>NC_141875.1:333599028-333910428 GCF_056163025.1 Triticum urartu
TAACATAATTGGATCATATAACTATCCCTCAACATGCAACAAAGAGTCACTCCAAAGTCACTAGTATCGGAGAACAAACGAAGAGATTATTGTAGGGTACGAAACCACCTCAAAGTTATTCTTTCTGATCGATCTATTCAAGAGTCCGTAGCTACTCTTTACGTTCAATCTATCCTAGAGTTCGTACTAGAATAACACCTTAAGACATAAATCAACCAAAACCCAAATGTCACCTAGATACTCCAATGTCACCTCAAGTATCCATGGGTATGATTATACGATATGTATCACACAATCTCAGATTCATCTATTCAACCAACACAAAGAACTTCAAAGAGAGCCCCAAAGTTTCTATCGAAGAGTCAAGATGAAAACATGTGCCAACCCCTATGCATAAGTTCATGAGGTCACGGAACTCGCAAGTTGATCACCAAAACATACATCAAGTGGATCATGTGAATATCCCATTGTCACCACAGATAAGCACATGCAAGACATACATCAAGTGTTCTCAAATCCTTAAAGACTCAATCCGATAAGATAACTTCAAAAGGAAAACTCAATCCATTACAAGAGAGTAGAGGGGGAAAATCATCATAAGATCCAACTATAACAGCAAAGCTCGCGATACATCAAGATCGTGCCAAATCAAGGACACGACAGAGAGATCGAACACATAGCTACCGGTACATACCCTCAGCCCCGAGGGTGAACTACTCCCTCCTCGTCATGGAGAGTGTCGGGATGATGAAGATGGCCACCGGAGAGGGATTCCCCCCGTCGGCAGGGTGCCGGAACGGGTCTAGATTGGTTTTTGGTGGCTACAAAGGCTTGCGGCAGCGGAACTCCCGATCTAGGTTTCTTTCTGGAAGTTTGGATATATATAAGAGGTGTTGGAGTCGGGAACAAGTTAGGGGGGTCCCCGAGGAGGCCACGAGGAAGGGGGCGCGTCCAGGGGGTAGGGCGCGCCCCCACCCTCGTGGGTGCCTCGGGACTCTTCTGGCCCATCTCCGGTACTCCATGGGCTTCTTCTGGTCCAAAAATAATCTCCGTGAAATTTCAGGTCAATTGGACTCCGTTTGGTTTTCCTTTTCTGCGATACTCAAAAACAAGGAAAAAACAGAAACTGGCACTGGGCTCTAGGTTAATAGGTTAGTCCCAAAAATATATATAATAGCATATAAATGCATATAAAACATCCTAGATGGTTAATATAATAGCATGGAACAATAAAAAATTATAGATATGTTGGAGACGTATCACAAAGATCTAACCATGAAGAAATGGAGTTTTCCAGCAAGTTCATCAGCCAAGATCTCGCGTTGGGTTTGAGCACCAACAGAAAGTAGTTGGCTAGGATTTTCTCGTCTCTTCCCCCGCCAGCTGGCACAACAATCGTATAAATGCCCAAGAACTCTGTTGGGTTCTGATTGTCATCATACTTTTTCGGCAATTCAGGCTTGAACGTGCGGATTGATGGCCAGCGCACTTGCCGCAGATCACATGTGAAAGTGAGGCACCTGACCCCGTAAGGCAGGTACCCACCAACAAGGGGTGCTGGCTCATCAACGACTGGGCCGTTGCGCTCGTTTGATTGATGGTGTGCCTCTCGTCGCCATTGGACGGTGGTACGAGCGTCCTATGCCCGCCTTTCTAGCAACACTTGCCTCTAATCCCGCAGTGTCTGTGGATCAGAGGAAGCCATGGATACATCATCGGGCTGCATGTTTCGCTTGTCTTGTTGTGAAGATCGAGGTTTCCGCTGAGATCGATGACGGGTGGGGACTGCACCGTGGGTTTAGCCAATTGCCAGTTCCTGTGTTTTTTTGTGTTTTTACATCGCAGAAAATCAATATCATATGGAGTCCAAATGCCACGAAACTTTACAGAGATTTTTTATGGACCAGAAGGAACATGTTGGGCCCTGGTAGCACCTGGGGGGAATCTCGAGGAGGGGGCAACCCACCAGGGCACGCTAGGAGGCCCAGGCACGCCCTGGTGGATTGTGCCCACCTCGCGTGCCCCACGGACCGCCTCTTTGCTCTATAAATACTCAAATATTCCCAAAACCCTAGGGGAGTCGACGAGATATTCATCCAGCCGTCGTAGAGTCCTGAACCATCAGATCCAATCTAGACACCATCTCGGATGGGGTTCACCACCTCCATTGGTGCCTCTCCAACGATGCGTGACTAGTTCTTTGTAGACCTTCGGGTCCATAGTTAGTAACTAGTTGGATTCATCTCTCTCTCTTGATTCTCAATACAACGGTCTCTTGGAGATCCATATGATGTAACTCTTTTTGCGGTGTGTTTGTTGGGATCTGATGAACTTTGAGTTTATGATCAGTCATATCTTTTTATATCCATGAAAGTTATTTGAGTTTCTTTGGTCTCTTATATGCATGATCTCTTATATCCCTGTATTTCTTCTCCGATATTTGAGTTCTGTTTGGCCAACTTGATCTATTTATCTTGCAATGGGAAGAGGTGCCCGATAGTGGGTTCGATCTTACGGTCCTTGATCCCAGTGACAGGAAGGGAACCGACACACTTGTATCGTTGCTACTAGGATAAAAAGATGGTATCTATATCTACGTAATACATAAATGGATCTTGTCTACATCATGTCATTGTTCTTATTGCATTACTCCGTTTTTCCATGAACTTAATACACTAGATGCATGCTGGATATCGGTCGATGTGTGGAGTAATAGTAGTAGATGCAGGCAGGAGTCGGTCTACTAACCTTGGACGTGATGCCTATGTAATGATCATTGCCTGGATATCATCATAATTATTTGAGGTTCTATCAATTGCCCAACAATAATTTTTTTACCCACCATTTGCTATCTTTCTCAAGAGAAGCCACTAGTGAAACCTACGGCCCCCGGGTCTTCTTCCTCATATATTTGCTTGCGATCTACTTTTCCTTTGCATTTTTATTCAGATCTATTAAACCAAAAATACAAAAATACTTTGCTGCACTTTATTTTATTTGCGATCTATTATTTCAATCTACTACAATTTTCTGGCATCATTCCCGAAAGGGATTGACAACCCCTTTAACACGTCGGGTTGCGAGGTGTTGTTATTTGTGTGTAGGTGTTGTTTACGTTGTGTTGTTTGGTTCTCCAACTGGTTCGATAACCTTGGTTTGTTCACTGAGGGAAATACCTACTGTCGCTGTGTTGCATCATCCCTTCATCTTTGGGGAAATACCGACGTAGCCCTAGCAGACAGGAGCTTTTCTGGCGCTATAGTCAGAGACTAATCAAAAGGAATTTCCGGCGCTGTTGCCGGGGAGGATCTTCTTCATAACCAGGTTCCTAATCACAAATCTCATGTAACGCCCGGGTAATCAAGCTATAGTAATTACATGCTAATGGTGCCACGTCACAACGATTACTGTTGCTAATCTACCGTTAGTTCGAAACCGAGTCAAGTTCAAAAACCAAATTAATGGCAACAATAAAAGTTTTCAAAAGTTGAAACAAAAATGCTCGGTGGGTGCCGAATATTACAAGGGTAATTATGGTGCAGCAAACACAATTTTACAAAATACCTAAATGAGCTAAACTAACTAAAACAGAAAAGGAAAATAAATAAAAGAAAGAAACTAACACAAAAAAGGAGAAAGACCCCCAACTGGGCCTCGGCCTAGCAGGCCATCGGGCCCCAGGCCGGCCCAGTCGCCCCTTGCATAACCCCCCCTCTCCCCACTCGGCCGAACCCTAGCGCCCCCCACATCCCCCACTCGCTTCCACTCCCCTCCCCACGTCGTTCTCCCCTCGCCCCCCGATCCAGATCTGGATTGGGAAGGGGAAACAAACCGCGCGACCCCGGCGCCCCTGATCCCGCTCGACCCCGCAGCACCTCCCGCCAGCCACGCCCTGCTCCTCCCCCGAGCTCGCCTCTCCCTCCCCTACACCCACCTCTGTCGCCATTCCTGCGCCAGAACCCTCCCCCGCCGACGCATCGCCAAGCACGACGCCACCCGTCGCCGGCGCTAGGCGCCGCCTCGACCACGCCTCCCCACCGGACTGCCTCCCCGACTACGACGCCGTCGTCTCCATCCTCCGCCCCAAGCACCGTTGCCTCGAACCCTACGGCCCCCTGTGAGCCGCCACCTCCCCTCCTCCCTTTCTCTGCTCACCACGCTTCGCCGTCGTGCCCCGCCCCCGCCAGCCACCACGACCCCCCTGCCCTTGCTCGCGCGCCTGCGCACATCGCCGCGCACACCGCGTCCGGTCCCCGTGGTGCTGCACCTCCGCCTGCCTCTCTGATGTGCCCGCGCGCCCCGCCGCGGCCTCGTCCCCTCGCCACTCGCCCCACTCACCCCTGCCGGCGCTTGCTTCTTGCGACGTCTGCCTTTGCCTTGCCAGTGCACCGGCGCCCGCGCCCGCCAGCCGCCCCGTCGGGTGCGCCCTTGCGAGGGCCATCGCCCGTTTGGGCTGCACCCGATACCCGCACGCCAGCAAAGGCCCCTAGGGCCTATGACGAACGGGACCCACGCCCAGAACAAAAATGTTAAAAAAAGAGAATTAAAAATAATAATTAATAATAAAAAATAACAAATTAATTAATTAATTAAAGAATTAATTAACTTAATTAATTGTGTTTTACTAACCTAATGAATTAACTAAACTAATTAAACCTGTTTAGTTAGTCATAGACAATGACAGTAGGACCCACATGTCAGTTTGACTAGGTCAACTGACTAGTTGACCGCTGACACAATAATGACGTCATGCTGACATCACAAGTCACTGTTTTGGATAATTCGGATTTAAAAAATTAAATTAAATTTATAAAATAGATAAATCTTTAAAAATTAATATAAAATAAACCGTAACTCAGATTAAATTATTTTCAACATGAAAGTTGCTCAGAACGACGAGACGAATCTGGATACGCAATCCGTTCATCCGCCACGCATCCCTAGAGTAGCGAACACGCAACTTTTCCCCTCCGGCTCCTCTGCCCGAAAACATGAAACACCGGGGATAATTTCCCGGATGTTTCCCCCCTTCACCGGTATCACCTCATACCGCGTTAGGGCACACCTAGCTTTACGCATTGTCATGTCATGCATCGTCATGCATTTGTTTGCATTATATTTATTGTTTCTCCCCCTCTTCTCTCGCTAAACACTAAGACCGACTTCGCTGCTACCCAGTACGACTACGGAGTTGACGACCCCTCTCTCTTGCCAGAGCAACCAGGCAAGCCCCCCTTTGATCACCAGATATCGCCTACTCTTCTCTATACTGCTTGCATTAGAGTAGTGTAGCATGTTACTGCTTTCCATTATTCCTATCCTGATGCATAGCCTGTCCTTGCTACTACTGTTGTTACCATTACCTGCTATCCTACTGCTTAGTATAGGATGCTAGTGTTCCATCAGTGGCCCTACACTCTTGTCCGTCTGCCATGCTATACTACTGGGCCGTGATCACTTCGGGAGGTGATCACGGGCATATACTATATACTTTACACAGTTACATTACCCGTGGTACTGTTCGGAGTTGGGGGCTGAAGGGGCAGGTGGCTCCATCCCGGTAGAGGTGGGCCTGGGTTCCCGACGGCCCCCGACTGTTACTTTGTGGCGGAGCGACAGGGCAGGTTGAGACCACCTAGGAGAGAGGTGGGCCTGGCCCTGGTCGGTGTTCGCGGATACTTAACACGTTTAACGAGATCTTGGTATTTGATCTGAGTCTGGCTACTGGCCTATACGCACTAACCATCTACGCGGGGACAGTCATGGGCACTCAACGTCGTGGTATCAGCCGAAGCCTTCGTGACGTCAGCGACTGAGTGGCGCGCGCCGGATTGGACCGTAAGCCTACTCTTGTATTAAGGGGGCTAGTTCTGCTTCCGGCCGCGTACGCAACGTGCAGGTGTGCAATGGGCGATGGGCCCTGACCCCTGCGCCATAGTATTTAGACGGGCGTGCTGACCTCTCTCTTGTGCCTAGGTAGGGCTGCGACGTGTTGATCTTCTGAGGCCGGGCATGACCCAGGAAAGTGTGTCCGGCCAAATGGGATCGAGCGTGTTGGGATATGTGGTGCACCCCTGCAGGGAAGTTAATCTATTCGGATAGCCGTGATCTTCGGTAATAGGCTTGGAGTTGTACCTTGACCTTATGACAACTAGAACCGGATACTTAATAAAACACACCCTTCCAAGTGCCAGATACAACCGGTGGTCGCTCTCTCACAGGGCGACGAGGGGAGGATCATCGGTTAGGATTATGTTATACGATGCTACTTGATGATACTTGGAGGACTTCAGTCTACTCTCTTCTACATGCTGCGAGACGGAGGCTGCCAGAAGCGTAGTCTTCGAAAGAACTAGCTATCCCCCCTTATCCCGGCTTTCTGCAGTTCAGTCCACATATAATAGCCTTATTCCAGTTGATACCAATGCATACATATGTAGTATAGCTCCTTGCTTGCGAGTACTTTGGATGAGTACTCACGGTTGCTTTCTCCCTCTTTTCCCCCTATCCCTTCTACCTGGTTGTCGCAACCAGATGTTGGAGCCCAGGAGCCAGACGCCACCTTCGATGACGACTCCTACTACACCGGAGGTGCCTACTACTACGTGCTGCCCGCTGACGACGACCAGGAGTAGTTTAGGAGGATCCCAGGCAGGAGGCCTGCGCCTCTTTCGATTGTATCCCAGTTTGTGCTAGCCATCTTATGGCAACTTGTTTAACTTATGTCTGCATTCAGATGTTGTTGCTTCCACTGACTCGTCTATGATCGAGCTCTTGTATTCGAGCCTTCGAGGCCCCTGGCTTGTAATATGATGCTTGTATGACTTATTTTATTTGTAGAGTTGTGTTGTGATATCTTCCCATGAGTTCCTGATCTTGATCATACACATTTGCGTGTATGATTAGTGTACGATTGAATCGGGGGCGTCACAAGTTGGTATCAGAGCTGACTGCCTGTAGGAATCCCCCTTCCACACTCCTTGGCCGAAGTTGAGTCTAGGCATTACAAAAACATTTACTAACATGGCTGTGTGCCTTGCGGGCCCACATCGCCATCTGGGTGGTATTAGGCTCTTTTACTCCTTGATCCTTACTCTGGGACTCTGAACTCTCTCCTACTTGGGTTAAACGATTTTACTAACTCTAACACTAGGATCCCGTGACCACGTTCACCCCAAAGTTGGATAAGCCCTAGTTATTCTTTAGAGTAGTATTTGAACATTATCCACATTGTCATTTGACTCCTGTGAAAACATCTTTGTTTCCAGATGGAACCCACGAGGCAGGTTGTGCGCCACACGACGGCCATTGGTGCCTCAGGATCACCTGCTGTGTTGGTTGAGATGATGACCTATCTGGGTTATCGCTGGCACCTTGAGTACACCGTCTACGAGGAGTATCAGGACTTCAACCAGGAGCAGTACCGTGCCATCGTCCACCTCTACTCTCGGGAGTATGACTCCACTACCGTGCTGCACACTGCTCATGGTGTTGGAGTGACTATCGATATGGCGGTCCACGATGCTGCTTATGCTGCTCTGACACGTCTTCGTGGGGAGTATCAGGAGTTGGATACCTCCCCCTTCAGGCACATTGCTATCGCATCCGATGTTGGTGCGGAGGGATACTACACTGCTGCCTACTCCACTGTCACCCGAGAGCCCTTCTACCATCAGAACCTGGTTTTGCATGCTGATGGGATGGATAGAGCTAACCAGCTCTTCGCCACGAGCTGTACACCACCCGTCAACACCTGTATCGTGCTCTGACGCTGTTGCACCCCTCTGTCCGCTCTGGTGATCTGTCGCGTTCTGCGATCTACCCTGCCCGGACCGTGATGCCCCAGGGCGTCGGCTGGCCAGATGTGGGAGGCTACTCTCCTGCATTGGGTCCTCTCCTGCCACCTGCGCATCGGGTTCCGCACTAGAGTATCCGCGGACCCCAGGCTACTCGCGTGGAAGTCTTCCCTTCGCGTCACTACCAGCTGTCGGGCTACACCTACCTCCGCAATACCGCATGGGACTGATGTAGACTTGCTTGTTAGTGTTAGATGCATTCGCCGTGAGCCTATGTGCCGCCTATGATGTCTTAGCCTGTGTACCGAACTCTGTGTAACGAACTCTATGCATGATCTCTTTTGTAAGATATGCCGACTACTATGTAGTATCTATCGTGCTGCTTTCGTTGTGCATGTTTCATCATGAATGATTCTTGTCTTTGCAAATTTCTCAATGCTGAACTACCCCTGTTATATATTAGCAGGATGGTTAGACCAGGTGGTCGTGGTCGTGGTGGCAATGCCCCACCACCGCCTGAGTACATGGCTGGGATGATGCAACAGTTTGAGCTGAATCGTCAGTTCATGGAGAATATTATGGTTCAGTTTCCTCGCCCCAATATGAACCAGCAGCCAACCCAAGTGACTCTGCAGGATTTCATGCGCCTCAACCCAACCGTGTACCGCAGCTCAACTCAGCCTCTGGATGCTGACGACTGGCTCCGTGACATCACCTATGAGATGGAGTCTGCTGATGTAGGCCCTGCCAGCTATGTCACCTTTGCTCAATGGTGGGACAGCCACAGGCGTACTCTGCCAGCTGGAACAATCATCACCTGGCCAGACTTCCAAGCTGCCTTCCATGCTTGCTTCATTCCTCAGGGAGTCATGGACCGGACGAAGCGTGAGTTCCGCAACCTCACCCAAGGCAACAAAACTGTGGAAGCTTATCAGCGGGAGTTTCTGGACTTGTCCCGCTATGCTGAAGAGGACATTGCAACTGATGCACGCAGACAGGAGAAGTTCCGTGATGGCCTTCAAGCTGACATCAAGCTCGCACTTCTAGTGCATGACTTTGCTGATTTTGCCACTCTGGTGAACAAAGCCATCAATGTCGAAACTAGTCTGTAGGAATACCAGAGCTCTCACAGGCGCAACCGTGACACGGGCTCATCTTCGGGCCCGTCTTCGCAGAAGCGCAAGATATGGATTCCCAACAGCATGTACCAGCCGAATGCACCTGCCCCAAGGCAGACCTATGCTGCACCTCGTCTGCCCGCTCCTCCAACTAGGCAGCCAAGACTTCCAGCTCCACCACCACAAGCTCCTGTTCCCACTCCCAATAATGGTCTCTGCTACAAGTGTGGTCAGCCAGGTCACCGTGCTAGGGTTTGCAATCAGAACCAGAATCAACTGGCCCTCCCCACAGCTGGCCGTGGAAGCAACCAGCCTCGCAACAACAATGCCAAGTCTTATGGTCGTGTTCATGCCAACCACGTTGATCTCAATGAAGTTCTAGACCAGCCTGCTACCGTGATGGGTACACTCCTCGTAAACTCAGTACCTGCATCTGTTTTATTCGATTCAGGAGCATCGCATTCATTCATGTCAGAAGATTTTGCATACAAGCATGGCGTTAAATGTGAGGAGATGAACACTTCGGTATTGGTAAAAAACCCCGTGGGGCAATGTCAAACCTCACTGGTTGGCATCGATGTCCCCGTGGAAATCGAAGGGCTGGAATTCTATGCCTCTCCCATTATCCTGAAGTCGTCTAACATCGACCTCACTCTGGGAATGGATTGGTTGAAAGCGCATACTGCTTCTATAGTTTGCGCCACTAAGGTCGTCCATCTCCTACACCCTTCTGACGAAATAATAGCTTACCAAGCTCATCTAGTTCAGAACGCTGAGGCACGACTTTATGCCTTGAATGCGTTGAACTCTGCACCTCTTGAGGGCATTAAAAACATTCCCATCGTTCGTGAATTCCAAGACGTCTTCCCAGAAGAACTTCCAGGGATTCCCCCTGCTAGAGGTGTCGAATTCATCATCGACTTGAAACCCAGCACCACCCCTATAGCTAAACGACCCTATAAGATGCCGCCGCATGAACTCATTGAGCTTAAGGAGGAAATCGACAAATCTCTTGTCAAAGGTTTCATTCGCCCAAGTTGCTCTCCTTGGGGAGCACCTTCTCTCTTTGTTAAGAAAAAGGATGGGACAAACCGATTAGTCCAAGACTACCGTCCTATAAACTAAGCTACCATTCAGAATAAATATCCTCTTCCTCGGATCAATGATCTTTATGATCAACTGGCTGGCTCATCAGTGTTCTCCAAACTCGATTTGAGGTTAGGTTACCACCAGATCCGTGTTCGTGAAGAGGATATCCCAAAAACCGCCTTCGTGACTCGTTATGGATCATATGAGTACACCGTCATGTCATTCGGCTTAACGAATGCTCCCGCCACCTTCTCTCGTCTGATGAACTATATATTCATGGATTACCTCGACAAGTTCGTCGTGGTTTATCTGGACGATATCCTTGTATTTTCCAAGAACGAGGAAGAACATGCTGGACATCTTCGTCTGGTGCTAGAAAAGCTTCGAGAGCACCAACTGTATGCTAAGTATTCCAAGTGTGAATTCCGGCTCCCCGAAGTAACCTATCTTGGGCATGTCATCTCCAAGGATGGTATTGCCGTTAACCCTGAACGAGTTCAGGCTATTCTCGATTGGACTCCTCCGAAGAATGTCAAGCAAGTCCGAAGTTTTCTCGGTCTCGCCAGCTATTGCCGTCGATTCGTCGAGAACTTCTCCAAGATTTCCAGGCCTCTGACTAATCTGTTGCATAAGGGTGTCAAGTTCGAATGGACAGACAAGTGTCAGGAAAGTTTTCAGGTGCTCAAAGACAAGTTGACCTCTGCCCCCGTGCTTGCTCCACCTGATACTAAGAAGGACTTCGTCATTTACTGCGACGCTTCCCGTCAAGGATTAGGCTGTGTCCTAATGCAAGAGCGCAGAGTGATTGCTTATGCCTCTCGTCAACTGCGCCCTCACGAAGAAAACTACCCAGTTCACGACCTCGAGCTTGCTGCTGTCATTCATGCACTAAAGCAGTGGCGACATTACCTTCTCGGTAATCGTTGTGAGATCTTCACCGACCACCAAAGTCTGAAGTATCTGTTTACTCAGCCAGATCTGAACCTCCGCCAGCAGAGATGGATGGAGACTGTTGCAGACTTTGACGTGGGTATATCCTATACCCCTGGCAAGGCTAATGTAATGGTTGATGCCTTGAGCCGCAAGTCTTACAGCAACCACCTCCAGGTTCACAAAGTTCAGCCCTCGCTTGTCGAAGAATTTAGAAAGCTGAACCTCCATATTGTTCCTCCTAGAGCACTCGCTCCCCCTCCCCCGGAGTTCCGCAAGATGAATCTTCTTGTTGTTACTAAGGGTTCTCTAAATACCCTGGCCGTCGTACCAGATCTCGTAGCTGGTATAAAGACTATTCAAGGTTATGACTCTGAAGTCCATAAGATTAAACGCCATCTAGCAGAAGGAAAGCCCTCATTCTTCACTATCGCCGACGATGGCGCCTTGTATTTCAAAGGCCGCCTAGTGGTACCATGTTCGAAGAAAAACTTGGATAAGACTAAAAGGGTTATGCAAGAAGCCCATGATACGCCTCTGTCCATCCATCCTGGTAGTACAAAGATGTACCAGGATATTCGTCAAAGATTCTGGTGGTCTAATATGAAGCAGGACATTGCTCGTTATGTTGCTGAGTGTGACGTTTGTCGTCGAATCAAAGTAGAGCATCAAAGGCCTGCTGGAACTCTGCAACCTATCTCTATTCCTGAATGGAAATGGGACCATGTTGAAATGGACTTCGTCACTGGATTTCCCAAATCGCAGAAAGGTAATGATGCTATTCTTGTCGTCATTGACCGGCTTTCCAAAGTTGCCCATTTTCTGGCGGTCAAAGAGACAATCACTGCTAGTCAGCTTGCTACTCTCTACATGGCCAGAATTGTTTCACTTCACGGTATTCCACTGGTTATCAGTTCAGACCGTGGCGGCTTATTCACTTCATGGTTCTGGGTGAGTTTCCAAGAAGCTATGGGAACTCATCTGTCGTTCAGTACTACGTTTCATCCTCAGTCGCAAGGACAGGTTGAACGTGTCAACCAAGTTCTCGAAGACATGCTTCAAGCTTGTGTAATATCATTCGGCAAGAAATGGGAGGAATCTCTTCCATATGCCGAGTTCTCTTATAATAATAGCTATCAAGCTAGTCTGAAGATGTCCCCCTTCGAAGTGCTATATGGACGAAAGTGCCGAACCCCTCTGAACTGGTCAGAAACGGGGGAACGTCCACTCTTCGGTCCGGATATTATCCAACAGGCCGAAGAACAAGTTCACATTATTCGCGAGAATCTCAAGACTGCTCAGTCACGTCAGAAAAGTCAGTATGACCGTCATCACTAAGACATGGTCTATCAACCTGGCGAAAAGGCTTATCTTCGAGTTACACCAATGAAGGGTGCTCACCGCTTCGGGATCAAGGGAAAGCTAGCTCCTCGCTATATCGGTCCCTTCACTATTCTCGAAAGGCGTGGAAAAGTGGCATATCAACTAGAGCTTCCGCCGAACCTTTCTCAGCTTCACGATGTGTTCCATGTGTCACAACTCCGCCGTTGCTTCAAGGATCCAATCCGAGCAGTGGATCATGAAGTGCTTGAATTGCAACAGGACCTCTCCTATAAAGAGCATCCGGTCCGCATTCTCGACCAAGCTGAACGCCGCACACGTCAGAAGGCGATCAAGTTCCTCAAAGTCCAGTGGTCGAATCACTCTGAAGACGAAGCCACTTGGGAACGCGAGGACCGCTCGCGTGATGAATACCCCGCACTGTTTCCTTCTACCTCCTAAAATCTCGGGACGAGATTTCTTGTAGTGGAGGAGTTTTGTAATGCCCGAGTAATCAAGCTATAGTAATTCCATGCTAATGGTGCCACGTCACCACGATTACTGTTGCTAATCTACCGTTAGTTCGAAACCGAGTCAAGTTCAAAACCCAAATTAATGGCAACAATAAAAGTTTTCAAAAGTTGAAACAAAAATGTTCGGTGGGTGCCGAATATTACAAGGGTAATTATGGTGCAGCAAACACAATTTTACAAAATACCTAAATGAGCTAAACTAACTAAAACAAAAAAGAAAATAAATAAAAGAAAGAAACTAACAAAACAAAAAAGGGAGAAAGACCCCCAACTGGGCCTCGGCCCAGCAGGCCATCGGGCCCCAGGACGGCCCAGTCGCCCCCTGCATAACCCCCCTCCCCACTCGGCCGAACACTAGCGCCCCCCACATCCCCCACTCGCTTCCACTCCCCTCCCCACGTCGTTCTCCCCTCGCCCCCCCGATCCAGATCTAGATCGGGAAGGGGAAACAAACCGCGCGACCCCGTCGCCCCTGATCCCACTCGACCCCGCAGCACCTCCCGCCAGCCATGCCCTGCTCCTCCCCCGAGCTCGCCTCTCCCTCCCCTACACCCACCTCTGACGCCATTCCTGCGCCAGAACCCTCCCCCGTCGACGCATCGCCAAGCACGACGCCGCCCGTCGTCATCGCCGGCGCTAGGCGCCGCCTCGACCACGCCTCCCCACCGGACTGCCTCCCCGACTACGACGCCGTCGTCTCCATCCTCCGCCCCAAGCCCCGTTGCCTCGAACCCTACGGCCCCCTGTGAGGCGCCACCTCCCCTCCTCCCTTTCTCTGCTCACCACGCTTCGCCGTCGTGCCCCGCCCCCGCCGGCCACCGCGACCCCCCTGCCCTTGCTCGCGCGCCTGTGCACATCGCCGCGCACACCGCGTCCGGTCCCCGTGGTGCTGCACCTCCGCCAGCCTCTCTGATGTGCCCACGCGCCCCGCCACGGCATCGTCCCCTCGCCACTCGCCCCACTCACCCCTGCCGGCGCCTGCTTCTTGCGTCGGCCGCCTTTGCCTTGCCGGTGCACCGGCGCCTGCGCCCGCCAGCCGCCCCGTCGGGTGCGCCCCTGCGAGGGCCATCGCCCGTTCGGGCTGCACCCGATACCCGCACGCCCGCGAAGGCCCCTAGGGCCTATGACGAACGGGGCCCACGCCCAGAACAAAAATGTAAAAAAAAGAGAATTAAAAATAATAATTAATAATAAAAAATAATTAACTAATTAACTAATTAATTAATTAATTAAAGAATTAATTAACTTAATTAATTGTGATTAACTAACCTAATGAATTAACTAAACTAATTAAACCTGTTTAGTTAGTCATAGACAATGACAGTAGGACCCACATGTCAGTTTGACTAGGTCAACTGACTAGTTGACCGCTGACACAATAATGACGTCATGCTGACATCACAAGTCACTGTTTTGGATAATTCGGATTTAAAAAATTAAATTAAATCTATAAAATAGATAAATCTTTAAAAATTAATATAAAATAAACCGTAACTCGGATTAAATTATTTTCAACATGAAAGTTGCTCAGAACGACGAGACGAATCCGGATACGCAACCCGTTCATACGCCACGCATCCCTAGCATAGCAAACACGCAACTTTTCCCCTCCGGCTCCTCTGCCCGAAAACGCGAAACACCAGGGATAATTTCCCGGATGTTTCCCCCCTTCACCGGTATCACCTCATACCACGTTAGGGCACACCTAGCTTTACGCTTTGTCATGTCATGCATCATCATGCATTTGTTTGCATTATATTTATTGTTTCTCCCCCTCTTCTCTCGCTAGACACTGAGACCGACGTCGCTGCTACCCAGTACGACTACGGAGTTGACGACCCCTCTCTCTTGCCAGAGCAACCAGGCAAGCCCCCCTTTGATCACCAGATATCGCCTACTCTTCTCTATACTGCTTGTATTAGAGTAGTGTAGCATGTTACTGCTTTCCGCTATTCCTATCCTGATGCATAGCCTGTCCTTGCTACTACTGTTGTTACCATTACCTGCTATCCTACTGCTTAGTATAGGATGCTAGTGTTCCATCAGTGGCCCTACACTCTTGTCCGTCTGCCATGCTATACTACTGGGCCGTGATCACTTCGGGAGGTGATCACGGGCATATACTATATACTTTACACAGTTACATTACCTGTGGTACTGTTCGGAGTTGGGGGCTGAAGGGGCAGGTGGCTCCATCCCGGTAGAGGTGGGCCTGGGTTCCCGACGGCCCCCTACTGTTACTTTGTGGCGAAGCGACAGGGCAGGTTGATACCACCTAGGAGAGAGGTGGGCCTGGCCCTGGTCGGTGTTCGCGGATACTTAACACGTTTAACGAGATCTTGGTATTTGATCTGAGTCTGGCTACTGGCCTATATGCACTAACCATCTACACGGGGACAGTTATGGGCACTCGACGTCGTGGTATCAGCCGAAGCCTTCGTGACGTCAGCGACTGAGTGGCGCGCGCCGGATTGGACCGTAAGCCTGCTCTTGTATTAAGGGGGCTAGTTATGCTTCCGGCCGCGTACGCAACGTGCAGGTGTGCAATGGGCGATGGGCCCAGACCCCTGCGCCATAGGATTTAGACCGGCGTGCTGACCTCTCTGTTGTGCCTAGGTAGGGCTGCAACGTGTTGATCTTCCGAGGCCGGGCATGACCCAGGAAAGTGTGTCCGGCCAAATGGGATCGAGCGTGTTGGGATATGTGGTGCACCCCTGCAGGGAAGTTAATCTATTCGGATAGCCGTGATCTTCGGTAACAGGCTTGGAGTTGTACCTTGACCTTATGACAACTAGAACCGGATACTTAATAAAACACACCCTTCCAAGTGCCAGATACAACCGGTGGTCGCTCTCTCACAGGGCGACGAGGGGAGGATCATCGGTTAGGATTATGTTATACGATGCTACTTGATGATACTTGGAGGACTTCAGTCTACTCTCTTCTACATGCTGCGAGACGGAGGCTGCCAGAAGCGTAGTCTTCGAAAGAACTAGCTATCCCCCCTTATCCCGGCTTTCTGCAGTTCAGTCCACATATAATAGCCTTATTCCAGTTGATACCAATGCATACATATGTAGTATAGCTCCTTGCTTGCGAGTACTTTGGATGAGTACTCACGGTTGCTTTCTCCCTCTTTTCCCCCTATCCCTTCTACCTAGTTGTCGCAACCAGATGTTAGAGCCTAGGAGCCAGACGCTACCTTCGACGACGACTCCTACTACACCGGAGGTGCCTACTACTACGTGCTGCCCGCTGACGACGACCATGAATAGTTTAGGAGGATCCCAGGCAGGAGGCCTGCGCCTCTTTCGATTGTATCCCAGTTTGTGCTAGCCATCTTATGGCAACTTGTTAAACTTATGTCTGTATTCAAATGTTGTTGCTTCCGCTGACTCGTCTATGATCGAGCTCTTGTATTCGAGCCTTCAAGGCCCCTAGCTTGAAATATGATGCTTGTATGACTTATTTTATTTGTAGAGTTGTGTTGTGATATCTTCCCGTGAGTTCCTGATCTTGATCGTACACATTTGCGTGTATGATTAGTGTACGATTGAATCGGGGGCGTCACATCTCATCTCCTCGCAATTTACATTATTTGCCATTTACCTCTCATTTTCCTCTCCCCCACTTCACAAAAACTTGCCATTTTATTTGCCTCTCTTTTTTCGTTCGCCGTTTTCTCGTCAAATCTACCCTTTGCTTGCAATCATGAGTGATTTCGGTATGGCACCAATAGATGATGGCCTTACTCCTAAGATTGGACATACAGGCAATCTGGATGCTAAGACTTTTATCTTGGGGCAAGGGAACGTTATGGGAAAAGAACGTATCCAAGAATTTTTCAATTGTGTTGGGAAGCTTAGTCTTGATGATGCTCCTATACTTATAACTACTAGATCTTATGCGGATGCTATTTCAGCACTAGTTCTGAAACTTGAAAGTAAATTTATTCATACCCATCCTACCTTACAAAGATTGTTTTTTGAGCTACCCGTTAAGAATCCTAGAGCTAAAAAGTTGGCCACTCTCGTTCTTACGAATGAGTTTGACTACACAATACGGGAAGCTAGGGAAATCTTTGAATTTTATGGTATGAATCGTGAAAAACCTGTGATAGATGAAATTCTTTACAATAGTGATTATGCTTTAATACATTTGCTTGGGGACAATAAAATCTTTGATGAGAATCGTAAAAAGGAAGTTCCAGTTCTAGATATAATCCAACAAGTCTTCAATAATGTTAATCAACATTACTCTTGGATTGTTGCGGGAAATCAAAAGGGGTATGATGAAAACCAACTTAGGATTGCAAAGGCCTCTATGGATAACATGTTTTATGTTGTGTTTACAAAGCCTCATGATGAAAATACCTCTAAGAAAGTCAAGAACAAGGATGACAAAACTTAGATCCTTGCTTTATGCCTAGCTAAGGGCGTAAAACTATAGCGCTTGTTGGGAGGAAACCCAATGAATAAATTTTATTTTTGCTTTTTGATTCCCGTTCTTGTGTGTTATAACAATTATTCTACTGTTATGATTGTGTTTTTTATGTTTTAATTAGTGATTGTGCCAAGTAAAGCCTTTAGGATCTTCTTGGGTGATAGTTGTTTGATCTTGCTGAAAAAACATAAACTTTTACGCTCACGGAATGAATTTTCATTTTTACCAGAAAGCAATAAAATACCCATTCTACTTGAAGTAGATCAACATACAAATTTCTCAGGTCTTCCTAATTCTTTAAAAAAATTGGAGTTACAGAAGTATTCTAAATAGTCAGATTGCTACAGATTGTTCTGTTTTGACAGATTATGTTTTCTTTGTGTTGTGTGCTTATTTTGATGGCTCTATGGTTTTCTTTGATGAGTTTTTTGCCATAGAAAAGTTGGAATACAATAGATATAATACAAAAACAAAATATGAATTGGTTTGATACAACACTTATAGTAATGGTTTATTATTCTTATACTAACGGATCTCACAAAGGTTTTGTTGAGTTTTGTGTGATTGAAGTTTTCAAGTTTTGGGTTATCTTACGATGGATGAAGGAAGGATGGAAGAGCCTAAGCTTGGGGATGCCCCGGCATCCCAAGATATTATCCAAAAATGAGCAACCAACTAAGCTTGGGGATTCCCCCGAGTGGCATCCCCGCTTTCTTCCAGCAACTATCGGTATTTTACTCGAGACTATATTTTTATTAGTCACATGATATGTGTTTTGCTTGGAGAGTCTTGTATGATATGAGTCTTGGCTTGTTTTATTTTGTTTTTAAGTCATCAATCCTTGCTGGACACGCCTATTTGAGATAGCCAAAATTATGTCATGACTTGTTAGAATTGTTGTATATGCTTCACTTAAATCTTTTATGAGCTAGGACTTGCTCTAGTGCTTCAAATATATCTATTTGAGCATGGTGTGCTTAGTATTTTTGAAGAAATGCTCTCTTGCTTCACATAAATTATTTTGAGAGAAAGAAATATTATTCTCATGATCTTCACTTATACTTGTTTGAGATTATGAAAATCAACACATGAAAATTAGTCCCAAATTGATAGATATCCAAGAAGGATAAAGAAAAAGAAAAATGTCATGAAGATCATTGGACAAAATAAACATGATTCTTAGTAATAGTTTTGAGATATGATGATGTGATATGTGAGTTATGTTGATGAGTAATTATGCTCTAGTAGGAATATTGGTGTTAAGGTTTGTGATTCCCGAAGCATGCACGTATAGTCTCTCGTTATGCTATGATGTTGGAGCATGATTTATTTTTGATTGTTTTCCTTATGAGTGGCGGTTGGAGATGAGCGATGGTCTTTTCCTACCAATCTATCCCCCTAGTGGCATGCATAGTAGTACTTTACTTCGAGGGCTAATAAACTTTTGCAATAAGTATATGAGTTGTTTATGACTAATGTGAGTCCATGGATTATACACACTCTTACCTTTCCGCAATTTGCTAGCCTCTACGGTACCGTGTATTGCCCTTTCTCACATCGAGACGTGGTGAAAACTTCGCAGGTGCATCCAAACCCCGTGATATGATACGCTCTATCACACATAAGCCTCATTATATCTTCCTCAAAACAGCCACCATACCTACCTATTATGGCTTTTTCATGTCCATTCCGAGATATATTGCCGTGCAACTTCCACCGCTTTCGTTTGATGACTTGAGCATTCACTATCATATTGCTTTGCATGATCATATAGTTGACATAGTGTTTGTGGCTCAGCCACCATTCATTATTTTTCATACATGTTACGCTAGATCATTGCACATCCTGGTACATGCGAGAGGCATTTATATAGAGTCATATTTTGTCATAGGTATCGAGTTGTAATTTTTATTTCTTTTGAATTATAAGTAAATAGAAGTGTGATGATCATCATTAATCATTTTTAGAGTAGTGCCCCAGTGAGGAAAGGATGATGGAGACTATGATGCCCCCACAAGTCGGGATGAGACTCCGTACAATGAGAGAAAAAAGAAAAAAAGGAAAGAAAGAAAAAGAAAAAGAAAAAAACAGAAAAAAATAAACAAAGAGAGAAGGGGCACTGCTTGTATCCTTTACCACACTTGTGCTTCAAAGTAGCACCATGTTTTTCATATGGAGAGTCTCCTATGTTGTCACTTTCATATACTAGTGGGAGTTTTTCATTATAGGATTAGATGCACACCCACTTAGTTTTCATATTGAGCTTTCATACACTTATAGCTCTTAGTGCATTCATTGCATGGCAATCCCTACTCCTCATGTTCATATCGATTGATGGGCATCTCCATAGCCCATTGGTTAGCCGCATCGATGTGAGACTTTCTTACTTTTTTGTCTTCTCTATATTTACCCCTATCATCATACTCTATTCCACCCGTAGTGCTATATCCATGGCTTGCTCTCATGTATTGGGTAAGAGTTGAAAAAGCTGAAGCGCGTTAAAAAGTATGAACCAATTGCTCTGCTTGTCATCGGGGTTGTGCATGATAAATACTTTGTGTTAAGAAGACAGAGCATGACAATACTATATGATTTTGTAGGGATAACTTATTTTAGCATTGATATTTTGAAAGAGATGGTTGCTTGTTGGCATGCTTGAGTATCTAAATTATTATGTCAAAACTATACTATTGCTTTGAATCACATAAAAAGTTCAATTCTCCATGCTATAAAGAAAACAATATGATATGACATGTTAAACAACACTCCACATCAAAAATTCTGTTTTTATCACTTACCTACTTGAGGACGAGTAGGAGTTAAGCTTGGGGATGCTGATACGTCTCCAACGTATCTATAATTTTTGATTGTTCCATGTCGTTATATTATCAATCTTGGATGTTTTATAGTCATTTTATATAATTTTTTGGTACTAACCTATTGACATAGTGCCAAGTGTCAGTTCCTGTTTTTTCCTTGTTTTTTACATCACAAAAAATCAATATCAGGCGGAGTCCAAATGCCACGAAACTTTACAGAGACTTTTTATGGACCAGAAGGAACATGTTGGGCCCTGGTAGCACCTATGGGGAATCCCGAGGAGGGGACATGTAACACCCTCGATGCGGCTATATCTCCCACGTGTCGAAGCACGACTTAGAGGCATAACCGCATTGAAAGCAATGTCGCAAGTGAGGCAATCTTCACACAACCCATGTAATACATAAGGGAAAGAGATACATAGTTGGCTTACAATCGCCACTTCACACAATTATATGAATAAAGCATTACAACATTCAAATACAATCAAGGTCCGACTACGGAACCAAAATAAAAGAAGACTACCCCAAATGCTACACAGATCCCCGATCGACCCCAACTGGGCTCCACTACTGATCAACTAGAACGAAACAACACAAAGGGCAAGATCCTCGTCGAGCTCCTCCTGAGCTTGGTTGCGTCATCTGCATGGACTCATCGGCACCTGCAAGCTGTTTTTGGAAGTATCTGTGAGCCACGGGGACTCAGCAATCTCGCACCCTCGCGATCAAGACTATTTAAGCTTATAAGAAGGGTAAAAGGTATGAGGTGGAGCTGCAGCAAGCGACTAGCATATATGGTGGCTAACATACGCAAATGAGAGCGAGAAGAGAAGGCAAAGCACGGTCGAGAAACTATGATCAAGAAGTGATCCTAGAACAACCTACGTCAAGCATAACTCCAACACCGTGTTCACTTCCCGGACTCCGCCGGAAAGAGACCATCACGGTTACACATGCAGTTGATGCATTTTAATTAAGGTCAACTTCAGGTTTTCTACAACCGGACATTAACAAATTCCCATCTGCCCATAACCGCGGGCACGACTTTCGGAAGTTCAAATCCCTGCAGGGGTGTCCCAACTTAGCCCATGACAAGCTCTCACGGTCAACGAAGGAATAGACCTTCTAGCGGGAAGACCCGATCAGACTCGGAATCGCGGTTACAAGACATTTCGACAAGGTAAAACTAAACCAGCAACACCGCCCGAATGTGCCGACAAATCCCGATAGGAGCTGCACATATCTCTTTCTCAGGGCACACCAGATTGTCTTAACTTCCGGTAGGCCAGCCCAGAGTTGCCCATGGTGGCCACCGGCGGCTGACAAGTTGGACCAACACTCAGAGGAGCACTGGCCCGGGGGTTTAAAATAATGATGACCCTTGGGCGCGCGACCCCCAAGGGAAAAGAAAAGGCTAGGTGGCGAATGGTAAAACCAATGTTGGGCATTGCTGGAAGAGTTTTATTCAGGGCGAACTGTCAAGGGGTTCCCATTATTACCCAACCGCGTAAGGAACGCAAAATCTGGGAACATAACACCGATATGACGGAAACTAGGGCGGCAAGAGTGGAACAAAACACCAGGCATAAGGCCGAGCCTTCCACCCTTTGCCAAGTATATAGATGCATTAATTAAATAAGATATATTGTGATATCCCAATAAGTAAACATGTTCACCTGCAACTAACAACGCTATAGGAGGGGCTGAGCAAAGCGGTAACATAGCCAAACAACGGTTTGCTAGGACAAGGTGGGTTAGAGGCTTGGTTCAACAATATGGGAGGCATGATAAGCAAGTGGTATGTATCGTAGCATAGGCATAGAAAAAGAGCGAGCAACTAGCAAGCAAAGATAGAAGTGATTTTGAGGGTATGATCATCTTGCCTGAAATCCCGCAAGGAAGAAGAACGAGTCCATGAAGAAGACAAACGGACATAGACGAACGGTTCCTCACCAACGCGACGTTACCAGAACCAACCCAAAGAAGCAAACACCGAAAAGAAGCACACAACATAGTAAACAACCAACACATGAACATGGTATGATATGCGAGATGCGGTATGCGATGCATATGCATGATTTGCAAGGGAATGAATGAACCTGGCCTCAACTTGGAAATCCAAGTGTGCGACTAGAAAGATGAGATGAAATCGCTTGAAAACGATATAAAGATCACCGTAATCGGAGTTACGGTTTGGAAATGGCAAGCGATTCAAATATGACCACGTTCTGTGATTTACAGCAAGTAGCCATCTAAATGCAACAAGATGAACATGCTACAGCACTCAAACATGAAAACAAAATACATGGCAGGGATCCATTCAAGATGCTTAACAAAAGTCTAGCACTGAGCTACGGCCAATTCATCCATTAACAGGTTCAAACAAGCATGGCAAAAGTGCATTTGGCAAACAGATCTCAGACTTAGTGAAATTAACACTTGTCTGGAATTTCAGATCAGGTAGCACTCTTTGGAGCAACAAAACTACATGCTACAGGACCTGAACATGGCAACGTAAAGCATGACATGGAGCTACTCAAAGATCTTAACAAAAGTCCCTTAGTGACCTTGAGCCAAAAGGGATCAGAAAATACATTTGCAAGCATGTGAACATGACAAAAACATAATCAGTTCTCAGACGTAGTGAAAACTGGAGCATGCTGAAAATAGATATCAAGTAGGCATGTTTACGAGCTCGATGCACTCACTACAGAGCAAGGCATGACAATCTAAGCATACACCCATCAAGAATACACATTATACAAGCTAGAAATGGCAAGAACAATAAAATAGCATGCACGGATCAACTACAACATCCTCGGCAAAATTGCTAACACGTAGATAATCTGCCCAGATTCACGAAATAGCAAAAGTAGAGCTCGATTGACTCAAGCTAGGGTGCTCCATAATTGCAAACAAAGACATGGATGGATAGAGCACTACAAGATTAACAAATCATCCTTACTGATCATCCTCAAAAGAGGCACGGATCACTAGGAAACAACATGAACATATGGCATATTGAGATAAACAGATCAAGGACTTAGTGGAAATGCTAAGTCCCTGAAATCAGCATTAACGAATGCTCCACTTTGCAAGCTTGTTCTAGTCACCACACACATCACAAAAATACATGGATGGCACCTCTGGAAAGATGGCAAAGCATATAACAAAATACATGTAGAGCTCAGGGGCGTATCATGCACACATTAATCATGGCAAAAATGACAAATAGCTATTTGGTGCAGCAGATCTAACAATTAACTCAAATAGCTCTGTACCAACAGCATTTCGGGCATCAAGATGAACTCCAAAAAAATGATGCAATGAGATGAAATGATGTACTCTCTGAGACGAACATTTTGATATGCTACACGCGCAAAACGGAGTTACGGATGCAAAGATACGATGCGATGAACATGTGCATTTGAAACGTGGGAAACTCGGGGACTCTAGGGTTTGGCAACGCGCGAACCGAGGCGGCGGCGGATCTCGCTAGATCCGCGCCGGAGAAGGCAGGGGCGGCGGCGGGAGCTCCGGGCAGAGGGGGAGCTCGCCGGATCTGGGCGGCGCCGGCCCAGACCGGACGGAGGCGAGGCAGGGGCCTCGGATGGCACAGGCGGCGGTGCGGCGAGGGCATGGCCGCGGCGCTCCGGTGAAACGGGGGGAGCAGCTCCGGTGGAGCTCGTCGCCGGCGGGAGGTGGGTGAAGGCGGCGGCGAGGCGCGTCGTGGCGGCGGGGTCGGACGGCAGGCGGGGCGCGGCTCGGGCCAGGCGCGCGCGAGCGGGCCGGCCGTGGGCCTCGCGGGCCGCGGTGGCGGAGGAGCGGCGGCATGACATGTGGCGGGCGGTGGTTGGCCGGGCGGAGCGGGCGGACATGTCCGGCCAGCCGATTTTCGTCCGGCGGCGCGGAGAGGAGAGATCTAGGGTTTCGGTGGAAAAGACCCGAAAATGAAATGGAGGGATCTATTTATAGAGGTAGAGGGAGCTAGGAGAGTCCAAATGAGGTGCGGTTTTCGGCCACGCGATCGTGATCGAACGCTCTAGATGATGGAGAGGGTTTAAGTGGGTTTTGGGCCACTTTGGATGGGTGTTGGGCTGCAACACACAAGAGGCCTTTTCGGTCCCTCGGTTAACCGTTGGAGTATCAAACGAAGTCCAAATGGTACGAAACTTGACAGGCGGTCTACCGGTAGTAAACCAAGGCCGCTTGGCAAGTCTCGGTCCAATCCGGAAATGTTTAACCCCCACACACGAAAGGAAGGTAGAAATGACCACCGGAGGAGAACGGAGCGCCGGATTGCAAAACGGACAACAGGGAAAATGCTTGAATGCATGAGACGAACATGTATGCAAATGAAATGCACATGATGACATGATATGCAATGCATGACATGCAAGCAATGACAAGGCAAAAACAGCGAATAACTAGAGGACACTTGGCACATTGGTCTCGGGGCGTTACAACACTCCACCACTACGAGAGGATCTCGTCCCGAGATCTAGAATGGCACTGGAGGGAAAAAACGGAAGAGAAAGAGATGAGGTAAAACTAAGTTGCTCCTTTGACAAACGAGTGAAACCAGAGAACCTTGAGAGGTTGAACAGATTGAAAGAAAGAATGCCACGAAGATGAACAAAGTTGAAAACACTCCGTCGGAAAAGAGGATCAAGGAACATTACGGAAACCTTGAGATTGCAAAGCTAAGAATGACGAGCGCAAAGGACAAGAAGGAAATTGAAACCACTCTGGTTGAAAAGTGATATGAAGCTTGATAAGATGAAAAGAACTTGAGCAGAGGGCACAACACTCCGGTTAAATGGATAATCATGAAAAGAACAAGGTCCTGACAAGAACAAGAAGGAGGGTTGAAGAGAGCAACATCACAATGCCTCCGGAAGAAAAGAGAGAATGGAATGTGTTGAACGGAGGAGAGAACAATATCTTCTATCTCGAATGAGCTTGAAAAAGGCATCCTTAGGAGAAGGGTCAAACGGAGTTGTTGGAAAACCAACACCGAAAAGATAAGCTTGTAGTGGGCTTATGGAGAACATCTCAAAACTTAAGGTGAAACTCTGCCACTAACGAAAACAAGATTGGATTGATATGAATAAATTGACGAGAAAGTATATCGCACCGAAAAGGATAAATGAAGGAATTGGATCATTTATAAGCACCATAGATAGAAACAATCCTTAGGGAAAACTTTAGGTGAAAAATAAACCCAAGATAACTCCAAAGAAGAGATTGATGGATTTAAAATACCTCATTCTTAACAACATGTGAATCATGAGACATGAACTCAAATTATCAAGAATGACGTAATACCACCTCGAATGATACGGTTGAAAGAATTGCACTTTAAAATGCAAGATAAAGAATACTTGAGCTCCTCTGAAAAGAATCTCGATGAACACTTCGAGAAGGAATTAAATCCTTGGTGAACCATCATGTATAGCCTCCATGAAGAGTTCCGTTAAACAAAAGGATGATCAAACGGAAGGAAAGAGAAGTTGAAAACACAAGGTGAATCCTTGTAAAGATTTTTGATAGATCTCCGTGATTACATAATTGCGAGAGCTTGGAATTCCGGAAAAGAAAGATGAGCACTTGAAACCAAGAATAAGTATGATGAGCCACTCCGGAAAACAGGAATTAATCATTTGGATGAAACAATAATAAGAATTACATTATGCTTATCCTTCACCAATTAAATTGATGACAATCAACGGATTTGGCACACTACTTATTCTCGTATCAAGGATTAAGAGAGATATAACATAAACTTGGGAAGGTCTTCAACGAACCACCGGTAGGATTTGGAAAACAACGAATGAGTTGATATGATAACCATGGAATATAATCTTGAGAAAACCACCGTAAGAATTGAAAAAGAATGATTAAAACATGAAGAAACACCGGGAAGAATTGGAGATGAATGAAATAAATGGATGAATCACCGGGTAATAATTGACAAATGAATGAAGATACATGAGAGAATTCAGATCCATGAGAACGGAGGGATCATGAACTGATTAGAGATCACTTGAATGAAGCACTGGTAAGATTAGGAGAACGATAACTGAAAGCTGGGAATGAATAATTATGAGATGATGGGCTCCGGATAACAAACTGAGAAGACTCTTGATTTACTCCGGATAGGTGAAAAGAATTCTCACGATCAAAACAATTAGAGAGGATGGCAACAAGCTATAATCACGAATATTGAAGAGAATGGAGCAAGATTAAAGAGAAACTCTTCTTCGGTCTTCAAAATCCGAGAATGACGACGAGAAAAACCACCATGAATAATTTAGACACTCCGGGAGAATCAAAAGCGAAGAGGTTGAGCCAACTATGAAAAGAATTTGAAAGATCTTGGAGAAATACATTTGACTGATGATAATTCATCCTTACGTCAAACTTTGACAAGAAATTTTAGGATATCTCCGAGAAATAAGAAGAGTCAGGTAAGATCCTGGGAATAGACCTGTGGGTTAGGGACCACTGAAAAGAAAACACCGTTGAAATGATTTACAAGAGAGAAAGCACCGGTTGAATTAAAAGGCTTGAATGAGATAACAACCTCGAAATATCTTGAACGAATGCAGAGTGGAAAACATGAATCTTCGAGATATCTTGAGCACTCCAAAACAAATGAATAGCGATAAGTGAATTATTATGAAGTGCACCGGTATGAGAAGGCATTGAAATGAGGAAAATGGTAAGATCAACAAAGCTTGACTTGAAACCACCGGAGAAGATAAAAGAAACTAAGAATGATGAACTAGAAGCTCCGTTAGTATCTTCATGAGAATCACCGGATAAGAATATTGATAAAAAAAGAATGGAGAGGCTTCACATCAATAAGATGGATACTCGATTAAGAAATCTGAGTCCTTCACAAAAAAGGGTGGGTGGGCGGGAAAACAAAGGCAACTTGGGGACGGATGAAACAAACACCGTTGAGAAAGCTGAGATTGAATCTTGCGAATGTTGAAGTGATCGGATCCACTTGAAGAGAAGCACACCGGTTGAACAAGATTGGCATAACAATCTCGATTATCAAGGAGGATTAGTATTCGCATAGGAGTATGAGAACACCGTTTTGGAAAGGTATGGAATCAACTCTTGACTTCAAAGCAACTCGAATACCACAACTCAAAACAAAAACAAAGGATTGGCTTGCACAATAAGCCGAAACAAACATATGATAGAGATTTCGTCCGAAGTTTTCGTGGTGGGGCCTACACGGCATCAATCGTACAACACCATCATGTACAAGGCAGTGCACATGACATACGAAGCATCCCCGAGTCGGCATAGCCAAGGACTCTTTAAGACACAACAAGACCACTGTAAAAACCAACCGTGAATAGGCGGACCACTAGACGTCGAACCCCAATTTCAAATCATACATCTGTTGGAAAGATATCCTACGAGCTACTTGAATTCCCACTTATAAACTCCCGAACCTTTCCGGTTATGCAATCAGGTGCTGGGGATACAAGGGAAGCATAATATCTCACCCAAAACTAGCAAATCCTACATCCAGCTGTATCCATCCTTCAACACATAACCAAGAAAAACTTCGGAAACCATCTACCTCAACCTTCGAAAAGCATCCGTTATACGAGTTATGGCAATACTCCCGAACTCCCGCCCCAGTACTGGGTGGCGTCGAGGTTATCTCACCAACAACTGCATAAAAGAGATTTTCGATGTCGACATACTAAACTCAGGTATTCCAGAACTGCAACGATAAAATTGTGATGACAACACCTCGGAGCTCAACTCCCCGGGACACTGCCACAACCCCTAAAGACAGGAGGCACCAAGAACAATGTTCTCGTCACAAAACCATCGGAACGATTCCAAGATACCCGCGTGATCCTAAATTTTTTTTAGTGAAAATCTGAGAAGAGAAGAGTCAAAACTCTACGTCAGGATGCCTTACCAGAGCGATGAGGAGACTGAGGAGTAAAAAGAATTCCTAAACTCCTCCATATATAATTCTTAAATGACTCAAAACATTTTTCTAGACTCAACTCGGCCGCTAAAAACGATCAAGCAGTGGGAGCTCCTAAGGTCGGGGAAGGCTCTGATATCAACTTGTAACGCCCTCGATGCGGCTATATCTCCCACGTGTCGAAGCACGACTTAGAGGCATAACCGCATTGAAAGCAATGTCGCAAGTGAGGCAATCTTCACACAACCCATGTAATACATAAGGGAAAGAGATACATAGTTGGCTTACAATCGCCACTTCACACAATTATATGAATAAAGCATTACAACATTCAAATACAATCAAGGTCCGACTATGGAACCAAAATAAAAGAAGACTACCCCAAATGCTACACAGATCCCCGATCGACCCCAACTGGGCTCCACTATTGATCAACTAGAACGAAACAACACAAAGGGCAAGATCCTCGTCGAGCTCCTCCTGAGCTTGGTTGCGTCATCTGCATGGACTCATCGGCACCTGCAAGCTGGTTTTGGAAGTATCTGTGAGCCACGGGGACTCAGCAATCTCGCACCCTCGCGATCAAGACTATTTAAGCTTATAGGAAGGGTAAAAGGTATGAGGTGGAGCTGCAGCAAGCGACTAGCATATATGGTGGTTAACATACACAAATGAGAGAGAGAAGAGAAGGCAAAGCACGGTCGAGAAACTATGATCAAGAAGTGATCCTAGAACAACCTACGTCAAGCATAACTCCAACACCATGTTCACTTCCCGGACTCCGCCGGAAAGAGACCATCACGGTTACACACGCGGTTGATGCATTTTAATTAAGGTCAACTTCAGGTTTTCTACAACCGGACATTAACAAATTCCCATCTGCCCATAACAGCGGGCACGGCTTTCGAAAGTTCAAATCCCTGCAGGGGTGTCCCAACTTAGCCCATGACAAGCTCTCACGGTCAACGAAGGAATAGACCATCTAGCGGGAAGACCCAATCAGACTCGGAATCCCGGTTACAAGACATTTCGACAAGGTAAAACTAAACCAGCAACACCGCCCGAATGTGCCGACAAATCCCGATAGGAGCTGCACATATCTCTTTCTCAGGGCACACCGGATTGTCTTAACTTCCGGTAGGCCAGGCCAGAGTTGCCCTTGGTGGCCACCGGCGGCTGACAAGTTGGACCAACACTCAGAGGAGCACTGGCCCGGGGGTTTAAAATAATGATGACCCTTGGGCGCGCGACCCCCAAGGGAAAAGAAAAGGCTAGGTGGCGAATGGTAAAACCAATGTTGGGCATTGCTGGAAGAGTTTTATTCAGGGCGAACTGTCAAGGGGTTCCCATTATTACCCAACCGCGTAAGGAAAAAAATCCGGGAACATAACACCGATATGACGGAAACTAGGGCGGCAAGAGTGGAACAAAACACCAGGCATAAGGCCGAGCCTTCCACCCTTTACCAAGTATATAGATGCATTAATTAAATAATGTATATTGTGATATCCCAACAAGTTAACATGTTCCAACAAGGAACAAACTTCAATCTTCACCTGCAACTAACAACGCTATAAGAGGGGCTGAGCAAAGCGGTAACATAGCCAAACAACAGTTTGCTAGGACAAGGTTTTCGGCCACGTGATCATGATCGAACGCTCTAGATGATGGAGAGGGTTTAAGTGGGTTTTGGGCCACTTTGGATGGGTGTTGGGCTGCAACACACAAGAGGCCTTTTCGGTCCCTCGGTTAACCGTTGGAGTATCAAACGAAGTCCAAATGGTACGAAACTTGACAGGCGGTCTACCGGTAGTAAACCAAGGCCGCTTGGCAAGTCTCAGTCCAATCCGGAAATGTTTAACCCCCACACACGAAAGGAAGGTAGAAATGACCACCGGAGGAGAACGGAGCGCCGGATTGCAAAACGGACAACGGGGAAAATGCTCGAATGCATGAGACGAACATGTATGCAAATGAAATGCACATGATGACATGATATGCAATGCATGACACGCAAGCAATGACAAGGCAACAACAGTGAATAACTAGAGGACACCTGGCACATCGGTCTCGGGGCGTTACAGGACAACCCACCAGGGCGCGCCAGGAGGCCCAAGCACACCCCGGTGGGTTGTGCCCACCTCGGGTGCCCCCGGACCGCCTCTTTTCTCTATAAATACCCAAATATTTACAAAACCCTAGGGGAGTCGATGAAATATTCATCCAGTCACCGTAGAGTCCAGAACCATCAGATCCAATCTAGACACCATCTCGGATGGGGTTCACCACCTCCATTTTTATATCCATGAAAGTTATTTGAGTTTCTTTGGTCTCTTATATGCATGATCTCTTATATCCCTGTATTTCTTCTCCGATATTTGAGTTTTGTTTGGCCAACTTGATCTATTTATCTTGCAATGGGAAGAGGTGCCCGATAGTGGGTTCGATCTTACGGTCCTTGATCCCAGTGACAGGAAGGGAACCGACACACTTGTATCGTTGCTACTAGGATAAAAAGATGGGATATATATCTACGCAATAGATAAACGGATCTTGTCTACATCATGTCATCATTCTTATTGCATTACTCCATTTTTCCATGAACTTAATACACTAGATGCATGCTAGATAGCGGTCCATGAGTGGAGTAATAATAGTAGATGCAGGCAGGAGTCGGTCTACTAATCTTGGACGTGATGCCTATGTGATGATCATTGCCTGGATATCGTCATAATTATTTGAGGTTCTATCAATTGCCCAACAGTAATTTGTTTACCCACCGTTTGCTATCTTTCTCGAGAGAAGCCACTTGTGAAAACTACGGCCCCCGGATCTTCTTCCTCATATATCTTCTTGTGATATACTTTTCCTTTGCATTTTTATTCAGATCTATTAAACCAAAAATACAAAAATACTTTGCTGCACTTTATTTTATTTGTGATCTACTATTTCAATCTACTACAATTTTTTGGCATCGTTACACGAAAGGGATTGACAACCCCTTTAACACGTCGGGTTGCGAGGTGTTGTTGTTTGTGTGCAGGTGTTTTTTACGTTGTATTTCTTGGTTCTCCTACTGGTTCGATAACCTTGGTTTCTTCACTAAGGGAAATACCTACTATCGTTGTGCTGCATCATCCCTTCCTATTTGGGGAAATACCGACGTAATCCTAGCAGACAAGAGCTTTTCTGGCGCTATAGTCAGAGAGCAATCAGTGGCGCCTGGAGATCTTGAACTTGATCAACTGGCGATTTGCCATGCGGCGCTACTGTGAAGGCATAACAGCACTTCTCAGCGTCTTGTCGCGCCCATCCCGCGACAGGCGCGACACATGCCTTGATGCCATCTCCCCCGCGGCTGTTGGGGTTGGTGTAGTGGGAGGATCTCGACTTGCACCGGACCGTGCAGCGTTGCTCCGGTGGGAGAGCTCGCCCTGGCGCGGGGGAGGCAGGAGTTGCACGTACGCATTGCCTACACCATTGTCTTGGTCGTAGCACAAGGGTCATGGGAACTAACTGTCTAGCCATGTCCATCCCCGCCGTGGTGGGCACGATGACAACACCTCCTCCGATGGTCGCGCCCCCGCGGCTGCCGCGCCGCCCATCGGAGAGGCGCTGATACGTCCATTTTGCATCATGCTTTTATATCTATATTTATTGCATTATGGGCTGTTATTACACATTATGTCACAATACTTATGCCTATTCTCTCTTATTTTACAAGGTTTTCATAAAGAGGGAGAATGCCGGCAGCTGGGATTCTGGGCTGGAAAAGAAGCAAATTTAGAGACCTATTCTGAACAGCTCCAAAAGTCCTGAAACTTCACGGAAGTCATTTTCAGAATATATAAAAAATACTGAGCGCAAGAAGTTCCAGAGGGGGGGCCACACCCTGGCCACGAGGGTGGGGGCGCGCCCCCTGGTGGGCCTCTGATGCCCATCTTCTGCTATATGGAGTCTTTCGTTGAGGAAAAAATCATAAGCAAGATTTTGGGACGACACTCCGCCGCCACGAGGCGGAACCTTGGTTAAACCAGTCTAGGGCTCTGGCGGAGCTGTTCTACCGGGGAAACTTCCCTCCGGGAGGGGGAAATCATCTCCATCGTCATCACCAACGATCCTCTCATCGGGAGGGGGTCAATCTCCATCAACATCTTCACCAGCACCATCTCCTCTCAAACCCTAGTTCATCTCTTGTATCCAATTATTATCTCTAAGTCTGGGATTGGTACCTGTGGGTTGCTAGTAGTGTTGAGTACTCCTTGTAGTTGATGCTAGTTGGTTTATTTGGTGGAAGATCATATGTTCAGATCCTATATGCATATTAATACCCCTCTGATTATGAACATGAATATGCTTTGTGAGTAGTTACGTTTGTTCCTGAGGACATGGGAGAAGTCTTGCTATTAGTATTCATTTGAATTTGGTATTCGTTCGATATTTTGATGAGATGTATGTTGTCTCTCCTCTAGTGGTGTTATGTGAACGTCGACTACATGACACTTCACCATTATTTGGGCCTAGAGGAAGGCATTGGGAAGTAATAAGTAGATGATGGGTTGCTAGAGTGATAGAAGCTTAAACCCTAGTTTATGCGTTGCTTCGTAAGGGGCTGATTTGGATCCATATGTTTCATGCTATGGTTAGGTTTACCTTAATACTTTTGTTGTGGTTGCAGATGCTTGCAATAGAGGTTAATCATAAGTGGGATGCTTGTCCAAGTAAGGACAACACCCAAGCACCGGTCCACCCACATATCAGATTATCAAAGTACCGAACGCGAATCATATGATCATGATGAAACCTAGCTTGACGATAATTCCCATGTGTCCTCAGGAGCGCTTTTCTCTATATAAGAATTTGTCCAGGCTTGTCCTTTGCTACAAAAAGGATTGGGACACCTTGCTGCACTTTATTTACTTTTGTTACTTGTTGCTCATTACAAATTATCTTATCACAAAACTATCTATTACCTATAATTTCAGTGCTTGCAGAGAATACCTTGCTGAAAACCGCTTATCATTTCCTTCTGCTCCTCGTTGGGTTCGACACTCTTACTTCTCGAAAGGACTACGATAGATCCCCTATACTTGTGGGTCATCACGAATCTTTTCTGGCGCCGTTGCCGGGGAGTGAAGCGCCTTTGGTAGGTGGAATTTGGTAAGGAAAAATTTATATAGTGTGCTGAAATTTACTGTCACTTGTTACTATGGAAAGTAATCCTATAAGGGGCATGCTTGGGGTATCTTCACCCCGACCAGCAGAGCAAAGAGTTGCTCCCCAACCTACTGAACCTACTGAAAATGAAAATGTCTGCTTTGAAATTCCTTTGGGCATGATAGAAAAACTGCTAGCTAATCCTTTTGCAGGAGATGGAATATTACAGCCTGATGAGCACCTAGTATATGTGGATGAAGTTTGTGGATTATTTAAGCTTGCAGGTATGCCCGATGATGTTATCAAGAAGAAGGTATTCCCTTTATCTTTGGAGGGAGACGCATTGAAATGGTATAGGCTATGTGATGATATGGGAACATGGAACTACAAACGACTGAAATTGGAATTTCATCAGAAGTTTTATCCTATGCATCTTGTTCATCGTGATCGTAATTATATATATAATTTTTGGCCTCGCGAAGGAGAAAGCATTGCTCAAGCTTGGGGGAGGCTTAAATCAATGTTATATGCATGCCCCAATCATGAGCTCTCAAGAGAAATGATTATCCAAAAAATTTATGCTTGTTCTTGTGATGGCTCTTTTATGATGAAGACTATTGAATTCAAATGGGATTTATTGGAAAGAATTAAACGCAACTCTGAATATTTGGATCTCGACGAAGGTAAGAAGTCAGGTAAGACACCTAAGTTTGATTGTGTTAAATCTTTTATGGATATTGATGTTTTCCGTAAATTTAGCACTAAATATGGACTTGACTCTGAAATAGTAGCTTCGTTTTGTGAATCTTTTGCTACTCATATTGATCTCCCTAAAGCGAAGTGGTTTAAATATCATCCTCCCATAGAAGTAAAAGTAGCTGCACCTATTAAAGTTGAAGAAAAGACTATCACTTAAAATGATCCTATTGTTCCTACTGCTTATGTTGAGAAACCACCTTTTCCTGTTAGGATAAAAGATCATGCTATAGCTTCAACTATGGTTCGTAAAAGCAATATTAGAACCTATACACCTCCTGAGAAAGTTAAAGTTGAACCTAATATTGCTATTGTTAAGGATCTCTTGGCTGATAATATTGATGGGCATATTATTTATTTCTGTGATGAAACTGCTAGAATTGCTAAACCTTGTGCTAAAGATAAACATAGACCTGTGGTAGGCATGCCTATTATTTCTGTTAAAATAGGAGATCATTGTTATCATGGCTTGTGTGATATGGGTGCTAGTGCTAGTGCAATACCTATTGACTTGTACAACGAGATTATGCATGATATTGCACCTGCTGAGTTAGAAGATATTGATGTCACTATTAAACTTGCCAATATAGATACTATTTCACCAATTGGGATTGTTAGAGATGTTGAAGTCTTGTGTGGGAAAACTAAATATCCTGCTAATTTTCTTGTTCTTGGTTCCCCACAAGATAGCTTTTGTCCCATTATATTTTGTAGACCCTTCTTAAACATTGTTAATGCTAGGATAGACTGCAAAAAGGATGTTATTACTATTGGTTTAGGTGATATGTCTCATGAGTTCAACTTTTCTAAATTTCGTAGACAACACCGCGAAGAAGAATTGCCTAGTAAAGATGAAATTATTGGTCTTGCTTCTATTGCCGTACCTCCTAGTGATCCTTTAGAACAATATTTGCTAGACCATGAAAATGATATGTATATGAATGAAAGAAGGGAAATAGATGAAGTGTTCTTTAAACAGGGACCTATTCTGAAACACAACTTGCCTGTTGAAATCTTAGGGGATCCTCCTCCACCCAAGGGTGATCCCGTGTTTGATCTTAAACCTTTTCCTGATACTCTTAAATATGCTTATCTTGATGAAAAGAAGATATATCCTATTATCATTAGTGCTAACCTTTCAGAGAAGGAGGAAGAAAAATTATTGAAAATTCTGAAGAAGCATCGTGCTGCTATTGGATATACTCTTGATGATCTTAAGGGCATTAGTCCCACTCTATGTCAACGCAAAATAAATTTGGAGAAAGATGCCAAACCAGTTATTGATCATCAACGACGGCTGAATCCTAAAATGAAAGAAGTGGTAAGCAAAGAAATACTAAAGCTCCTTGTGGCAGGTATAATTTATCCCGTTGCTGATAGTCAGTGGGTAAGTCCTGTCCATTGTGTTCCTAAGAAGGGAGGTATTACTGTCGTTCCTAATGATAAAGATGAATTGATTCTGCAAAGAATTATTACAGGTCATAGGATTGTATGATTTCCGCAAATTAAATAAGGCTACTAAAAAGGATCATTACCCCTCACCTTTCATTGATCAATTACAGGTCATAGGTTTATGTAATGCACCTGCTACCTTTCAAAGATGCATGATGGCTATATTTTCTGATTTTTGTGAAAAGATATGTGAGGTATTCATGGATGATTTCTCCGTTTATGGATCCTCTTTTGACGGTTGCTTAAGCAACCTTGATCGAGTTTTGCAGAGATGTGAAGAAACTAACCTTGTCTTGAATTGTGAGAAATGCCACTTTATGGTTGATGAAGGTATTGTCTTGGGGCACAAAATTTCTGAAAGGGGCATTGAAGTTGATAAAGCTAAAGTTGATGCTATTGAAAAGATGTCGTGTCCCAAGGACATCAAAGGTATAAGAAGTTTCCTTGGTCATGCCAGTTTTTATAGGAGGTTCATTAAGGACTTCTCAAAAATTTCTCAGCCTCTGACTAATTTATTACAAAAAGATATACCATTCGTCTTTGATAATGATTGTGTAGAAGCATTTGAAATACTTAAGAAAGCATTGATCTTTGCACCTATTGTTCAGCCACCTGATTGGAATTTACCTTTTGAAATTATGTGTGATGCTAGTGATTATGTTGTAGGTGCTGTTCTAGGGCAAAGAGTTGATAAGATATTAAATGTTATTCAATATGCTAGTAAAACTCTAGACAATGCCCAGATAAATTATGCTACAACTGAAAAGGAATTCTTAGCAGTTGTATTTTCTTGTGATAAGTCCAGACCTTATATTGTTGATTCTAAAGTAACTATTCACATTGATCATGCTGCTATTAAATATCTTATGGAAAAGAAAGATGCTAAACCTAGACTTATTAGATGGGTTCTCTTGCTGCAAGAACTTGATTTGCATATTATTGATAGAAAGGGAGCTAAGAACCCCATTGCAGACAACTTGTCTAGGTTAGAAAATGTTCTTGATGACCCACTACCTATTGATGATAGCTTTCCTGATGAACAATTAAATGTCATAAATGCTTCTCATACTACTCCATGGTATGCTGATTATTCTAATTACATTGTTGCTAAATTTATACCACCTAGTTTCACATACCAGCAAAAGAAAAAGTTTTTCTATGATTTAAGACATTACTTCTGGGATGATCCACATCTTTATAAAGAAGCAGTAGATGGTGATGTGGCCACTAGAGGTTCTTTGGTTATGATGCGGAGTAAAGGAAACAAAGTGATGTTTGTGCCAGAGAAGAAGAATGGCAAAGGGATACTAGGAATTGCACCGTGTGCTCAATATGCTAGCATAAATTGTTGTGGTGAAATTCCTACCAAGTTAGTAATGCCAGAGGAGGTGAAACCAAATTTTCATATGCCAAGCTGGGTAATGATTGGTGCAATTCTAATCCAAGGGCCATAACACATCTGAAGGCTGCTATTTGGAAAGGATGTGCACATAGTTCTTATTTCCTACGTAGTCATATTAGTAGTTGCGTTGTCAAGTGGGGTACTAGTTCGTTTTATAATCCTACAGGTGATCAGTGTGGCTGAATATTTTATTACTTAATCTGTAATTAGTTCAAATCAGAGATAGAGTCTGTTAGAATCTAAAGTGAGAACTATGAGTCGGTTTGGTCTATACGTACGTCTCTCCTATATAATGGGCTGGCTTCGGCCGTTTACGGGGATTAGTTTTGAGCAGTCAAATAAAGAAACCAGAAAACGCCTTGTGTCAGGGGCACCAACGTGATGACTTTTAGCGATCCATGACAAGGGATTCGTCGCTGCTACGTTGTGATTGAACTCATGTTAATTTTTGATGCAAGTCCTTTTTCTTTAGTTTGTAACGCCCCAAGACCGGAGCTTCAGTTACCTTCCAGGGTTTCCAGGTTTCGCCGTGTGTTTCATTTGTGCCTGCCCTTTTATTTTTGCATTGCATCATGTCATCATGCCATCATCTTATAAATCTTTTGCAACTCAACTAAATAAATTGCATGGGTCTTTGATCCATTTAAATCGAGGGAATTCACTTGTGATATCTCTTTATAACATATTAAAGCCTCTCAATATTATTAGAGAGCTATAATAAAAATATTCCATTCTTTTGGAATTAACCAAAACACACTTGAAAAATCCCCACTCCCTTTCTACTTCAAGTTTGGTCCCCAAACTTTGCCAACATTTCTTTTCCCATTTATCGAGGCTCCTCCTAAATTCTCAACATTTTTGGACTCTTCTAAATCCTAGTCCTTGTTCAAACCTTTTAAATTAAATTCAAATGACTTTGAATTTAATTCTTGCAATCTTGCCCACTCCATTTTTCTTGGGTCAAGCTCATTTTTGTGAGTCCGGGAAAATTATCCGCGTGCCCAAATTCTTTTCCTAACCCACTCTTTCTTTACTTCTCTTTAATGTTTTCCAGTTAAAGGAAAATTAAGAGGGGGATAGAGTAGCCCAGCACAGCAGGCCACTTGGGCCTCCTACATGAGCAGCCTCCAAGGCCCATTTGCTCCCGCGCCGGCCCATTAGCTCAACCAGGCCCAGCCATCCCCGCGGCCACCTAGGCCCAGCCGCACCTAACCTCTAACCCTAGCCGCCAGGGAGCCGACCCCCTCCTCTCGATCTCTCCCTCGTGCATCCCCTCAGTGCCATCATCTCTCTCGATCCCCCTCGTCCTCCTCCCGACCATGCCGCCAGGGGAAGCCGCGGCTCGACCCCAATCCTCCTCCACCCCACGCTAGAGTCCCACCTCGCCGGAGCACAGGACCTCCTCTGCCGCCGCGCCATGGATGGCCGCAGCTCAAGCCGCGTCCTTGCCGGGCCTCTCGCGCGCCCGAGCTCCATCCTGCGTGCCCGCCTCCTCGTCCTCGTGGCCGAAGCAACCGAACAGGAGGCCTTGTGCCTGAGCCTCCTCGCTCTCCTCATCGACCCAGGGAGAGGAGCTCCTCCCGAAACCCTTTCTCGCCATCGCCGTTCGGCGCCGTCGGAGCAACCCGCCGCCTTGGACGCCCGACCTCACTGCCGTCCTGGAGCTCGTCCGCCTCCCCATACCGCCGCCCTGGCCTCGGATCCGGCGGGATCTCGTCCGGTCGTCCCCGCCGCCAAGTCCATCGCCGGAGCCGCCGTCCTCTGCCACACCATCGCCGCCTGTTCTGCCCGTCCCTGCATCGGACCCCGACGAGCTGGCTGCCCAGTTGGCCTTGCTGCCTTTGTCGTGGCCAGGTCAACACAGACACCCGGAGTCCATCTTTGGTTGCACGCCAAGTACCACGACATACGGCGCCCGAACGACCACCGAACCGGAAATGCCAAGTACCCGTACGCGCGAAGACGCCAAGTCCGTTTCGGGATTCGTCAAGTACCGCTACCGATATGGCTCGAACGTCTACGAAACGTGTACCACTACCGTCGACCCCGAAGCCCTCGGATTCGTCAAGTTCGAAGGTGCAAGTACCACTCCGAACCATGTACGACGACCGTCGCCGAAGACCCGTGTAACGTGAACGTGAACGACTACCGTCGCGAGTACTTCTACGTCGTCATGTACCCCTACTTCCACTACCGCCACGAGAACAACTACTTCCTCTATGACTCGAACCGCTCGAGAATGCTCCCTTGGAAGGTATAACCACCGAGGCGACGCCCGTGAACGAATGTTGTGTGATGTATGAGATGAACCACGTGTTTGCACCGTTTGCGATTGTTCGTTGCGATGCTCCTCTTTTGCCATGCCACCATCTTGTGGGAACCCGGTATCCGGGATCACCCCACCTTCTATCGCATGTCACGCTCTCGTCACTTTTCCTTTTGCACCGGTATCTCCATGAGCTATCAGAACCGGAATGTTGTCGTGGCATCATTTCCGTTATCTTTGCTGTGGCACCCTTTTCGTTCCGCCATGGTGACCAAATGCTTCATAAAATGCTCTTATCAACTTTTCATAAATATTGCATAAAACTTGCACATGTCATCCGCATCATGATAACAACAATTAAAATGTTTAAGAATGTTGTTTGCATTAATTACTAAATGCACGTGGGGATTTACCGGATTTGTTGTTTGTTATATCCAGCCCCATTTAAATTGTTTAAATGGTATAGTTTCATTATGATTCACCTCTTGCCATGTTAACCAACATTTAATATTGTTGAGTACCTAACCGAGAGAGAACTAAATAATTGATGTGGTATTTCGTCAATATGCAACGAGTTGCATATTGAGCTCCACTTAATTTGTAGTTTTGTTTGTGCACTTTGCCATGCCATGCTTCATTAAACCGTACATGCATCATACTTGGTTGTGCATCTTGCCATGCTTATGTGGTGGTTGTTTACTATGTTGTTTGCTTTCTTTCTGGTGTTGCTTCTTCGGGTTGGTTCCGGTTACGTCGCGTTTGTGAGGACCCGTTCGTCTACGTTCGTTTGTCTTCTTCATGGACTCGTTCTTCTTCCTTGCGAGATTTTAGGCAAGATGATCATACCCTCGAAATCACTACTATCTTTGCTTTGCTAGTTGCTCAGTCTTTTGCTATGCCTATGCTGCGATACCTACCACTTGCTTATCATGCCTCCTACTTTGTTCAACCAAGCCTCTAAGCCACCTTGTCCTAGCAAACCATTGATTGGCTATGTTACCGCTTTGCTCAGCCCCTCTTGTAGCGTTGTTAGTTGCAGGTGAAGATTGAAGTTTGTTCCTTGTTGGAACATGGAGATGTTGTTCCTTGTTTGAACATGTTTTACTTGTTGGGATATCACATTATATCTTATTTAATTAATGCATCTATATACTTGGTAAAGGGTGGAAGGCTCGGCCTTATGCCTGGTGTTTTGTTCCACTCTTGCCGCCCTAGCTTCTGTCATATCGGTGTTATGTTCCCGGATTTTGCGTTCCTTACGCGGTTGGGCTATGTTGGGAAACCCTTGACAGTTCGCCTTAAGTAAAGCTCTTCGAGCAATGCCCAACCTTGGTTTTACCGGTCATCATTATTTTACCCCCCCCCCCCCGGGCCAGTGCTCCTCTGAGTGTTGGCCCACCTGCCAGCTGCCAGTGGCCACCAGGGGAAACTCTGGGCTGGCCTACCCGTACCTAAGACAATCTGAGTGTGCCCTGAGAAAGAGATATGTGCAGCTCCTATCGGGATTTGTCGGCACATTCGGGCAGTGTTGCTGGTTTAGTTTTACCCTGTCGAAATGTCTTGTTGTACCGGGATACCGAGTCTGATCGGAATGTCTCGGGAGGAGGTCTATTCCTTCGTTGACCGTGAGAGCTTGTGATGGGCTAAGTTGGGACACCCCTATAGGGATTTGAACTTTTGAAAGCCGTGCCCGCGATTATGGGCAGATGGGAATTTGTTAACGTCCGGTTGTAGAAAACCCGAAGTTGACCTTAATTAAAATATATCAACAGCGTGTGTAACCGTGATGGTCTCTTTCCGGCGGAGTCCGGGAAGTGAACACGGTTGTTGGAGTTATGCTTGACGTAGGTTGTTTTAGGATCACTTCTTGATCATACTTTTAACGACCGTGCTTTGCCTTCTCTTCTCGCTCTCTATTGCGTATGTTAGCCACCATATATGCTAGTCGCTTGCTGCAGCTCCACCTCATACCTTTTACCTTACCCATAAGATTAAATAGTCTTGATCGCGAGGGTGCGAGATTGCTGAGTCCCCGTGGCTCACAGATACTTTCAAAACCAGTTTGCAGGTGCCGATGAGTCCATGCAGATGACGCAACCCAGCTCAGGAGGAGCTCGATGAAGATCTTGTCCTTTGTGTTGTTTCGTTCTAGTTGATCAGTAGTGGTGCCCAGTTGGGGGTGATTGGGACCGTGTCGCATGTTGGGTTTCTTCTATTTTGGCGCCGTAGTCGGGCCATGAGTGTTTGGATGATGTAATGTTATTTATGTATCTTGATTGACGTGGCGAGTGTAAGCCAACTATGTTCTCCCCTTTATTATTCATATTACATGGGATGTTGTGAAGATTGCCTTACTTGCGACATATGCCTTCAATGTGATTATGCCTCTAAGTCGTGCCTCGACACGTGGGAGATATAGTCGCATCGAGGGTGTTACAAGTTGGTAATCAGAGCCTTCCCCGACGTTAGGAGCCCCATTGCTTGATCGTTTTAGCAGCCGAGTTGTGTCCAGAAATAAATGTTTTGAGTCATTTAGGAATTATATATCGGAGAGTTTAGGAATTCTTTTTACTTCCCAGTCTCCTCATCGCTCTGGTAAGGCATCCTGAGGTAGAGTTTTGACTCCTCTCTTCTCAAATTTCACTAATTTTTTTTAGGATCACGCGGGTATCTTGGAATCGTTCCGATGGTTTTATGATGAGAACATTGTCTTGGTGCCTCCTGTCAGGGGTTTTGTGGAAGTGTCCCGGGGAGTTGAGCTCTGAGGTGTTGTCATCATAATTTTATCGTTGCATTTCTGGTATAACTGAGTTTAGTACGCCGACATCGAAAATCTCTTTTATGCAGTTCGTTGGTGAGATAACCTCGACGCCACCCAGTACTGGGGCGGGAGTTCGGGAGTATCGCCATAACTTGTATAACAGATGCTTTTCGAAGGTTGAGGTAGATGATTTCCGAAGTTTTCTTGGTTATGTGTTGAAGGATGGATACAACTGGATGTAGGATTTGTTAGTTTTGGGTGAGATATTATGCTTCCCCTGTATCCCCAACACCTGATTGCATAACCAGACAATTTCGGGAGTTTATAAGTGGGAATTCAAGTAGCTCTTAGGATATCTTTCCGACAGATGTATGATATGAAATTGGGGTTCGACGTCTAATGGTCCGCCTATTCACGGTCGGTTTTACAGTGGTCTCGTTGTGTCTTGAAGAGTCCTTGGCTATGCCGACTCGGGGACGCTTCGTATGTCATGTGCACTGCCTTGTACATGATGTTGCTGTACGATCGAGCCCGTGTAGGCCCCACCACGAAAACTTCGGACGAAATCTCTATCATATGTTTATTCCGGCTTATTTCGCAAGCCAATCCTTTGTTTTTCTTTTCAGTTGTGGTTTTCAAGTTGCTTCGAAGTCAAATGTTGATTCCATCCCTTTCCTAAGTGGTGTTCTCATACTCCGATGTGGATACCAATCCTTCTTGTTCATCAAGATTATTTTCGTCAATCCCTTTTAACCGGCTTGCTTCTCGTCAAATGGATTCGATCATTGCAACATCCCCAAGTTTCAATCTCAGCTTTCTCTACGGTGTTCGTTTCATCCATCTCAAGTTGCATTTGTTTTCCCGCCCACCCACCCTTTTTCGTGAAGGACTCAGATTTCTTAATCGAGTATCCATCTTATTGGTGTGAAGCCTCTCCATTCTTTTTCTATCAATATTCTTATCCGGTGATGCTCATGAAGATTTTAACGAAGTTTCTAGTTCATCATTATTCATTCTTTTTCTTCTCCGGTGGAACCAATTCAAGCTTTCAGTGTTGGTCACATCTTTTTCCTCGTTTCAAATACCTTCTCATGCCGGTGCAATTCTTAATCATTCACTTCTCGCTATTCTATTGTTCCGGTGCCTTAAAGTGATCAGAAGACTCCTCTTGTCATTCAAGATCCATTCAGGTTCTTTTCGAGGCCCTATCTTATTCAAGTCATTTAATTCAACCGGTGCAATCTCTCTCTTGAAATCTCTTTCAACGGTGTTTCTCTTGAGTGGGCCCTAACCCACAAGTCTTTTCCCAGGATCTTACCTGACTCTTCTTATTTTCCCGGAGGTAACCTCAATTTCATTTTGAAGTTTGACGTGAGAATGAATTGTCATCAGTCAAATGTCCTTCTCCAAGATCTTTCAAATTCATTTCATTGTTGATTCAACTTTTATATTCTTCTTTATTCCGGTGCCTCAATAAGTCTTAGTGGTGTTCTCATCGTCTTTCTCAAACATTCGAAGACCGAAGAAGAGTCTCTCTTTAATCTTGCTCTATTCTCTTCAAGATTCGTGATTCTAGCTTGTTGCCATCCTCTCGTAATGGTTTTGATCGTGAGAATTCTTTTCACCTATCTGGAGTAATTCAAGAGTCTTCTCAGTTTGATTATACGGAGTCCATCAATTCAGGTGTATTCATTATCAGCTTTCAGTTGTCATTTTCCAATCTTACCGGTGCATCGTTCAAATGATCTCTAACCAGTTCGTGATCCCTTCGTTCTCATGTATCTAGTTTCTCTCAAGTATCCGCGTTCATTTCATAATTTTTTTCCCGGTGTTCCTTTATCTTTTCTTTGTTCATTTTGATTCTACCGGTGATTCATTCAAGAGTTTTCTTCCTTCGTGTATCATATCCCTTCAAATTCTACCGGTGGTTCGTTGAAGACCTTCTCAAGTTTATGTCATATCTATCTTAATCTTTTCAACGAGAATAAGTAATATGTCAAATCCGTTGATTATCATCAATTTAATTGGTGAAGGATACGCATAATGTAATTCTTATTCTTGTTTCATCGAGTTCGTTCAATTCCTGTTTTTCCGGAGTGGTTCATCATACTTATTCTGGGTTTCAATTGCTCTTCTTTCTTTCCCGGAGTTCCAAGCTCTAATTATCACGGAGATCCATCTAAATCATTGCAAGGATTCACCTTGTGTTTTCAATTTCTCTTTCTTTTTTTTATTCTTTTGTTATCGGAGTTTCTTCATGGAGGCGATACATGATGGTTCATCAAGGATTTAAGTCCGTCTAGAAGTTTTTCATTGAGATTCTTTTCTGAGAAGCTCATGCTTTCTTCATCCTGTAATCCGGAGTGCAATTGTTTCTTCCTTATCTTTTGAGGTGGTAATATATCATTCTACATTCACAAGGTTGAGATATTTAAATCCGTCAATCTCTTCATTGGAATTACCATGGGTTATATTTCACCTAAAGCTTTCTCTAAGGATTTTGCTATTTATGGTGCTTATCAATGATCCAAGTTCTTCATTTATCCTCCCGGTGAAATAGTTTCTTGTCTCCTTGTTCTTACCAATCCAATTCTTTTTCCCGTGAGTGGCAGGTTGTCACCTCATAATTTGAGATGTATTCCATAAGACCATACCAAGATTATTCCTTTTGTTGTTGTTTTTCCAACAACTCCGTTCGACCCTTCTCCTAAAGATGCCTTTTCAAACTCTTTTGTGGTAGAAGTTGGCCTTTTCTTCTACATTCTTTTATCTCAATGATCTATCTTCTATTTCTCTCTTCCGGAGGCATTGCAATGTTTTTTTTAACCCATCATTTTGTTCTGTCAAAATCATTCTTCTTTCTTTTGCTTATCCATTTAACCGGAGTGTCATGTCCTCTGCTCAAGTTCTTTTCATCTTATCAAGTTTTGTATCACTTTTCAACCGGAGTGCTGACCGAAGTTGTTCTTCCTTGTTCCTCTTTGCTAACGGAGTGCTTTCAACTTCATTTATCTCTGTTGTATTCTTTTCTTGAAGTGGCTGAACCTTTTCAATGTTCGTGGTTTCACTCGTTTGTCATGGCACCCTTTTCCGTGGCACCCTTTTCGTTCCGCCATGGTGACCAAATGCTTCATAAAATGCTCTTATCAACTTTTCATAAATATTGCATAAAACTTGCACATGTCATCCGCATCATGATAACAACAATTAAAATGTTTAAAAATGTTGTTTGCATTAATTACTAAATGCACGTGGGGATTTACCGGATTTGTTGTTTGTTATATCCGGCCCCATTTAAATTGTTTAAATGGTATAGTTTCATTATGATTCACCTCTTGCCATGTTAACCAACATTTAATATTGTTGAGTACCTAACCGAGATAGAACTAAATAATTGATGTGGTATTCCGTCAATATGCAACGAGTTGCATATTGAGCTCCACTTAATTTGTAGTTTTGTTTGTGCACTTTGCCATGCCATGCTTCATTAAACCGTACATGCATCATACTTGGTTGTGCATCTTGCCATGCTTATGTGGTGGTTGTTTACTATGTTGTTTGCTTTCTTTCCGGTGTTGCTTCTTCGGGTTGGTTCCGGTTACGTCGCGTTTGTGAGGACCCGTTCGTCTACGTTCGTTTGTCTTCTTCATGGACTCGTTCTTCTTCCTTGCGGGATTTCAGGCAAGATGATCATACCCTCGAAATCACTACTATCTTTGCTTTGCTAGTTGCTCGCTCTTTTGCTATGCCTATGGTGCGATACCTACCACTTTCTTATCATGCCTCCTACTTTTTTCAACCAAGCCTCTAACCCACCTTGTCCTAGCAAACCATTGATTGGCTATGTTACCGCTTTGCTCAGCCCCTCTTGTAGCGTTGTTAGTTGCAGGTGAAGATTGAAGTTTGTTCCTTGTTGGAACATGGAGATGTTGTTCCTTGTTGGAACATGTTTTACTTGTTGGGATATCACATTATATCTTATTTAATTAATGCATCTATATACTTGGTAAAGGGTGGAAGGCTCGACCTTATGCCTGGTGTTTTGTTCCACTCTTGCCGCCCTATCTTCCGTCATATCGGTGTTATGTTCCCGGATTTTGCGTTCCTTACGCGGTTGGGCTATTATAGGAACCCCTTGACAGTTCGCCTTAAGTAAAGCTCTTCCAGCAATGCCCAACCTTGGTTTTACCATTTTCCACCTAGCCTTTTTTCCCTTGGGAGTCGCGCTCCTGAGGGTCATCATTATTTTACCCCCCCGGGCCAGTGCTCCTCTGAGTGTTGGCCCACCTGTCAGCTGCCAGTGGCCACCAGGGGCAACTCTGGGCTGGCCTACCTGTACCTAAGACAATCTGAGTGTGCCCTGAGAAAGAGATATGTGCAGCTCCTATCGGGATTTGTCGGCACATTCGGGCGGTGTTGCTGGTTTAGTTTTACCCTGTCGAAATGTCTTGTTGTACCGGGATACCGAGTCTGATCGGAATGTCTCAGGAGGAGGTCTATTCCTTCGTTGACCGTGAGAGCTTGTGACGGGCTAAGTTGGGACACCCCTGCAGGGATTTGAACTTTCGAAAGCCGTGCCCGTGGTTATGGGCAGATGGGAATTTGTTAACGTCTGGTTGTAGAAAACCCGAAGTTGACCTTAATTAAAATATATCAACAGCGTGTGTAACCGTGATTGTCTCTTTCCGGCAGAGTCCGGGAAGTGAACACGGTTTTTGGAGTTATGCTTGACGTAGGTTGTTTTAGGATCACTTCTTGATCATACTTTTAACGACCGTGCTTTGCCTTCTCTTCTCGCTCTCTATTGCGTATGTTAGCCACCATATATGCTAGTCGCTTGCTACAGCTCCACCTCATACCTTTTACCTTACCCATAAGCTTAAATAGTCTTGATCGCGAGGGTGCGAGATTGCTGAGTCGCCGTGGCTCACAGATACTTTCAAAACCAGTTTGCAGGTGCCGATGAGTCCGTGCAGATGATGCAACCCAGCTCAAGAGGAGCTCGATGAAGATCTTGTCCTTTGTGTTGTTTCGTTCTAGTTGATCAGTAGTGGTGCCCAGTTGGGGGTGATTGGGACCGTGTCGCATGTTGGGTTTCTTCTATTTTGGCGCCGTAGTCGGGCCATGAGTGTTTGGATGATGTAATGTTATTTATGTATCTTGATTGACGTGGCGAGTGTAAGCCAACTATGTTCTCCCCTTTATTATTCATATTACATGGGATGTTGTGAAGATTGCCTTACTTGCGACATATGCCTTCAATGCGATTATGCCTCTAAGTCGTGCCTCGACACGTGGGAGACATAATCGCAATGAGGGTGTTACAGGGTTCTTCTCTCTTGTAAGATCCGAAGGCTTATTCTTCCACTACTAATTATCTTCAACTACTGCTTCTATCGTTTGTCGAGTTTCATCTAGTATCGAGAAAGATCGGACTGTCACTCACACAATTTAGCATCTCGCTAGTTTGTGCCTTATAAGTGGTATTCAGAGCTAAGGTTTTTCACGGTACTGTGTTGATCAAGATGTCAACCTCGGTTAACAAGGATGATGAGGTTGCTGTTGATTTTGAGGAAATTGTACGTCCAGTGTACGCGGATGATATTCCTCAAAATATCCAGGATGATTTTGACCACACATGCAACTACATCAAGCAATGTCATGATGCGCTTGGCAAAAGGATAGATGTCCTGATCACTCGATTCGATGGTTTGGCAGACATCATCAATATGCCGGCGACGAATTTTACCCCACCACAGACTGCTCCGGTTGCTCCACTGTATTATGCACCACCGGCTCACGATGGACATGCTGGCGTGCATGATCGCCGTTTGGCGGCACAACCTCATGCTGGAGATGATGGTCTCGGTGATGGTGTTGACCAGGCGGCGTACGCGCCAGGAGCACGACACTATGAGCCTCGTCGAGAAACTTCCGTTCATGGCGGAGTGCATGACCGAGTTGGTCAAGCTGTGCGTGTGCCTTTGGATGATGGAATTGGACGCATAAAAATGTCAATCCCTTCGTTCTCCGGCAAGTGCGAACCAGAAGGCTATTTGGAGTGGTAGATGCGTGTTGATCAAATTTTTATGCCCATCATTATAGCGATGATAAGAAAGTTCAACTTGCTGGAATTGAGTTCACCGGTTACGTGCTAATTTGGTGGAATCAAATTTGTCGTTCAAGACATAGCCCGCCGACTTGGCGAGGTATGAAAGAATTCATGAGGCGACATTTTGTTCCTGAGCACTATAAAAGAGATATGTACAACAAGTTGCAGCGGCTCTCTCGAGGTAATATGAGTGATGATGAATATTACAAGGAGATGGAATTGCTTATGATACGTACAGGGACAACGGAGGATCTGGAGGCGACCATGGCACGTTTCTTTAACGGGCTAAATATCGAGGTGCAAGATCATGTTGAGATGGTGGTCTACTACAACATACAAGATCTTGTGCACCAAGCTGTGCGTGCGGAACAACAGATTAAGCGACGCCAAGTCAACACGGTTCTCAGTACCACTTTGAACACTTGGCGACGCTCACAGTATAAGAGTGAGGATGTCGGTCCTAGCTCCAGGGCGACAACATCAAATCACTCTCATGGTTCCGTGCAAAAGGATGCTTCAAAATCAGGACTGCCGATGGTTGATTCTAGTGCACAGTCGACCGGACACACTAGTGACATAGAGTGTTTCAAGTGTGGAGGAAGGGGACATATGAAGCATGAATGTTCTAATGAGAAAAGAGTGTTGCTCACGGGAGATGGCTATGCATCCGCTAGTGATGAAGACGTTGTTTCTGACACTTCTAGTGAAAAATCTAAGGATGCTAAAAATGTGGTTGCGAGTTTTGAAGCTGCTGAGTCATATCCTTCACTAATGGTGCAGCGAGTGCAAGAGGATCGCATTCAGGATAAGGGGCAACGTTGGAATATTTTTCAGTCTGAGTGCAAAATTAATAATACTAATTGCAAGTTGATTATTGACAGTGGAAGCTACATAAATTTTGTCATCAAGGGATTGGTGGATGCTTTAGGATTACGTATGTGGAAACACCCATAGCCCCATCGTGTCGAGTGGATGCATCACACTGGAAAGTTCAAGGTTACCCATAAGGTGCGCATAACTTTTTCTGCTGGCGATTATACTGATATGGTTATATGCGATATTTTTCCAATGGATGCATGTCAATTACTGTTGGGCGGGCCATGCCAATATGACAGTGGTGCCACACATGACGGGAGGTCTAATACTTATTCATTTTGGAATAATGGGAAAAGACATGTGTTGCGACCAATGTTTTCCAATGCTATCAAAGTGGATGTTATTATTTCAGTTCCAAACAAAATTCCTAGAGCTATCACGAAACCGAGGACGGCTTCGTTTCAAGAGGGAGGGGATGATGTGGCCACTAGAGGTTCTTTGGCTATGACGCGGAGTAAAGGAAACAAAGTGATGTTTGTGCCAGAGAAGAAGAATGGCAAAGGGATACTAGAAATTGCACCGTGTGCTCAATCTGCCGGCATAAATTGTTGTGGCAAAATTCCTGTCAAGTTAGTAATGCCAGAGGAGGTGAAACCAAATTTTCGTACGCCAAGCTAGGTGATGATTGGTGCAATTCTAATCCAAGTGCCATAACACATCTGAAGGCTGCTATTTGGAAAGGATGTGCACATAGTCCTTATTTCCTACGTAGTCATATTAGTAGTTGCATTGTCAAGTGGGGTACTAGTTCGTTTTATAATCCTACATGTGATCAGTGTGGCCGAATATTTTATTAGTTAATCTGTAATTAGTTCAAATCAGAGATAGAGTCTGTTAGAATCTAAAGTGAGAACTATGAGTCGGTTTGGTCTATACATACGTCTCTCCTATATAATGGACTGGCTTCAGCCGTGTACGGTAGTTTTGAGCAGTCAAATAAAGAAACCAGAAAACGCCTTGTGTCAGGGGCTCCAACGTGATGAGTTTTTGCGATCCATGACAAGGGATTCGTCGCTGCTACGTCGTGATTGACCTCATGTTAATTTTTGACGCAAGTCCTTTTTCTTCGGTTTCTTCTCTCTAGAAAGATCCGAAGGCTTATTCTTCCACAACTAATTATCCTCAACTACTGCGGCTATCGTTCTTCGTGTTTCATCTAGTATCGTGAAAGATCGGACTGTCACTCGCACAATTTAGCATCTCTCTAGTTTGTGCCTTATCAGATGGTGTTATTAGGCGTTGTGTACCTGAGCATAAATAGGAACTGGTCCTACGCAAGTGTCACTCCGAGGCTTATGGAGGACACCATGCTGGAGATAGAACTGCACACAAGGTATTGCAATCCGGTTTTTATTGTCCTATTCTCTTCAAGGATGCCCGCAAGTTTGTCTTGTCTTGTGATGAATGTCAATGAATTGGTAATATTAGTAGACGTCAAGAAATGCCTATGAATTATTCACTTGTTATTGAACCATTTGATGTTTGGGGCTTTGGTTATATGTGGTTGTTTCCTTCCTCTAATGGATATACACATATTTTAGTTGCTGTTGATTACGTTACTCAGTGGGTAGAAGCTATTCCAACTAGTAGTGCTGATCATAGCACCTCTATTAAGATGCTTAAAGAAGTTATTTTTCCGAGGTTTGGAGTCCCTAGATATCTAATGACTGATGGTGTTCACATTTTATTCATGTTGCTTTCCGTAAAATGCTTGCTAAGTATGATGTTAATCATAGAATTGCATCTCCTTATCACCCACAGTCTAGTGGTCAAGTGGAATTGAGTAATAGAGAACTCAAATTAATTTTGCAAAAGACTGTTAATAGATCTAGAAAGAATTGGTCCAAGAAACTTGATGATGCATTATGGGCCTATAGAACTGCATATAAAAATCCTATGGGTATGTCTCCATATAAAATGGTTTATGGAAAAGCATGTCACTTACCTCTCTAACTAGAACATAAGGCTTATTGTGATATTAAAGAGCTCAATTATGATTTCAAACTTGCCGGTGAGAAAAGGTTATTTGACATTAGCTCACTTGATGAATGGAGAACCCAAGCCTTTGAGAATGCCAAATTGTTTAATGAAAAGGTTAAAAGATGGCATGACAAAAGGATACAAAAGCGTGAGGTTAATGTAGGTGATTGTGTATTGCTATACAACTCTCGTTTAAGATTTTTTGCAGGAAAGCTTCTCTCAATGGGAAGGTCCTTATGTTATCAAGGAGGTCTATCGTTCCGGTGCCATAAAAATCAACAACTTCGAACGCACAAATCCTAAGGTGGTGAACGGTCAAAGAATCAAACATTATATCTCAGGTAATCCTATAAATGTTGAAACCAATGTTATTGAAACCGTAACCCCGGAGGAATACATAAGGGACACTTTCCGGAATGTTTCAAACTCCGAAAAGGAATAGGTATGTGGTACGGTAAGTAAACCAACTCCAAAACAGTTCTAATGGCAATTTTTCTCCGTTTTGGAATATTTAGAAAAATAGAAAAATAAGAAGCAGTCCGGGAAGGACACGAGGGCTCCATGAGGGTGGAGGGCGCGCCCTACCCCCTGGGCGCGCCCCCTGCCTCGTGGGCACCTCGTGCACTCTCTGGACTCCGTTTTCTTACAAGTTACGTATTTTGGTCGGTAAAAATTCATTATATAATCTCCCGGAGGTTTTGACTCCCGCATCACGCAATTATTTGTGTTTCGAGCTGTTGCTGCTGCAGATTAGAGCAAGATGTCTTCGCAAGAGTCAGTCGGGGAGAGCCGGGTGTCTCATCCGGCATCGAGATCAATGAAAAACAGCAATGCTGACCACTTTGGGCCAGCAACGGAGGAAGAGATGGAGGCTGATTTGAAGAGGATAGATGCCATGGAGGAGGATCAAGAAGTCACTTCTCGCTTCCGAGCTGGATGCACAATGGGGGAACTACAGGGCTCGGCTATCCCAAACTCGGTTATCCGTTCCAATGTTAGATTTCTTTCTTATGAAAATATGAAAAAGAGTGTCACTTGTTCTCCCGCAGCTATGCAACACCCTTGGGTGCAAGGAGCTTTGGCTGTTACAGGAAAGCTTCGAAAGGAAATAATGGACCTCAAGCAGCAAGTCAATAAGCTCGAGGAGGAGAATCGTATTCTGAGGGGCATCATCGCCAAGAATATCACATCACCATCCCCGGAAAAATAGATATAATCGCATGGGTATGGGCACTCCCCTTGGAAACTGCCAAGCTCGGGGGAGTGCTCCGGTATCATATCGCCATCACTTTTATCTTTACCGTTTTTCTTAGTTCAATCCTTTTGATAATATTTTGATCTAGTAGAATAAAAGTTTTTAGTATGATCTAGTTTTGAGTTTTGCTTTATGATCCCTCTATGTAATCGAGTCCGTGAGCTATATAATAAAGATTAGTGTTAAGTCAAGGGCTTGATGATTTTGCTATGATCTTGAGGGAATATAATAAAAGAGAAGAAATAAAAAGAATAAAAGAGATCATATGGATCTTATGGAGAGTAATGAGCTCACATAGAAAGAGTATGATGAATAAAAGTTGTTGAGAGGTGACAAACATAATTTTGGTCATCGTTGCAATTAATAGAAAGTAATAAAGAAAGAGAGGTCCTCACATATAAATACACTATCTTGGACATCTTTTATGATTGTGAGCACTCATTAAAATATGACATGCTAAAGAGTTTGCGTTGGACAAGGAAGACAATGCAATGCGTTATGTTTTCTTACATCTGAGATAAATTATATTGTCATGCATCATCCAACATGATTGAGCTTGCCTTTCCCCCTCATGTTAGCCAAATTCTTTGCACCAAGTAGAGATACTACTTGTGCTTCCAAACACCCTTAAACCAATTTTGCCATGAGAGTCTGTCGGATTTCGGGTTCCGGCAGACCCTTAAGGTTCGAACACTGGGGTGCGCATGGAGATTACGCCTTCAACCTCTCCGTCTCACATGGATCTAAGCTACTGAAAGAAATGCACGAGAGACACGAGATTTATACTGGTTCGGGCCACCGTTGTGGTGTAATACCCTACTCCAGTGAGTGGTTTGTGGATTGCCTCTTGGGGCTGGTGAGGATGAACACTACAAGGAAGAACAGCCTCGCGAGGGTCTGTTCTTGGCCGGTGGATGAACTGCGAAGGGGAGTGCAGCTACCCTTCACTCTCTCTCTCTCTCTCTCTCTCTCTCTCTCTCTCTCTCTCTCTCTCTCTCTCTTTGCTCTCGCCGATGGTCTGGAGCCCAACCCCTTACCGTGTGGGTGGCTAGTCCTATTTATAGAGGCCCTGGTCCTCTCCCCAAATATTGAGCGGGAAGGGATCCAACAATGGCGGGCTAATTTGAAGGGGGACAGCTAGTACATCTATCCTGTCAAAAGTAGTCTTCGCCTGCTAAAGGCTCTGGTGATGACGCCGCGCTGGGCTCCATGGTGACCTCCGTCTCATAGTCCGTTGGCCTTGGTCTCGTTGCACCGAAGTGGCAACCTTTGCCTGATGCCTCGGTACCCCGCGGCTGTGCCTGTCCCCCTTGCACCGAAGAGGAAAGAAGGACGCTGCGTGCGCTGGCACCTGCCTGATGCCCTGGGTCGTCATGGCTCACGTCATGGGCACCTCGCGAGGTACCCCACCTCGATGTCTCCGTCTCCTCACGAGCCTGCCTGATGAGGCTTGGCCTGAGGAAATGCCGTGTCGTTCGCCTCGCGAGGCTTGGCCCCTCACGAGGGTCTTGAGTCTTGCGCCGATGAAGATGGGCCGTGTTGGGCCCCCACTTGAGCCACGCCGCAGGCCGCAGGTAGGCAAGTCTAGGGACCCCCGTTCCCAGAACGCCGACAGTAGCCCCCGGGCCCAAGGCGCGCCTGGACTTGGCCGCGTCGAGAGGCGAAAGGGCGAGGGCGAAGCGCCGCGGGCCCTAACAGCCTGTGGCCTTGGGCGCCGCGTGGCGGTTGATTGGACGTGGCGTCTCCACTTCCCATGACGCCTTGGTGATCGTGCGAGTTGGACGAGTCCCTGCATGCAGATCGTGTCATGATTACCTGAGATCGTGGAGGCCGCGGTTGGCCTTCGCCGGCTATAAGTACGGCACCGCGCGTGCCCTTCCAGTCCATCTCTTCCCGCTCTCTTCTCTTGCTCCGACCTGGCGCGATGGCCCCGTCGAGGAAGTACTCAGCCGCCGAAAAGGGGAAGGCCCCCCTGGCTGGTCCTGCCTCTCCTCCGCCCAAGCGCGGTCGTGGGCGTCCCCGGAAGCACCCGGTGGCTCCCCCGGCAGCATCTGGTGGTCATAGGAGCGGTTCCCGACGCGGCCGCGGGCGCGCCACCGCGGCTGAGGGATGCGCCTGGGATGCGCGCTCCCCCAGGCCGCGCTTCCGCGCTGTGCAGGCACCGCTGGAGTTCGTCGTCTAGGTGGCGGAGCCAACTTGTGCCCGACTTCCGCTCCCTCGCTTCCTCCTCGGTGAAATCCCGGCCGGCGCTCCTGGTGGCCTCTGGCTCCAGGCGGAGGGCTGCTGCAGCAGGTCTTCATGGGTTGCGCTGGAGGTCTCCGCCAGCAGAGGTTTGGCCCTCACCCGGGGCTGGCAGGCGTTCGCTCGCGCCCGTGACCTGGAGCATCGGTGCACCTTGCACTTCAGGTTCGATGGCGACGCCACCCTCTACGTGAGGGTGTTTGGGGAAGATGGTCTCCGCGCGGGGTGCTGCCCGGAGGGCGACGACCGCGCCTGCGGGCCTCGCCTTGGTGGCGATGAAGGAGATTGCGCCCGAGCGGACGGTGGCGTCCGCGGCTCTCCAAGCTTCGTCAGCACCTCCTCGAGCGACTCCTCCAACGGTGCCAGCAGTCCTCCCCCGCGCCGCCGAGTTTGCTTGGGGGGTGGCGGTTCATCCGCCCGCCGTCGCACCCCAATGGAGCACGAGAGGGAGTCCGCCTGAGGTCCTGAGGCAGCCCGCGCTGCCTCTGCAAGCTGATGCGAGGAGGGCCGCGCCGAACTCGTCTCTTTTTTTCTTTCCTTTTCGTTTCCTGCGTCAGACAGAACAGTTGCATGGAGCCCCACTGGGGCGTGTTGGGAATATCGTCGTTTCAGTTGTTACCTTGAACTTTTCTTCGTGCCTCTGGACCACTCGCCTGCATGTAGATAGTCCTTAACCCCTGCCTGGGGGGGGGCGACCGACCCAGGCCCTGCGTGCGCGTCGCGGTGCCCGAGGGACACGGACTTGGAGGGGTGCTCCTGTAATGCGCTAGGGCCATGAAAACCTTCCCGCGGCAAGGGCAGAGACGCTCGCGAGGACGCCTGAACACCATCCCTCGCGAGGTCGTTCACGAGAGAAACCAAAGCGAGGAGCGAAAATCGATAAACCACAAATCAGCAACAGCGATAACTTCAATAAGACTCCTAACGCAAACAAACACGTCAACTGCGGAAAGCAAATGAAAAAGCCGCGTCCGGCACCTAATCTAGTCTTCGACGTCTTCTCACCAGCGCGGAGCTAAGTGCTGCCACTGGGCGTGGGAGGGAGCCCCAGGGATTGAGGCCGGCGCTCCTCAGACTCCGGGGCGTGTACAGCCCCACTCATTATTACGTGAGAGTGTCACGGGGCGGCGAGCTTCACAGGCATTGGCCTTGCTTCACAGGCTCCAGGCCTTACAAAAAGAGATGATCGTCACAGGCACTCGCCTTGCTTCACAGGCTCCGAGCCTTACGAAAAGAGATGGTCTTCACAGGCTCCGAGCCTTACGAAAAGAGATGGTCTTCACAGGCACTCGCCTTGCTTCACAGGCTCCGGGCCTTACAAAAAGAGATGGTCTTCACAGGCACTCGCCTTGCTTCACAGGCTCCGGGCCTTACAAAAAGAGACGGTCTTCACAGGCACTCGCCTTGCTTCACAGGCTCCGGGCCTTACGAAAAGAGATGGTCTTCACAGGCACTCGCCTTGCTTCACAGGCTCCGGGCCTTACAAAAAGAGACGGTCTTCACAGGCACTCGCCTTGCTTCACAGGCTCCGGGCCTTACAAAAAGAGACAGTCTTCATAGGCACTTGCCTTGCTTCACAGGCTCCGGGCCTTACAAAAAGAGATGGTCTTCACAGGCACTCGCCTTGCTTCACAGGCTCCGGGCCTTACAAAAAGAGATGGTCTTCACAGGCACTCGCCTTGCTTCACAGGCTCCGGGACTTTTTAGGGGTAGAACCTCCGGAGGTGCTGGATGTTCCACGCATTCTGGATCGGCACTCCCTCTTGAGTCTCCAAGCGCGCGGAGCCGGGCCTGGAAATATGGACAACCTTGAACGGGCCCTCCCACATGGGAGAGAGTTTGTGCAATCCCTCCCTGGAGAGGACCCTCCTGAGCACGAGGTCTCATACCTCAACAGTCCTGGGGTGGATGTTGCAGCAGTGATATCGCCGCAGCGCTTGTTGATACCTGGCAGCTCGTAGCGCGGCTTCCCGGCGACGTTCCTCCCCCAACAAGAGGTCCATCCCCCGCATGGCGTCCTGCTGCGCCTCGTCAAACGTCAGGACCCGTGAGGAGCGACGTCTAACTTCGTGAGGGAGGACTGCTTCCGCTTCGTAGACCAGGAAGAATGGGGTCTCCCCAGTTGGCTTGGTCGCGGTGGTGCGGATGGACCATAGCACGGACGGGAGCTCGTCGTACCAACCCCTGCCGCAGGCCTCTAGCTTCTTCTTGAACGTCCTAGTCTTGAGGCCCCTCAGGACCTCCGTGTTGGCCCGCTCGGCCTGGCCGTTGCTTCGGGGGTGCGCCACCGAGGCGTAGCATATCTGCGTTCCAAGGTTAGCACAGTATGTTTTGAAGAGGTTACTGGTAAACTGCGAACCGTTGTCGGTGATGATGCGGTTCGGCACCCCGAACCGGCTCACGATGCCCTTGATGAACTTGACCGCGGAACCCGCGGGGATGGTGCGGACGGCCTCTATCTCAGCCCACTTGGTGAACTTGTCCACGGCGACGTAGAGGAAGCGGTAGCCCCCTGGCGCCCGGGGGAACGGGCCTAGGATGTCCAGCCCCCAAACCGCGAACGGCCACAAGAGGGGTATAGTCTGCAGGCCTCCCACTGGCTGATGGATTTGCTTGGCGTGGAACTGGCAGGCCTCACAAGCTTTCACCAGTTTGATAGCATCATTGAGTGCGGTCGGCCAATAGAACCCACTGCGGAACGCCTTGCCGACGAGGGTCCGCGATGATGAAAGATGTCCACAATCCCCGCCGTGTATATCTTCCAACAGTTCCTTTCCTTGCTCCCTAGAGATGCAGCGCAAGGATACATCGTTTGGTCGCTTCCGGTAAAGCTCTCCATCCCTGATGCAGTATGCCGTGGCCTGCCGCGCCACACGCTCCGCTTCCTCCTCCTTCTCCGGTAAGGTCCCCTGTGTCAAGTAGCTCCGGAGCTCCGTGATCCAGCACCCCTCCTGAGGTTCCACCGTCAGCAGCAACCGAGCCCCCGAGGCCGAGCCACAGACCGGGGCTCCCGAGGCAGGTGGCGGGGGGAGCTCCTCCCGAGGCTGAGCCGTATTTGATAGTAACGACTGGGCTGAGGGCTTGAAGAGCCGCTCCTTGAAGACGCCAGGCTTCTGAGGTAACCGCCTAGACACGCGTTTGGCGATGTCGTCGGCCTCCTGATTGGTGCCGCGGGGCACATGCTGTAACTCCAGCCCCCAGAACTGCTTCTCCATCCTGTGGACCTCCGCATGGTAGGCTTCCATGTGCTCGTCCTTCGGCTCGTACACCTTGTTGGAGAAATTGACGAGGAGCTGCGAGTTGCCCTTGATGGTCAGACGCTTCACCCCCAGAGCAGCTACGGCCTTCAAGCCAGCTATCAAACCTTCATACTCCGCTATGTTGTTGGAGACCTTTTCGCCGTGCTGGAAACAGAGCTGCACAGCGTAGTAGAGCTTGTCTTGAGTGGGCGATACAAGCACTGCCCCAGCCCCAGCGCCATGCCTGGAGAACGCCCCGTCGAAGTGCATGACCCAGCCTTCAGGCGCTTCGCTCCCCGGGAAGAGGGACCGATCCTCTTCTGCCTTGAGGCCTGGCGCCTCAGTCCATTCTGCCACGAAATCTGCCAATGCTGCTCCTTTGATGACCCTGGTTGTGCTGAACTCGAGCTGGAACGCCTGCAGCTCTATGTTCCACTCTGCGACCCTTCCGGCTGAGTTAGGGCTCCTGAGCACCCTCTCCAGGGGGTATGATGAGACGACCTTGATGGGATGGGCCTGGAAGTAATGACGCAGCTTGCGCGAGGCTACCAGCAGCGCGAGGAGGAGCTTCTGAGGCATCGGGTACCGTGCCCTCGCGTCCCGTAGCACCGTGCTAACAAAGTAAACTGGGTGCTCGACCTGGCGGGGAGCATCAGGGGTTGCCGCGCCCTCGGGAGGTATGGGCGCCTCACGAGGTGACGTGGCCTCCGGAGGTGGGCCATTCGGTCGGGCTGCCTCTCCTGCCTCTAGTGCATTCCTCGGCAGCCGCCCCTCCTCTGCTGCGGCTGCGGCTTCTGCAGGCTTCCCTTGTTCCCGTTTTGTCCTGCCTCGCGCCGCCGCTGCGGTCTTGATTTGGCGCTCCTCCCTAACCGCCACCAAGGCCGCGCTGGCGGAGTAGGGTGTGGCGGCGAGGTACAGCAGCAGGGGCTCCTGTGGGCGCGGAGCTACCATGACTGGGGGACTGGTCAGGTACCTCTTCAGGTCTTGAAACGCCTTATCTGCCTCTTAATTCCATTCAGAGGGCCCCTTCTTCTTCATCAGCTGGAAGAAAGGCAGCGCCCGCTCCCCTAATTTGGAGATGAAGCGCCCCAGTGCGGTCACGCGCCCAGTGAGCTTCTGCATTTCTCTGAGGGTCTTGGGCGGACTCGTGTCTTCGACGGCCTTGACCTTCTCTGGGTTGGCCTCGATGCCACGATGGGACACGAGGAATCCCAAGAGCTTGCCCGAGGGGACGCCAAACACACATTTCTCTGGGTTGAGCCATAGGTTTACTGCGTCGAGGCTCGTGAAGGTCTCCTCTAGGTCTTGTATCAGGGTCTTGGCCTCCCGAGATTTCACTACGATGTCGTCAACGTAGGCTTCGACGTTCTTTCTGAGCTGCTGGCCCAAGGTGATGTGCATCAGCCGCTGAAAGGTCACCCCTGCGTTACGCAGCCCGAACGGCATGCATGTATAGCAATATACCCCGCACGGGGTCAAGAAAGCGGTCTTCTCTACATCTTCCACTGCCATCTTGATCTGGTGGTACCCGGAGAAGGCGTCCAGGAAGCACAGTAGGTCGCATTCCGCAGTGGAATCGACAATCTGGTCTATGCGGGGAAGTGGGAACGGATCTTGTGGGCATGCCTTGTTGAGGTTGGTGAAGTCGACACACATGCGCTCTTTCCCTCCTTTCTTGGGCACGACGACAGGGTTGGCCAACCAATCCGGGTACCGAACCTCGCGAATGACCCCGGCAGCCTCGAGCTTGCGGGTCTCTTGAGCAATGAAGGCCTGCTTCTCCGTGGACTGCCGCCTGGCCTTCTGCTTCACCGGGCGCACATTTGGGCATACGTTGAGGTGGTGCTCGATGGCACTCCTGGGGATCCCTGCCAGCTGATCTGGCTCCCAAGCAAACACCTTCTTGTTCGTGCGCAAGAACTTGACCAAGGCCTCCTCCTGCTCAGGCTCAAGGTTGGCGCCTATGGTGAAAGTGGCGCTGGAGGACCCATCCTCGTCGACTGGTATCTGCTTGGTTTCTGCTTTGTCCTGGGTGAATAGCTGCTTCTTCTTGGCGGGCGCAGCCCCCTTGGGCTCAGGGGTCTCCGCGTCAGCGGGCCGTGCTGATGCCGCTGTCTTGAAGGCGAGCTGGAGCACTTGTAGGGCGCTCCCGACATCCCCGCGCACGACGAGGGGGCCGCTGCTCCCAGGCATCTTCATGAGGTTATACGCTGGGTGCGTGGCGGCCATGAACTGGGCCAGCGCCGGGTAGCCGAGGATGGCGTTGTAGGGGAGGCCGATGGGGGCGATGTCGAAGTCGACCATCTCCGTGCGAAAGTTGTCGTAGGTGCCGAAGGTTACCGGGAGCCGGATTTGCCCCAGGGAGTCGGACGATCCGCCCCCGACGCCTGAGAAGGGTCGACTGGGTCATAGTCGCTCCCGAGGTATGCGGAGGAGGCTGAAGGTTTCGACCGAGAGCACACTGAGGCCTGCACCGCCGTCGACGAGGGTCCTGGTGACGGCCACCTGGTAGATAGTGGGGGTGCACAATAGGGGGAGTGCGCCTGAGCCGGCCGGGATGGCGGGGTGGTCCTCCGAGCTGAAGGTCAGGCCGTCCTCGGGTGCCACCCGGTCCGGGGGAGCCCCCTGCCGTGCGGAAACGGCGTTGACTCAGCGGGCGAAAGGCTTGATGTGGCGACTTGTGGGCGGCGCCTGCGAGCCGCCAAGGAGGGCCGCAACGACCGGGGGCGCCGATGTTGCGGTGCAGTTACTCCGTCGCGCGGGCAGAAGCCGGGGTGGCGTTTGCTGCCCGCTTCCCGCCGGGCCGGTGGCGGTGTTGACGGCGGGCGACGAGGAACGATGGGGGCGCCCGCCGACGGGGGCCGTCCGCGCGACGCGAGAGGCGGTGGCGGCCCGGCGCACGGCGGGGGCCCGGCGAGCGTCGGACATGGTTGTGACGGTCGGAGGAGAGCAGAGTGGTGGAAGACGAATTCCGACGCTCCCCTACCTGGCGCGCCAAATGTCGGATTTCGGGTTCCGGCAGACCCTTAAGGTTCGAACACTGGGGTGCGTGCGGAGATTACGCCTTCAACCTCTCCGTCTCACATGGATCTAAGCTACTGAAAGAAATGCACGAGAGACACGAGATTTATACTGGTTCGGGCCACCGTTGTGGTGTAATACCCTACTCCAGTGAGTGGTTTGTGGATTGCATCTTGGGGCTGGTGAGGATGAACACTACAAGGAAGAACAGCCTCGCGAGGGTCTGTTCTTGGCCGGTGGATGAACTGCGAAGGGGAGTGCAGCTACCCTTCACTCTCTCTCTCTCTCTCTCTCTCTCTCTGCTCTCACCGATGGTCTGGAGCCCAACCCCTTACTGTGTGGGTGGCTAGTCCTATTTATAGAGGCCCTGGTCCTCTCCCCAAATATTGAGCGGGAAGGGATACAACAATGGCGGGCTAATTTGAAGGGGGACAGCTAGTACATCTATCCTGTCAAAAGTAGTCTTCGCCTGCTAAAGGCTCTGGTGATGACGCCGCGCTGGGCTCCATGGTGACCTCCGTCTCGTAGTCCGTTGGCCTTGGTCTCATTGCACCGAAGTGGCAACCTTTGCCTGATGCCTCGGTACCCCGCGGCTGCGCCTGTCCCCCTTGCACCTAAGAGGAAAGAAGGACGCTGCGCGCGCTGGCACCCGCCTGATGCCCTAGGTCGTCATGGCTCACGTCATGGGCACCTCGCGAGGTACCCCGCCTCAATGTCTCCATCTCCTCACGAGCCTGCCTGATGAGGCTTGGCCTGAGGAAGTGCCGTGTCATTCGCCTCGCAAGGCTTGGCCCCTCGCGAGGGTCTTGTGTCTTGCGCCGATGAAGATGGGCCGTGTTGGGCCCCCACTTGAGCCACGCCGCAGGCCGCAGGCAGGCAAGTCTGGGGACCCCCGTTCCCAGAACGCCGACAGATTCCACCATACCTACCTATGGATTGAGTAAGATCCCTCAAGTAATTTGTCATCGGTGCAAGCAATAAAAAATTGCCCTCTAAATATGTATGACTTATTAGTGTGGGAGAAAATAAGCTTTATATGATTGTGTGATACGGAAGAAATAAAAGCGACAGACTGCATAATAAAGGTCCATATCACAAGTGGCAATATAAAGTGACATTCTTTCGCATTAAGATTTTGTGCATCCAACCATAAAAGCGCATGACAACCTCTGCTTCCCTCTGCGAAGGGCCTATCTTTTACTTTTATCTCCTACCTTGCATAAGAGTCATGGTGATCTTCACCCTTCCTTTTGCATTTTATCTTTTGGCAAGCACAACATGTTGGAAAGATCCTGGTATATATGGCTAATTGGATGTGAGTTTTCATGAACTATTATTGTTGACATTACCCTTGAGGTAAAACGTTGGGAGGCAAAACTATAAGCCCCTATCTTTCTCTGTGTCCGATTAAAACTTCATACCCATAAGTATTGCGTGAGTGTTAGCTATTGTGAAAGACTATATGATAGTTGAGTATGTGGACTTGCTGAAAAGCTTTTATATTGACTCTTTCCTATGTTATGATAAATTGCAATTGCTCCAATGACTGAGACTATAGTTTGTTAGTTTTCAATGAAGTTTATGATTCATACTTGAAATTGTGATTGAATTGTTACTCTAGCATAAGAGATCACATGACAAGAATTATATAAGTTGTTGTTCTAAGAATGATCATGATGCCCTCATGTCCATATTTTATTTTTATTGACACCTCTATCTCTAAACATGTGGACATATTTTTCGATCTCGGCTTTTGCTTGAGGACAAGCGAGGTCTAAGCTTGGGGGAGTTGATATGTCCATTTTGCATGATGCTTTTATATCGATATTTATTGCATTATGGGTTGTTATTACACATTATGTCACAATACTTATGCATATTCTCTCTTATTTTACAAGGGTTTCATAAAGAGGGAGAATGCGGGCAGCTGGGATTCTGGGCTGGAAAAGAAGCAAATATTAGAGACCTATTCTACATAGATCCAAAAGTCCTGAAACTTCACGGAAGTCATTTTTAGAATATATAAAAAATACTGAGGGCAAGAAGTTCCAGAGGGGGGCCACACCCTAGCCATGAGGGTGGGGGCGTGCCCTACCCCCCTGGGTGCGTCCCCCTGCCTCATGGGCCCCCTGGTGGACCTCCGATGCCCATCTTCTGCTATATGGAGTCTTTCATTGAGGAAAAAATCATAAGCAAGCTTTCGGGACGAGACTCCGCCGCCACGAGGCAGAACCTTGGCGGAACCAATCTAGGGCTCTGGTGGAGCTGTTCTGCCGGGGAAACTTCCCTCTGGGAGGGGGAAATCATCACCATCGTCATCACCAACGATCCTCTCATCGGGAGGGGGTCAATCTCCATCAACATCTTCACTAGCACCATCTCCTCTCAAACCCTAGTTCATCTCTTGTATCCAATTCTTGTCTCTAAGTCTGGGATTGGTACCTGTGGGTTGTTAGTAGTGTTGATTACTCCTTGTAGTTGATGCTAGTTGGTTTATTTGGTGGAAGATCATATGTTCAGATCCTATATGCATATTAATACCCCTCTGATTATGAACATGAATATGCTTTGTGAGTAGTTATGTTTGTTCCTGAGGACATGAGAGAAGTCTTGCTATTAGTAGTCATGTGAATTTGGTATTTGTTCGATATTTTGATGAGATGTATGTTGTCTCTCCTCTAGTGGTGTTATGTGAACGTCGAATACATGACACTTCACCATTATTTGGGCCTAGAGGAAGGCATTGGGAAGTAATAAGTAGATGATGGGTTGCTAGAGTGACAGAAGCTTAAACCCTAGTTTATGCGTTGCTTCGTAAGGGGCTGATTTGGATCCATATGTTTCACGATATGGTTAGGTTTACCTTAATACTTTTGTTGTAGTTGCAGATGCTTGCAATAGAGGTTAATCATAAGCGGGATGCTTGTCCAAGTAAGGACAACACCCAAGCACCGGTCCACCCACATATCAGATTATCAAAGTACCGAACGCGAATCATATGATCGTGATGAAACCAAGCTTGACGATAATTCCCATGTTTCCTCGGGAGCGCTTTTCTCTATATAAGAATTGTCTAGGCTTGTCCTTTGCTACAAAAATGATTGGGCCACCTTGCTGCACTTTATTTTTTTTACTTGTTGCTCGTTACAAATTATCTTATCACAAAACTATATATTACCTATAATTTCGGTGCTTGCAGAGAATACCTTGCTGAAAACCGCTTATCATTTCCTTCTGCTCCTCGTTGGGTTCGACACTCTTACTTATTGAAAGGACTATGATAGATCCCCTATACTTGTGGGTCATCAGGCGCCGCCTGTGTAATCCATGTGGAAATGTGGTGGGAGTCTGGAAGTGGAAGGTTTCATCGCCATGGAGTCCTTTTTCTTGGGTGCCATGGGCGATGAAGAAGACGCAGATCTGCACGTAGTTGACGGGCTGCTCGTTGGTTTGGTTCACGCCAATGTTGCTTCCCCTACCAGGCGCGCCAAAGATGTCGACGTGGAGCTGACGATCTATGGGGCAGGGCTATCCCTTTGCTGGTTCGGCAGTGGGTGGCAATCGACACAAAGAGCAAACACAATGAGGTGCGCACAATTTTACCTAGGTTTGGGCTGCCTGGAGGCGTAAAACCCTACTCCTGCCTTTGGTGTATTGGTGGAGATTGAATACAAAGTACTCAGAGCGCTCCTCCCCGACAACTAACGAGGGGGCAGCTGCATGAATACCTATGCATGAGGATTATCAGGGTTTGAACCCCCCTAATGTTGCCTTGGCCCTCCTTTTATAGCTCAAGGGGTCCACATTGGCAAAAAGGTCATTACAGGGGTGATTAGATTGATATGAATCTATCATACCTAACTCTGGCAGTTAGGACAAAACACATTAAATGAGTTGTTAGGTGTCGAGTGGAGGTTGAAGCCCGGCAAGACTGCCATGCTGCTTAGCCATCTACCTCATATCAGCGTGACATACCATGAAGATAGGTGTCAAAAAAGGTGTTTACCCCTCAACAAGTTGACACACACGGGTTACACCCTCCTAAGCACCTGCGGGCTAGACACCTCATTGATCTAGAGATCAGCTGATGAAAGAGGTGGAGCGCTGGTGTTGGCGGGGAGCCCATGCCAGAGAGGGGGGTTGTTGGGGCTGGACTTGCCGACTCGTCTGGAGTTGGCTACTTCTGTTGAGGTATTTGTAGTTTTTCCCAATGCTTGGTCTTATTAATGCTCTCCTTGATCCGACGAAGAGCGGCTTCTCTGGCTTAGTTGTGTATGAGGCTTGGTACTTGACACAAGAGTTTGTAACGTGCCTATGCATAAGTCAGGGTGGCAAACACTCATGTTGTTGCACCGATAGGAGTACCTCAACTTAGTGATTAGTGTGGTTAATCTGGCCCAAAAGAACATCGAGAACAGGGAGGGATGTGGTTGCAAATGCATCAGATTGTTTAGAAACCTGGGACAACTCGGACAACATAACAACTATATGAGCATGAAAAATGAGACAACCTGCAAGGCAACTGGCAACACAACAATTGAACTCTGATGGAAACATTGATCCAAGAGGATGACAACTTTCCTGTAAGTCTACAGAATAGTAACTCGACATCCTGATAGATATATGAGAAGGCCTAGTTCTTAATCCCCGTAGAAAAGAATAGAGTGACTCAGAATTAGAATGCCAAGAGGATAAGGAGTAAAAAGAGCTTTACGTTCCCTTCCACAATCAACTCCCCTATATAACTAAAGCATTTTTAGACTTGACTTCGACCAGTTTGGCTTGGTAATCCTACAGGAAGTCAGGCTCTGATACCAAAGCTGTCAGGACCCTGATCCTATGTCACACCGATCTAGCTAGTAACACATCATATCACTTTTCGTTCTCATGCACTGTATCCCCACGGCTACTGCCTTCCCTTGGCCGGGACTGTTTGCGCCTTTTGGCTCACGTATATGATTGTGTCACTAGCATCCATATGACAGATAACACGGGCCAAACCAAGGTGGCACGAACTTACAGGGACATGCATACATGACCCAGCAATGCATGTGTCGATAAGCAGCGAGTCTAACCAAGTCGTAGCGAGGCTACAAAGGACTCCAGTAAACACAACGTGACATTCCCCCGCAGGGACAGACACATGAGCAAAGAAGGACACATGCTGGTCAATCCATGTGTTCCGAAACAGTAGTGAACTACCATGGCTCAGTGGAAGCACTAGGAGGCATTTTTCCATAAGGAAGGCTACCAAGAATAAACAACTGGGTGTCGGATCCCACACATACCAAGAATTTCAATAACATACACACAGTATGCTCGATATGTGTAGATTCAACATGGCATCACAACATAACTCTATAAATCAAGTATTTATTTAAAAGGCTCCGAGGAGCCATACATAGCATGATATTACAAACATGGGTCTCATGACCCAACATACAGAGTCATACAAGCAAAAAGCACAGGCGAAAGCTTATCTTGTCTGAGTACAGACAACTAAAAAGAAATAAGGCTAGAAAGCCTGTCTATCTACAAGACCCTCCATCACTACAAAAGAATACACTTCCATGATGATACATGTTTGTCACAGTAGGTCATGTTTTCTGTCATGCATGTACATCCATGACGATTTTATGACAGAATCAAGATAGTCATACCTGTGCTGTCGTCGAAGTGTTCTATTACAATACCAAAATTATCATCATGGAAGTGTCCACTTCCCCGACAATAAACGCCACATCATGGAAGTGTTTCCGTCAAGGGTAACCGACACATGGCATCCACCGTAACGGGCCGCCATTAAGCTACCTGGTTCCGGTTTCAATCTGATAACCCATTAACAGCCCGGAGCAATGGGGTTTTCCATGTGTAAAATTCTCAACGGCTAGAGCAATAACGTGATGGCTCAGCGTTGGGTCAGATGCATCCACTCATTAGACGGGAGGCGCCTATGATAAGTCGACACGTGGCAAGGCCCAATAGTGGCCCATTCGGGTGAAAAGGCCGGCCCGTTTGACTTGGTCAAAAGGTAGCAGACCGGCCCACAGAAAGCCTGTTAACGACTTGTTTGCATATAGCCCATTTACAGCCCGCTAACTCACGACCCATTATGGCCTATCAAATTAGGCCTAGTAGGCTCATCTGGGTCGTCCAATATGATTCTAGCACATTGCAACTTCTGGCCCATGTGAGGGAGTCCTGGATTAGGGGGTCCTCGGACAGCCGGACTATATACTTTGGCCGGATTATTGGACTATGAAGCTACAAGATTGAAGACTTCATCCCGTGTCCGGTGGGACTCTCCTTTAAGTGGAAGGCAAGCTTGGCAATTCGGATATGTAGATCTCCTCCCTTGTAACCGACTCTGTGTAACCCTAGCACCCTCTGCTGTCTATATAAACCGGAGGGTTTAGTCCGTAGGACGACAACAATCATAATCATAGGCTAGCTTCTAGGGTTTAGCCTCTACGATCTCGTGGTAGATCAACTCTTGTAATACTCATATCATCAAGATCAATCAAGTAGGAAGTAGGGTATTACCTCCATCAGGAGGGCCCGAACCTGGGTAAACATTGTGTCCCCCGCCTCCTGTTACCATCAGCCTTAGACGCACAGTTCAAGACCCCCTACCCGAGATCCGCCGGTTTTGACACCGACATTGGTGCTATCATTGAGAGTTCCACTGTGCCGTCACCATAAAGGCTTGATGGCTCCTTCGATCATCGGCAACGATGCGATCCAGAGTGAAGTTTTTCTCCCCGGACAGATCTTCATATCCGGTGGCTTTGTACAGCAGGCCAACTCGCTTGGCCATCTGGAGCAGATCGAGAGCTACGCCCCTGGCCATCAGGCCAGGTTTAGACGCTTGAACTATACTGCCGACATCCACGGAGACTTGATCTCCAACGGATTCGAGCCCATGTCAGGTGCGCCGCACAGTCACGACGAGCATGACTTAGCTCTGCCATCGGACGGTGTCCGGGAGATCACACCTGTGCCTACTCCGGCCCTCAATCCGGAGCAGATCGTGCCGTCCAAGGACGGGTGGATGGACCCTGCCACGGAGGCCGCACACTCAGCAGCGATAGAGCCGAATACTGACTTCACCTCCTATGAGACCTATGTTGCCGGACCCTTGGATTCGTCCCCGGCCATAGGATCCGAACCGCTTGCGTCCGTGCCTATCGAATCTGACTCGGCACCGATCATGGAGTTTACCTCCGCGGATATCTTTCAGCACTCGCCCTTGGGCGACGTGCTAAATTCATTGAGGTCTCTCTCCTTGTCAGGAGATCCTTGTCCGAACTATGTCCGGCTTGAGTGGGAAGCAGACGACGAAATTCATTCCCCACCCACCGCCCACTTAATAGCCACTGTCGACGACCAACATGCTTGATTTCGGCTCTGAAGACGTCGACGGTATGGACGACGATGCAGGAGAAGAACAGGAACCACCGCCCACATGGCACTGGACAGCCACCTCATCATATGATATACTAAAAACAAATCCGGCCAGGCTGAATACAGCAGACAAGACTCGTATGAACTGTGTCGTGATATAGCCCGGCACAGAGGTGCCGCACACCCCCTATGCTTCACTGACGAAGTAATGGATCATGAATTCCCAGAAGGGTTTAAACCCGTGAACATTGAATCATATGATGGTACTACAGACCCCGTGGTATGGATAGAGGATTTCTTCCTCCACATTCACATGGCCCGCGGGGATGATCTACACACCATCAAGTATCTCCCACTAAAACTCAAAGGGCCGGCTCAGCATTGGCTGAATAGCTTGCCGGCAAACTCCATCGAAAGTTGGGAGAACCTGGTACACGCATTCCTGGACAACTTCCAGGGCACTTATGTGCGACCACCGGATGCTGATGATTTAAGTCACATAACACAACAACCTGGAGAGTCAGCCAGGAAATTCTGGACTCGGTTTCTAACTAAAAAGAACCAAATTGTCGACTGTCCGGATGCCGAAGCCCTAGAGGCCTTTAAACATAACATCCGTGACGAGTGGCTAGCCCGACATCTCGGCCAAGAAAGCCAAAATCCATGGCAGCCCTCATGACACTCATAACCCGATTTGCGCGGGCGATGATAGCTGGTTGGCCCATAGCAACAACACAACAAGCAATCCTAGCACATCAGAGGCCAGAGATAGCAACGGCAAACCCCGACGCAACAAGCACAAGCATCACAAAAATGGTGGAAACGCCGAAGATACGGCAGTCAATGCAGGATTTAGTCGCTCTAAGTCCGGTCAGCGGAAAAGGCCATTCAAAAATGACAATTCGGGCCCAGGAACACCAGCCAATCATACCAACAGAGAATGATGGGTCTTCAAACAAGCCGGCAGGTCAGGCGCCGAAAACAAAGAGAAGGGGTCTCAAAGCGATGATAGCGACGAGGAGCCCAGATCACCGAATACATGAGGGAAAAAGAAATTTCCCCCGCAAATCCAAACGGTGAACGTGGTAAACACCACCCACACTCCCAACCCGGACCGGATGCGCACCCTTAGGGGTGCCGACTTAACGGAACCAGTCGTCCCAGAATATAAACTAGGGCCGATCACCTTCAACCGCACGGATCGTCCAGTTAACACCAATCAGGGCAATTCAGCCGCACTAGTCCTCGACCTAATAATTGACGGGTTCCACCTCACACGAGTCCTTATGGACGGAGGCAGCAGTCTAAACCTGCTTTACCAGGACACAGTGCGCAAGATGGGCATCGATCATTCGGTGATCAAGCCCACTAAAGCCACCTTTAGAGGTATTATACCAGGTGTGGAGGTCAGCTGTACAGGCTCCATCGCCCTTGAGGTAGTCGTCGGATCACCGGACAATTACCGTGTCGAAGAGTTAATCTTCGACACCATCCCCTTTCACAGAGATTATCAGGCACTGCTCGGACCAACCTCGTTCGCTCGATTCAATGCGGTGCCACATTATGCCTACCGTAAGCTCAAGATGCCCGGTCCGCGCGGCGTCATCATGGTTAATGGCAAGGCCGAACTCCCCCTCGGTACCAAAGAGTATGCCGTTGCTTTAACAGCAAAAGCAACAAGCAGCACCTTTCACTCGAACCTCGAGTCGACGGCCAAGCTCCTGGACACCACCAAAGGACTCCGAACTACTTCGCGGCACGATAGCCTGGCTCATCCAGAGCTCAATTAAACACTCCGGCGAAAGCCAGGACAGGCCACATACCGCGGCTCAACCGCTCTACGGCACACAAACACATCTTGCATTTTCTGTATAGGTTCATTTTTGCCCAGGCAAGGACCGGCGAGATGAAAACAACTCGAACACGCAAGGGAACTCTTAGATATTCCCCTCGATGACCATCCGACTGCACTCCGGATCTGCACACAGCTTCTTCCCGCCTGGTCTCAGTATGTTCTAGAGTCACTTTCTCTTTTTATTACTTTATATGTACTCATACACATCAATGTATTATTTAAATACGTCATGTGGATTTATATGACGCTTATCTGCCGTTATCTCTTATTGAAATTCTTTTGTCAAATGGCATCCATACACCGCGATATGCCTTAAATATGCCAGGGGCTTCATTTTACCCATAATACGGCAATAAAGTCCGAACACCTTCATGGTAGTTCGGCACCCCGAACTTATAGCATTATATGCATTAGCTCCGAATCATGTCTTGGGTCAAATGTTGGGTTTGCCCAGCTCCCATGTTTTGCTGCCTTACGTTCCGCTATATCGGCTAAGGCGGCACCGTGAGAACTACTGCGATTGTGTCCCGGTTCTTCCGGACGAGCACCTCAGTAGAGAAAGCCGAAAACTTATTGTCATGATACGGCGAGAGATGGTCAGCTGTTCGAGAGGTTATCAAATCTTTAAGGATTTATCCCGCATAATGCCATAACTAATGCAGCGTGCGATGGATCAGCTTTTCGTCCGACCAGGTGCTTATAGAGCCCCTCGTGCGGTCTTCCGAACACCAGGGCTGTGCCTACCTTCCTTTTCTAAAGCTCATATGGCTAAGTGAGAGTGATAAAGCCCTATAGTCCGACTGCCTGGTTCGTTGTGCTGAACACGTCCTTCGGAGGACCCAAAACTAGGATAAAGAGTGATTAGATTTATCCTGAACACCCCCGTACTTCCTACGTGGCGGTAGAAGCCGACGACTGGCCAACTCTCAGCATTAATATATAAAATGGCCGCGCAGGAAGATAAACTTTCATATAACAGGCAATAAATAATAGAAATGACCTTGTTCAACATTACAAAGGACAACATGATTGTATTCATGGAAATATAATGTCCTTGGTGCATTGCTCTGCCACAAGGCAGGATCCTTTCAGGACACTTTCATAATATAACTCAGGCTTGCGGTGCTCCTTTCCCTCCGGCGGTCCCTCGGTCACCAGCTTTTCATCATCCATCTTCCCCTAGTGCACCTTTGCGCGGGCGAAGGCCATTCGCGCACCCTCTATATAGGCCGACCGATTGATGACGTACAGTCGAAGGCAGGCACTCGCAAGCCATTTTATGAGCCCGAAGTAGCTGCCTGGAATCGGCTCAGCGGGCCATAGCCGGATAATCAAATCCTTCATCGTTAGCTCGGCCGCCTTCTGCAGTTCCATCAGCTGTTTCAGTTGGTCAGCAAAAGGCACAGGATAATTCGGTGCCAGATACTGTGACCAGAAGAGCTTATCCGCAGTGTTCCTTTCTTCGGCTTGGTAGAATTGTGCGACATCAGATATTCTGCGTGGCAGCTCCACAAACACCCCTGGAGAAATCCGAACTCAATATTAGAAAAATGATTTTCTCCCCAAATACTTGCCTTACGTGGAACACGCCTTACCCGCCGCGATCTTCCCCGCCTCTTGGATCTCCTGCAAGGCACCCTGGGTTTCCCCTTGGGCACCGCATGCGGCCTAATGAGCCTTGGTAAGTTCAGATTCTTTCTCCGTTAGACTCTGCTCCAAGGCCTCGCATGTTCTCATGACCTCTTGAAGCTGTTGCTCAGCTTCAATAACCATGGCCTCATGCTTCTCACGAAGAGCCCACTCTACGGCCGCCTTTCCCTCGGCCTTGGCAACAGCCTTCTTCAGAGCCTCGACTTCGGTCATCGCCCCTGGCACAAATCACAAAACATATTTTAAAATTCGTTCGCATTGAACGTGAGCAAGGTTTGTGCATACCTTGTTTATCCTCCAACTACCTTTTCAACTGGCCCAATTCTTCTGTGGCCTGCTCCAGACATCGATTTAGTCCGGAGACCTCCGCAGTAAGAGAGGTGGCAGTCGCTACAGACTCCTGTTTATACCAAAAGAGAGATAAATGTCATCAAGTGAGTCTCCTGCGAACATAGATTTGATCCTCTATCCGTTTCTTTCTCTCACCGAACAGTGTATCAGGGGCTACTATCTATGCTGTGACACTCTTCAAAACTTCATAAAACATACCTCAAAGCCTCTTATAAGGCTAATACAGGCTTCATTCAGCCCACTCTCCGCAGATTGAATCTTCTCAATCACCGCACCCACAAGGGCACGGTGTTCATCGACAACGGAGGTGCTTTTCAGTGCCGCCAATAAAGTATCCAGCACCGCTGGGTTGACAGAGGTTACCGGTGGAACAGGTACACCCCCTCTACCTGAGCGAGACCGCCTGCCTGACTTTGGAACCATATTGGTCTCCGAAATAGCGTCCGGCTGGGGGCCGAATTCAAGATGGCTCCCGCCGACGACACCCATGGGAGCCTTCTCTCCCGTGTGTCCGGCCCCTGAAGTTTGACCTCCTGGCGCCACCTTGGCAATCTCTCCCCTCCTTGTCTTGGGTCCTCCTAGGACAAAGCCTCGGTGTCATTCACATGTTTGGGGGAAGGTGCCTTCGGGGGTGTCCCGCTCTCCATAGCGTCCGAGCCTAGCAAATCCTCCGACGAGGATTGCTCCGTGTGGGACCTCGCCGGACTGCAAAAAGTATGGCCCAGATCAAAATATTGTGCCATGATAAGTCTGGACGCATAAACGTGTTCGGATTTTATATACTCACGAGTTCACCAGGGGCTGAGCCCTGGGATCCCACTCTGGGCTGCTATCAGCGGCGGTGGACTCCTCTGGAAGAAGAGTTTTTCCCTTCTTAGGCGACTCGGCCTCCAACGATGCGGAGGCTATCCTTTTCTTTCTTCCCCCCGCTGGGGATTTGCCTTCCTCCTCCTCCTCGTCCTCTTCCGAGGAAGAACGGGCATTGGAATCTTCGGATAACGTGTCCGAGGCGCCATGATGATGGAGGCCGCCCCTGGTCTTCTTGGCCTCCCTCTCGGCCTTCTTCTTCGGCGCCATGTAGGGCACCGGGACCAGCATCTTCGTTAGAAGCGGGCCGGCCGGTTCTTCAGGTAGCGGGGCCGGACAGTAGATCCGCCCCGCCTTCTTCGTCCAGTTCTAGGAGAGTTGTGGAAAACACATTAAGCGTTTCCCTTGGGTTATGCAAATAAAACTTATAATGGCTTACCGAACTTGCGGGGCGGGACAGGTGGTACTCGTGGTCCTTGGCTCAGTCTGGTCATGATTTGCCAGACTTAAAAAGCACCCTCCTAATATCTTTGTGTGAGGAGCCAAAGAGCTCTCGCAGGGTCTAGTGCTTGGCCGGGTCAAATTCCCATAAATTGCAATCCCGGTGTTGAGAAGGAAGGATCCGGCGAGCTAACATCACCTGGATTACATTGACAAGTTTGATATCCTTGTCTTCCATATTCTTGACGCGCGTCTGAAGTACCGACAGCTCGTCGGACGAAGACCAATCTAGGCCCTTCTTGGGCCAAGACGTAAGCCGCAGGGGGGCTCCGGATCGGAATTCAGGAGCAGTGGCCCATTTCGTGTCGCGCGGCTCAGTGATGTAAAACCACTTCTGCTGCCACTCTTTGACGGAATCATTGAAAGTACCTGTTGGCCATGTGACGTTGGGCATCTTGCTCACCATGGAGCCTCCGCACTCGGCGTGCTCTCCTCCCACTACATTGGTCTTCACATTAAAGATCGTCAACCATAAGCCAAAGTGTGGCGAGATCCAGAGAAAGGCCTCGCACACGACGATGAACGTCGAGATGTTGAGGAAGGAATTGGGGGATAGATCATGAAAATCGATTCCATAGTAATACATGATGCCGCGAACGAATGGGTGGAGGGGAAACCCCAGCCCGCGGACAAAATGAGGGAGGAAAACAACCCTCTCGTGGGGTTCCGGAGTAAGGACGATCTGTCCTGCCGTCGGGAGACGGTGGCTGATTTTCTGGGCCAGGTACCCGGCCTCCCGAAGCTTTTTGATATCCTTCTCCCAGATGGTGGAGGCCATCCATTTGCCTCCTGCTCTGGATCCAGACATTTTCGGAGGACCTTTGTGGTCGAAGAGGACAAACGCTTGGGCACTGGGGCTCGAGCAGAGGGGAATGGATAAGAAGAAGGAGAAGGCGTGGGTAACAAAAGGGGAGTCCTTATCTCCTTATAAAGGCGGCAGGGATCCAGCGCCTCCCCACTTGCCTGGTAAACTCGCTTATTCCCCAAGCGTCGCGCTGAAGACGCGGTTGGATTACCCATACCCATATTGAAGAGAATCCCAAGATAGGGGGACACGATGTCTGCTTCGATACGACATGCCCATAAAACTGCCTCGCGACATGCGCAGTAGCTGGTTAGGGAGAACAGTTCGAATAAAGACCGGATCGTGGCATGGTGTCACGTTGGGAAAAGTTGTCAGCGGATTGTATTTGTGAATATTGTACTCTCTACGGTGGTATGTTGAATTTGTTTTGCAGAGCCGGACATGATCCTTGTGTTCAAAATCTTCTATGGAGTATTCGGAGAAGGAACCCGCCTTGCAGTGCCGAAGACAATCTGCGCGCCGGACTCATCGTCATTGAAGCCTGGTTCAGGAGCTACTGAGGGAGTACTGGATTAGGGGGTCCTCGGACAGCCGGACTATACACTTTGGCCGGACTGTTGGACTATGAAGATACAAGATTGAAGACTTCGTCCCGTGTCCGGGTGGGACTCTCCTTTGCGTGGAAGGCAAACTTGGCAATTCGGATATGTAGATCTCCTCCCTTGTAACCGACTCTGTGTAACCCTAGCCCCCTCCAGTGTCTATATAAACCGGAGGGTTTAGTCCGTAGGACAACAACAATCATAATCATAGGCTAGCTTCTAGGGTTTAGCCTCTACGATCTCGTGGTAGATTAACTCTTGTAATACTCATATCATCAAGATCAATCAAGCAGGAAGTAGGGTATTACCTCCATCGTGAGGGCCGGAACCTGGGTAAACATTGTGTCCCCCACCTCCTGTTACCATCAGCCTTAGACGCACAGTTCGGGACCCCCTACTCGAGATCCGCCAGTTTTGACACCGACACCATGTACGGCCCATGATGTCTTTCGGCCCATATGAGGCCCTTTGTAACCCTAGGCCCATTAACGGCCCGTGGTGAAACTGGCCCATAATGAATAGTATATTGCTTTATACCCATTAACGACCCATTATTCCATTGGGCCGTTTCCAGCCCGTGTTGTCATTCGGCCTTCGAAGGATCCATTTATTCTTGGCCTCTTTTCTAGCATTCGAATACTTACGGTCCGTGATTGGCCTATTCCGCTTGTGGGCCAAATTCAGCCCGTGCCCACAGTCAGCCCGTTTGTGGCCCGTTAATATGTTGGGTTGTTTCCATAGCGTCATCAAATACGACCCACTAATGACCCATTATGCCTATCGATAGAATGAAGCCCCTTAAACATACTGGCCTCTTAAAGGCCCATTATGGTCGGCCCATAAACAAACTATTCCCATTGTAGTCTGTTTACGGCCCATATTGCGGTCCGTTATTGGTCCACAAATAGTATGACCCATGTTTTGCCAATTGATCCATGGCCCATAGAAGGCCCATTGATTCTATGGCCCATAGAAGGCCCATGGATCCTTCGGCCCGTAGGAGGCCCATGGCACTATAGCAGGTAGCAGGACCATGGTTACGATGGTCAGTATGTTGCCCATGGTTATTGTGGCCTAGTTTTAAAAAATAGGTTATTGTGGCCACTAGAAAAATGCGGAAAAAGAACTGAAGTGACTCCAAGCAAACAACTAAAGAAGACAATAAGTAAATAAATAAGGAAGGAACTAACGCTAGGCTATTACGGCTATTACACATATTACATCCACTAGGCATCAAAGTTTGCCACCAGTGCAAATATAGGGAACAAAGCAACATATTATAGCCAATGAAAATAAACGCGACAGCAAAACAATTCCATAACTGAAACAACTTTAGAAGAGCTCAAGAAACATTATCTTGGGTATCCACCATGCTAGCAATAAGCTTAGCAAGCTTATTAGCTTTCTCCTGTTTGGCTATAAAATCCTCCAATGCTTGTTGTTGCACTGGAAAGTATGCACCTGAATTCTCCGGGGACTTTTGTAGTCCTTCGGTTTCTTGTTGGAGCACAACTGATCGATGTCTTACAACTTGTAGTTGAGACTCAAGAAACCAAACTGATTCAGATAGTGAGGTCAAAGAGCTTGTGCCAATGGTAGTGGTCAATAATTCGAACACTACGTTAAGACAAGACTTTGGGGTTGTCTCACTGTCTTCAAGATAGTTTTCCTTAGTTGTTTTATCAGATTTGTTGGAGATCAACAAGGATGTCTCACGATCCCGAACCTTATCTGCATTACTTCCTTTACCATTTCTTAATAAGGTACTCTTCCCCAATATTCTGTCAACATTCTAACAGAAGAAACAAGCAGACACATAACATGTTTAGCATGTAGTACATGAAACTCATTTCGGTGAATCAGTTTAGTAGTAAGGTGGACACAATTAAACTACCAAGTCTTCTATTTCCAAGTAGTACATAATAAAAGCATCAAACAAACATATATCTATGTCTTATGGTCACTGGATTGTCTTGTGAAATCAAAATAGAGACACGGTTCAAATCACATCAGTTCAAGACAAAGCAACATTGAAAGAATAAAAGTGTGGGAGACTACACGGCACAACACGATTTCAGATGGGTACCACAGGTATACATGTACAACAACACTATTGGATCCGTTGTGATGCTAGTAATGTGCATGATATGAGAAGTCAATTGTATACACAATTGAAATTGAAATCAATAGAGCAATTTAGAAGAGCAAACCTGTTAAAGAAACATGTTTAAACATACCTGTTGTGCCATTGGAGTTTCCATTGGATCCTTCAATTTAAAAATAAGTTTGTATGAGTAAATACAATGATACAAGAGCAAAACAATATGCACCATAGCAATATAATCTTAAATGAGAATAGTTGTTCTTCATGTTTAAACACTTGTTCTACACGAACAGAGTATAGTAAGACGTAGGTATATAGTACTTCAAAATAAAAAACAAGCTCATAGACCTTACTGCATTCTTGGTTTGGGACCAGTACAGAACAAGTCATTCCCAGTCATCATCTCGTAAATGTGTCTCAGGAGAAATTAAGGGAATTTGATGAGTTTCTTTGCCAGTGAAGTACATTTTCTTCAGGTAATTCCGATACTACCACCAAGCATTCTTGAAGATAGCGAGGTATTAGCACAGTTACCTCATCCCGAGTTTCCAAATCGGTCCTTCTCAATAGTGAAAAATGGGAACATTTGATGTATTGTAACCAACATCGAGTAGAATGTATGGGACAAAGCAAAGTAATTGCCATGAATAACATTACTTACACATAACTCCTAGACGAACACCTGCAACTGGCTTTTTCCTTCATCTTTGGCATAACATTTCCATGATGGGAAGATACGCACATAGGATTTAACAACATCAAATGTGATAGATGCTAAACTATGAATGGCTGGTTGTGCTTCGTCCATAGGAATATGTGTACTAACTGGTGGACTTGGGGTTCGCCGTGGTAGTACTGGTGCTTTGGGCACTGGAGCTACCTTACTAACTGCTCTTGTTTGTGAGCTCTGTGGTGGAGATGGTGCTGTGACAACTGGAACTGGGTTACAATCTTTTGGGGATGGGGTTAGATTGGTGAAGCTGGTTATCTGTCCATCGGAGTAGGGGTACAATCTGCGAGAGTCTGGGTTATGTGTGGTAGGGCTAGTTCTGGTGCATGTACAACCGGGTGCTGTAACACCCTGGTTTTTGGCCCTTTCATTTCCTTTTTGATTTATTTGGTTTTTGCCCTGATTTTCTTTTTGGAGTGGATCCGTGGACTTGAAACCTGGGAAATCATCATCATTTCTTCTTTGAAGTGACTCATCATTCTTAAATATTTCCCAAGATCATGTCACTTCATTTCTTGACCAAACCCTAAAATTCTTTTCTAAGGAATATTCCTTTTTTATTAAAGGAATAGCCCTATTTGTCCTAGGTTGTAAAACAACCTATATTTCTGCCACTCCCAAAATTCCAAAGTAATTCTCATAATTTCTTTGGGTCATATGTTGCTCAAATATGCCCAAACTTTCCTTTCCTAGCCCAAAAATAATTCCCCAATATTTATTCTTCATTTCTGTCCAGTGTGGTTTTCTGTGAAGGAAGTGCCACCTATCTTTGCATGTTTGCTCCCAAACTTTTTGGGAATGCTTCTACATCAAAATCATTTGCTCATACCAAAATTTAACTTCATTTGCCAAGCCAACCTTCCGCAGTGATTTTTCAAAGTTTCTGGCAGACAGAAGCCATTGTGAAGGAAGTATCTTGGAGTTCCCAAATGAGTTGAAATTTTTCATGCCTCTTCATGTGCTCATATCATTACCCTCCTCCAATTTTCAGCTCCATCTAATCATCTATGTGAGCAAAACTTCAAATCTTTGATTCTGTTAATATTTTCAGGTTGTGAAGCAAGTATATTTTATATTGCGTCATTAATTCTAAGAAATTACCAGATCATGCTCCTACCAGTATCACATATCTCCAAAAAATTTGGGACCATTTCATCAAGCGATCTTCTCCCCAATATAATTGCAAGTTTTTGGAAAGAGAGGATGTTTGTGAAGCAAGTACCATTTTGGCAAGTCCATTTGGTATGAATTTTTTACAGCATCTTAATATGTCCATATCATCATGATCAACCCATTTTCAGCTCAAGTGGCTAATCTATGTGAGTGCACCATCCTAATCAAGTTTCTGGACCAATTATGCAGTTACAAAGCAACCCTGTTGTTCTGTGGTCCAATTCCCGTCATAACCCCCAGGATTATAGTCCTTCCTAAGATAAACACCCGAGACAGCGGGTTTGGCTCTTTCCTCTTGTTGGGGAACGTAGTAATTTCAAAAAATTTCCTACGCACACACAAGATCATGGTGACGCATAGCAACGAGAGAGGAGAGTGTGATCTACGTACCCTTGTAGATCGACAACGGAAGCGTTTGGTTGATGTAGTCATACGTCTCCACGGCCCGACCGATCAAGCACCGAAACTACGGCACCTCCGAGTTCTAGCACACGTTCAGCTCGATGATGATCCCCGGACTCCGATCCAGCAAAGTGTTGGGGAAGAGTTCCGTCAGCACGACGGCGTGGTGACGATCTTGATGTACTACTATCACAGGGCTTCGCCTAAGCATCGCTACAATATTATCGAGGACTATGGTGGAAGGGGCACTGCACACGGCTAAGAATATGATCACGTGGATCAACTTGTGTCTCTAGGGGTGCCCCTGCCTCCGTATATAAAGGTTCAAGAGGGGGAGGCCGGCCGACCATCATAGGGCGCGCCAGGAGGAGTCCTACTCCCTCCGGGAGTAGGACTTCCCACCCAATCCTAGTTGGAATAGGATTCGCGAGGTGGGAAAAGAGGGAGAGAGAAGGACGGGGGCGCCGGCCCCTTCTCTCCTTGTCCTATTCGGACTAGGGGGGAGGGGCGCGCGGCCCAGCCCTGGCCGCCTCTCCTCTTCTTCCACTAAGGCCCAATAAGGCCCATATAGCACCCGGGGGGTTCCGGTAACCTCCCGATACTCCGGTAAAATCCCGATTTCACCCGGAACACTTCCGATATCCAAACATAGGCTTCCAATATATCAATCTTTATGTCTCGACCATTTCGAGACTCCTCGTCATGTGGTGATCTCATCCGGGACTCCGAACAACCTTCGGTACATCAAAACGTATAAACTCATAATATAACTGTCATCGAAACCTTAAGTGTGCGGACCCTACGGGTTCGAGAACAATGTAGACATGACTGAGACACATCTCCAGTCAATAACCAATAGCGGGACCTGGATGCCCATATTGGTTCCTACATATTCTATGAAGATCTTTTATCGGTCAGACCGCATAACAACATCCGTTGTTCCCTTTGTCATCGGTATGTTACTTGCCTGAGATTCGATCGTCGGTATCCAATACCTAGTTCAATCTCGTTACCGGCAAGTCTTCGTTCCGTAATACATCATCCCGCAACTAACTCATTAGTTGCAATGCTTGCAAGGCTTAAGTGATGTGCATTACCGAGAGGGCCCAGAGATACCTCTCCAACGATCGGAGTGACAAATCCTAATCTTGAAATACGTCAACCCAACATGTACCTTTGGAGACGCCTGTAGAGCACCTTTATAATCACCCAGTTATGTTGTGACGTTTGGTAGCACACAAAGTGTTCCTCCGGCACACAGGAGTTACATAATCTCATAGTCATAGGAACATGTATAAGTCATGAAGAAAGCAATAGCAACATACTAAACGATCGGGTGCTAAGCTAATGGAATGGGTCATGTCAATCAGATCATTCAACTAATGATGTGATCCCGTTAATCAAATGACAACTCTTTGTCCATGTTTAGGAAACATAACCATCTTTGATTAACGAGCTAGTCAAGTAGAGGCATACTAGTGACACTCTGTTTGTCTATATATTCACACATGTATTATGTTTCCGGTTAATACAATTCTAGCATGAATAATAAACTTTTATCATGATATAAGGAAATAAATAATAACTTTATTATTGCCTCTAGGGCATATTTCCTTCAGTCTCCCACTTGCACTAGAGTCAATAATCTAGATTACACAGTAATGATTCTAACACCCATGGAGCTTTGGTGATGATCATGTTTTTCTCGTGGAAGAGGCTTAGTCAACGGGTCTGCTACATTCAGCTCCGTATGTATCTTGCAAATCTCTATGTCTCCCACCTGGACTAGATCCCGGATGGAATTGAAGCGTCTTTTGATGTGCTTGGTTCTTTTGTGAAATCTGGATTCCTTCGCCAAGGCAATTGCACCAATATTGTCACAAAAGATTTTCATTGGACCCGATGCACTAGGTATGACACCTAGATCAGATATGAACTCCTTCATCCAGACTCCTTCGTTTGCTGCTTCCGAAGCAGCTATGTACTCCGCTTCACATGTAGATCCCGCCACGACGCTTTGTTTAGAACTGCACCAACTGACAGCTCCACCGTTTAATGTAAACACATATCCGGTTTGCGATTTAGAATCGTCTGGATCAGTGTCAAAGCTTGCATCAAGGTAACCGTTTACGATGAGCTCTTTGTCACCTCCATATACGAGAAACATATCCTTAGTCCTTTTCAGGTACTTCAGGATGTTCTTGACCGCTGTCCAGTGATCCACTCCTGGATTACTTTGGTACCTCCCTGCTAGACTTATAGCAAGGCACACATCAGGTCTGGTACACAGCATTGCATACATGGTAGAGCCTATGGCTGAAGCATAGGGAACATCTTTCATTTTCTCTCTATCTTCTGCAGTGGTCGGGCATTGAGTCTTACTCAACTTCACACCTTGTAACACAGGAAAGAACCCTTTCTTTGCTTGATCCATTTTGAACTTCTTCAAAATCTTGTCAAGGTATGTGCTTTGTAAAAGTCCAATTAAGCGTCTTGATCTATCTCTATAGATTTTTATGCCTAACATGTAAGCAGCTTCACCGAGGTCTTTCATTGAAAAACTCTTATTCAAGTATCCCTTTATGCTATCCAGAAATTCTATATCATTTCCAATCAGTAATATGTCATCCACATACAATATCAGAAATGCTACAGAGCTCCCACTCACTTTCTTGTAAATACAGGCTTCTCCGAAAGTCTGTATAAAACCAAATGCTTTTATCACACTATCAAAGTGTTTATTCCAACTCCGAGAGGCTTGCACCAGTCCATAAATGGATCGCTGGAGCTTGCACACTTTGTTAGCTCCCTTTGGATCGACAAAACCTTCCGGTTGCATCACATACAACTCTTCTTCCAGAAATCCATTCAGGAATGCAGTTTTGACATCCATCTGCCAAATTTCATAATCATAAAATGCGGCAATTGCTAACATGATTCGGATAGACTTAAGCATCGCTACGGGTGAGAAGGTCTCATCGTAGTCAACCCCTTGAACTTGCCGAAACCCTTTTGCGACAAGTCGAGCTTTGTAGACAGTAATATTACCGTCAGCGTCAGTCTTCTTCTTGAAGATCCATTTATTCTCAATTGCTTGCCGATCATCGGGCAAGTCAACCAAAGTCCATACTTTGTTCTCATACATGGATCCCATCTCAGATTTCATGGCTTCAAGCCATTTTGCGGAATCTGGGCTCACCATCGCTTCTTCATAGTTCGTAGGTAATCATGATCTAGTAGCATGATTTCCAGAACAGGATTACCGTACCACTCTGGCGCGGATCTTACTCTGGTTGATCTACGAGGTTTAGTAGTATCTTGTTCCGAAGTTTCATGATCATTATCATTAGCTTCCTCACTAATTGGTGTAGGTGTCGCAGAAACAGGTTTCTGTGATGTACTACTTTCCAATAAGGGAGCAGGTACAGTTACCTCGTCAAGTTCTACTTTCCTCCCACTCACTTCTTTCGAGAGAAACTCCTTCTCTAGAAAGGATCCATTCTTAGCAACGAATGTCTTGCCTTCGGATCTGTGATAGAAGGTGTACCCAACAGTCTCCTTTGGGTATCCTATGAAGACACATTTCTCCGATTTGGGTTCGAGCTTATCAGGTTGAAGCTTTTTCACATAAGCATCGCAGCCCCAAACTTTAAGAAACGACAACTTTGGTTTCTTGCCAAACCATAGTTCATAAGGCGTCGTCTCAACGGATTTTGATGGTGCCCTATTTAACGTGAATGCGGCCGTCTCTAAAGCATAACCCCAAAACGATAGCGGTAAATCAGTAAGAGACATCATAGATCACACCATATCTAGTAAAGTACGATTACGACGTTCGGACACACCATTACGCTGTGGTGTTCTGGGTGGCGTGAGTTGTGAAACTATTCCGCATTGTTTCAAATGTATACCAAACTCGTAACTCAAATATTCTCCTCCACGATCAGATCGTAGAAACTTTATTTTCTTGTTACGATGATTTTCAACTTCACTCTGAAATTCTTTGAACTTTTCAAATGTTTATGTTTCATTAAGTAGATATACCCATATCTGCTTAAGTCATCTGTGAAGGTGAGAAAATAACGATATCCGCCACGAGCCTCAATATTCATCGGACCACATACATCTGTATGTATGATTTCCAACAAATCTGTTGCTCTCTCCATAGTACCGGAGAACGGTGTTTTAGTCATCTTGCCCATGAGGCACGGTTCGCAAGTACCAAGTGATTCATAATCAAGTGGTTCCAAAAGTCCATCAGTATGGAGTTTCTTCATGCGCTTTATACCGATATGACCTAAACGGCAGTGCCACAAATAAGTTGCACTATCATTATCAACTCTACATCTTTTGGCTTCAACATTATGAATATGTGTGTTACTACTATCGAGATTCATCAAAAATAGACCACTCTTCAAAGGTGCATGACCATAAAAGATATTACTCATATAAATAGAACAACCATTATTCTCTGATTTAAATGAATAACTGTCTCGCATTAAACAAGATCCAGATATAATGTTCATGCTCAACGCTGGCACCAAATAACAATTATTTAGGTCTAATACTAATCCCAAAGGTAGATGTAGAGGTAGCGTGCCAACCGCGATCACATCGACTTTGGAACCATTTCCTACGCGCATCGTCACCTCGTCCTTTGCCAGTGTTCGCTTAATCCGTAGTCCCTGTTTCGAGTTGCAAATATTAGCAACAGAACCAGTATCAAATACCCAGGTGCTACTTCGAGCTCTAGTAAGTTACACATCAATAACATGAATATCACATATACCTTTGTTCACCTTGCCATCCGTGTTATCCGCCAAATACTTGGGGCAGTTCCGCTTCCAGTGACCAGTCTGCTTGCAGTAGAAGCACTCAGTTTCAGGCTTATGTCCGGACTTGGGTTTCTTCTCTTGAGCAGCAACTTGCTTGCTGTTCTTCTTGATGTTCCCGTTCTTCTTCCCTTTGCCCTTTTTCTTGAAACTAGTGGTCTTGTTGACCATCAACACTTGATGCTCCTTTTTGATTTCTACCTCCGTAGCTTTCAGCATTGCGAAGAGCTTGGGAATAGTCTTATTCATCCCTTGCATATTATAGTTCATCAGGAAGCTCTTGTAGCTTGGTGGCAGTGATTGGAGAATTCTGTCAATGACGCAATCATCCGGAAGATTAACTCCCATCTGAATCAAGTGATTATTATACCCAGACATTTTGAGTATATGCTCACTGACAGAACTGTTCTCCTCCATCTTGCAACTATAGAACTTATTGGAGACTTCATATCTCTCAATCCGGGCATTTGCTTGAAATATTAACTTCAACTCCTAGAACATCTCATATGCTCCATGACGTTCAAAACGTCGTTGAAGTCCCGATTCTAAGCCGTAAAGCATGGCACACTGAACTATCGAGTAGTCATCAGCTTTGCTCTGCCAGACGTTCATAACATCTGGTGTTGCTCCAGCAGCAGGCCTGGCACCCAGCGGTGCTTCCAGGACGTAATTCTTCTGTGCAGCAATGAGGATAATCCTCAAGTTACGGACCCAGTCCGTGTAATTGCTACCATCATCTTTCAACTTTGCTTTCTCAAGGAACGTATTAAAATTCAAGGGAACAACAGCACGGGCCATCTATCTACAATCAAACATACATAAGCAAGATACTATCTGTCGGATTTCGGGTTCCGGAAGACCCTTAAGGTTCGAACACTGGGGTGCGCGCGGAGATTACGCCCTCAACCTCTCCGTCTCACAATGAACTAACCTACTGCAAGAAACATGCAAGAGACACAAGATTTATACTGGTTCGGGCCACCGTTGTGGTGTAATACCCTACTCTAGTGTGTGGTTTGTGGATTGCCTCTTGGGGCTGGTGAGGATGAACAATAAAAGGAAGAACAACCTCGCGAGGGTCTGTTCTTGGCTGGGTGATGAATTGCTAGGGGAAGTTCCACCACCTTTCTCTCTCTCTCTCTCTCTCGCTCTTGTTGATGACCAAGAGCCGAACATAACCCCCTGCTATGTGGATGGCTAGTCCTATATATAGAGGCCCTGGTCCTCTCACCAAATATTGAGCGGGAAGGGATCCAACAATGGCGGGCTAATTTGAAGGGGGACAGCTAGTACATCTATCCTGACAAAAGCAGTCTTCGCCTGCCAAAAGGCTCTGGTGGTGACACCGTGCTGGGCTCCATGGTGACCTCCGTCTCGTAGTCCTCTCTAGCCTTGGTCTCGTTGCACCGAAGTGGCAACCTTTGCCTGATGCCTCAGTACTCTGCGGATGCACTTGTCCCCTTTGCACCGAAGAGGAAAGAAGGACGCTGCGCGCGCTGGCACCCACCTGGTGCCCTGAGTCGTCATGGCTCACGTCACGGGCACCTCACGAGGTACCCCGCCTTGATGTTTCCGCCTCCTCACGAGCCAGCCTGATGAGGCTTCGCCTGAGGAGGTGCCGTGTCGTCCGCCTCGCGAGGCTTGGCCCCTCGCGAGGGTCTTGAGTCTTGTGCTGATGAAGATGGGTTGTGCTGGGCCCCCACTTGAGCCACGCCGCAGGCCGTAGGCAGGCAAGTCTGGGGACCCCCGTTCCCAGAACGCCGACAGTAGCCCCCGGGCCTGAGGCGCGCATGGACTTGGCCGTGCCAAGAGGCGAAAGGGCCAGGGCGAAGCGCCGCGGGCCCTAACAGCCTGCGGCCTTGGGCGCCGCATGGCGATTGATTGGACGTGGCGTCTCCACTTCCCACGACGCCTTGGTGATCGCGCGAGTTGGACAAGACCCTGCATGCAGAACGTGTTATGATTACCTGCGATTGTGGAGGCCGACGGTTGGCCTTCGCCGGCTATAAGTACGGCACCGCGCTTGCCCTTCTAGTCCGTCACTCCTTGCTCTCTCCTTCGCCTCTGCTCTTGCTTCGTCTTGGTGTGATGGCTCCCATTCGCCGGTTCTCTGCAGCGGAGAAAGGAAAGGCTCCTCGAGAGGGGCCAGATCCTCTCCCACCGAAGAAGCGACTCGCCCTTTGCAGCCGAGACGAGGAGGATCGTCAGGCGGTGGCGAGGCCCTGGGGCGAGGAGGCTCCGCCGGGGTTCCCGCTCCCCCTGTATGCCCACGTCGAGGGCCCCGAAGGTGTTGATTCTGATCCCCGCGGCCAGCACCATCGTCGGCGCCGTCGGGTCATGAAAGCGTGGGTGGTTCCTCCCGAAGTCCATGCCGAGGGCTCCTCCCAGGAGGGCGTGCTCCGCGTCGCCATTCCTCTTCAATCCTGGATCCGTCTTCCTTCCTTCTTCGCCTCCATCGTTCCTCCAGGAGGGCCCCTGGAGCTCTGGCTGCAGCATGCCGATTGCAGCGCCCTCGCGACCGAGGCAGAGATCGTGGTCGCCGCCCCGGTCGAGGTCTTCATGTCCCGCACCTGGAGGGAGATCGCCCGGGTCTGCAGGGAAAGGGGCGTCTTCGCGGTCCGCCTGGAGTATGACGGCGTGGGGGTGATGTTCTTCAAGGCCTTCGACGCGCACGGGCGCCGGCTGGAGTGCTGCCGCGGGGGAGGTGGCCAGGAACTTGCCCTCGTGAGGGCCAGGCCCGTCGACCGCCCCCACGGTGGAGGCGCCGGAGGGTCCAGCGGCTCCAGCGAAGGCTTCGCGACCCCGGAGACGAGCGACGACAGCTACGAGCCCCCGAGCCGGCGTCGCTCCTGGAGCAGGGCGGACTCGTCAGGCCACCGCCGACCCTGATCTGGATGGAGTTGGCGCCGGTGCCTGACGGCCCACTGTTGATGATGGCGTCTCTTGCTGTAGCTCGTGTAGTTAGCGTCCCTTAGGATCCGTTCCCTGCGAGGAATCAGAATGCGCCCCGTGGGGGCTTGTAAGGCGTCTGTAGTCCCTTTTGTTAATATATATGACCTTTTGCCATGGATCTGTGCGAGTCGCTAATTCCGTTATAGTTTAGTCCCCCCTTTCGCACCTCACGAGGGCTTGGTGCTCTGCGTCGACAGCACCCAGTCCCAAGGCGGCGTCAGCCGTCGCTGGTATGCCAGGTCGCGATGCCGTGGTCAACGCCAGGAGGTGAGCGACCCGGGGTCCGGTAAGAGCCCCTGAGTCGCGATGCTCAGGAGGTCCCCTTTGGCGCCCAAGCAGCCGTTGCTTAGTGAGAAAGGGAAGCAACATCGCTAGTACGGAATTGCTTCAAGTGCGGGGGTAGTGCCACGGTAGCCGGTGTTTTGGATGGTGACTTATCTTGAGAGTCGGGGATCGTTCCTGATGCGCCATCAGGTCCGCGCGTAGGCAGGAGCGGGATCGCTCGACAAGGTCCTCGCGAGCCCCCCCTTCTGCCTCGCCTCTGCTCCCCTTCTGCTCTACGTCCTCGGGTCCCGGCCCTCAAGCCGGTCTCAGCCGTCGCTGGTATGCCAGGTCATGATGCCGTGGACAAGGCCAGAGGGTGAGGGCCGGAGAGCTAGTAAGAGCCCTGAGTCGCAATGCTCAGGCGCCCCCCCTTTAACGTGCAAGCGGTTCGTGCGGGCGAGGGTGTAGGAAACCTCGCGAGGTCCTTGGCTAGCACAGTCCCCTCCAAGGATCCTGCAGAGTCATCACAGAAAGAAGATGGTGCTGCCATGGAGGCGATTAGTCGATCGTTAGTCGCTCAAGAGCTAGCTGGTTGGAGTAGGTGAGGTGTATCTGGGCACCCATGAGCCAGCGCGGGACTCACGAGGCCCTACCTCTGGGCGGGTTGCGCCCGGCACTGGGTCGTATCTTGGAATGTGTCCCTGCAAAGTTTGGTTAGATGCCGGTACTCTACGTCCTCGGGTCCCGGCCCTCGAGCTTGTCTCAACCGTCGCTGGTATGCCAGGTCGCGATGCCGTGGACAAGGCCAGAGGGTGAGGGCTGGAGAGCCAGTAAGAGCCCTGAGTCGCGATGCTCAGGCACCCCCCCTTTAACATGCAAGTAGTCGACATGGAGAAGAAAGGTTGCCGCGAACGGGCACCAAGCAATCAAACGTAATAGGCGAATGCATGGTTGGAAATAAACGCGATAGAGGTACACGCCGCTGGGCCTAGCCCCAGCGGCTTGGGGGTGATGCAGCCTGAGAGGCGCCCCCAACATGGCGGACTAAAGGCCGAAAGGTAAAGGCAGATAGATGCCACAGGGACGGACCCACACGGCCTGGGTGATGCAACCCTGGGAGGGCGCTCCCAGCTGAGAATGAAACTCAGGAGATGTCACCTGGGAACGTCGTCGGCGCAGTGGCGTTAGTGCTGTAGGCTCGGTGAGTTGCGGAAGCTGACCCTCATGAGCCCCCAGGCCCCGGGACCTCGGGAGGCTCCGGAGGCCCTGGTGGCTCCTCGCGTGCTGCCTTCATCTCCGCCAGTGCTGCGGAACGCCTGTCTTCCTGAGCCTCCACGATGCCCCTCGTGAGGCGCCGGCATGCCGCAGCCACGCTCGGCAGGCCGTGAGGCATGTGAACACGGCTGTGGGGTGGTCCTCCGCAGCGCCCCGCTTGCGAGGGCTAGAGGCGCTCCGTTGTGGCGATCTGATTGAGCCCTGGTACGTCGATGCAGACGCGCAGCCCACCATCCTCGCCTAGATGTGGGGCCACAGCTGGTGGGCGACGGCAACCCCTCATGATCCTTGACTCCTGTAGCTCTTGAATGGCCTCGTTGACGAACTCTTGCTGGTCTGGTCTTCCTCGCCTAGCTCCCTCCCGAGGGAAGCGCGCTTCGAAGCACGCCTCCACATGGTGCCCGAGCGCCTCCCTCGTGACCCTGGCTAGGTCAGTTGCCCTCTAGGTGAGAGCCCCCAAGCCCTGCCTGAGGAGGGCGCCGGACGCGCTTTCTTATGAAATGGAAGGAGGGTCCTCCCAAGCAGACACGGGCCCTGAGGGGCCTGCCTCCTGAGGGACTGAACCTGGCGGCAGCTTCTTCTTCTTGGGAGCGGTCTCGGGAAGCCTCCTGCTTCCGCGATCTGGGTCTTCAAGTGACGCGGCCTGAAAGGCTCGCTCCAGGGAACACACTGCATCTCTCTCTTCACAGGGCACCGTGATGACGCTGCCACTCCCTGGCATCTTGAGGACGTTGTAGCCATGGTGAGTCACAGCCATGAACTTGGCCAGCGCTGGGTACCCGAGGATGGCGTTGAACGGCAGGCGGATGTCGGCGACGTCGAAGTCGATGAGCTCGGTGTGGTAGTTGCTGCGGGCCCCGAAGGTGACAGGGAGGCTGACCTGCCCGGTCGGGACTGTGGAGCCGTCGGTGACTCCGGAAAAAGGCTTGGTCGGCTGTAGCTGGTCGTAAGGCACTTGGAGGTTGTTGAAGGTCTCCACGGACAGGACGTTGAGCCCTGCCCCTCCATCGATGAGGGTCTTGGTGACCAACACGTTGCTAATGACTGGGGAGCAGAGCATCGGGAGGACTCCGGCCGTGGCCGAGCACTTGAGCTGATCTGCTGAGCTGAACGTGATGGCGCACGCCGACCACCTGAGGGGGCGCGTTGCTTCGAGCTTGGGGAGAACTGCATTCACCTCGCGGGCGAACTGCTTGAAGATGCATTGGGAGGCCAGGGCTTGAGCTCCGCCCAGGATGCAAGCGATTGCGCGCGCCTCCTGGAAGCCCCCAGCCCCCTCGTCCTGATGGCGGTCTTCGTTCCTTCTTGGTGGAGGCGGCAGAGGAGGCAGGCCTGCGTTGCCGTGAGGGCGATCCTCACGAGGCTGATCCCTCTAGTCCCCCTCGCGAGGCAGGTCTTGCCAGCGGTCCTCGCGAGGTTGGTTGCGCCACCCCTGGCGCGGGCCACGGTCCTCCCAGCGCCCTGGGTTTCTTCCTGCTCCTCGGTCGTAGCCCCGGTCAGCGCGGTCAGGGCAACGGCCGATCCTTCCTTCTTGCACGGCGCGGAGCTCTTGACATTCGTTGGTGTTGTGGGTGTGGAGGTCGTGGTACACGCAGTACCGGCTGCCTCTGGAGGAGTCGGGCAGATCTCTGCCGCGCTTGGTGTCTGGTTCGGCCGCGAGCACGGCAGCCCCCTTGCGCTTCACGTCCTTGGCCTTGGGCTTCTTCTCTTCTGGGTCCGCAGTAGGCAGCTCGAGGAGGGAGAGGCGCCCCTCCTCAGCCCTGGCGCATCTGTTCGCCAAGTTGAACAGCTCCAGGGAGGTGCAGAGGTCCTCATGCATTGCCAGCTCCTCCTTCATCTTGACGTCACGCACGCCATCGGAGAAGGCCGAGATGATGGCCTCCTCGGACACCTTGGGGATCTTGAGGCGCGCGCTGTTGAAGCGCTGGATGTACTTCTGCAGGGTCTCTTCGGGTTGTTGCTTGATGCGGCGCATATCGCTCACGGCGGGCGGCCGGTCGCGAGTGCCTTGGAAGTTGGCGACGAAGCGGGTGCGCATCTGGTCCCAGGAGGAGATCGTTCCCAGAGCCAGATTCAGGAGCCAGGTGCGAGCTCCTTCCTTCAGCGCCATGGGGAACCAGTTCGCCATGACCTTCTCGTCCCCCCGGCAGCCTCGATGCCCAGCTCATAAAGCTGGAGGAACTCCGCGGGATCAGTTGTGCCGTCGTAGCGCGGAGGCAGGTCTGGCTTGAACTTGCCGGGCCATGCGACGCTGCGCAGCTCGGGGGTGTAGGCGAGGCAGCCCGTGGTGGCCACGAAAGGCCTTGGTTGGTGAAGAGCCCGGTCTTGAGGGTCCCCAGGCGCTGCAGCTAGGAGCAGGGCGGGGTCTTGGCGTGCTGGAGCGGGAGCAGGGAGCGCCCGGGCAGCCCCTTGCGGGCGAGGGATTTCTTGGCAGCTTCGTTCTTGCTGCGCTGGCACCTGGCGGAGCGGGTTCCGCCTAGGGGCCATGCGCCTTGGAGCCATGGGGTCTTCTTGGGGAGGAGGCTGCTGGCTCGCCCCCGGAGCTTCGTTACCCACGCGGGGCGGAGTGCGGCGCAGCGGAGCGGACGGCGCAGGAGAGCCCCCTGCGGCGCGGACGAGCTCGGCGACGCGGTCGAGCCACTCCTCGTAGACGTCGTCGACAGGGCGGTAGAGCAGGAGCTCGTTCGCCGCGATGAGCGCAGCTCGAGCCTCCAAGGGTGCGTGGAGCGCGCGGGATGAAGAGCCGGCTGGCACGAGCGATGGCGAAGCGGTGCGGCCGTCCTGCCGCACGGACGGGTGCTGAGACGATGCTTGCTGCTCGCCCCCCGCCGGGCCGGTGGCGGCGTTGACGGCGGGCAACGGGGAACGACGAGGACGCCCACCAATGGGGGCGGTCTGGGCGACGCGAGAAGCGATGGCGGCCCGGCGCTCGGCGCGGGCCCGACGAGCGTCAGACATGGTTGTGACGGTCGGAGGAGAGCAGAGTGGTGGAGGACAAATCCCGGCGCACCCCTACCTGGCGCGCCAAATGTCGGATTTCGGGTTCCGGCAGACCCTTAAGGTTCGAACACTGGGGTGCGCGCAGAGATTACGCCCTCAACCTCTCCGTCTCATAATGAACTAACCTACTGCAAGAAACATGCAAGAGACACAAGATTTATACTGGTTCGGGCCACCGTTGTGGTGTAATACCCTACTCCGGTGTGTGGTTTGTGGATTGCCTCTTGGGGCTGGTGAGGATGAACAATACAAGGAAGAACAACCTCGCGAGGGTCTGTTCTTGGCTGGGTGATGAACTGCTAGGGGAAGTTCCACCACCTTTCTCTCTCTCTCTCTCTCGCTCTTGTTGATGACCAAGAGCCGAACCAAACCCTTGCTATGTGGATGGCTAGTCCTATATATAGAGGCCCTGGTCCTCTCCCCAAATATTGAGCGGGAAGGGATCCAACAATGGTGGGCTAATTTGAAGGGGGACAGCTAGTACATCTATCCTGACAAAAGCAGTCTTCGCCTGCCAAAAGGCTCTGGTGGTGACGCCGTGCTGGGCTCCATGGTGACCTCCGTCTCGTAGTCCTCTCTGGCCTTGGTCTCGTTGCACCAAAGTGGCAACCTTTGCCTGATGCATCGGTACTCCGCGGATGCGCTTGTCCCCTTTGCACTGAAGAGGAAAGAAGGACGTTGCGCGCGCTGGCACCCACCTGGTGCCCTGAGTCGTCATGGCTCACGTCACGGGCACCTCACGAGGTACCCCGCCTTGATGTTTCCGCCTCCTCACGAGCCAGCCTGATGAGGCTTCGCCTGAGGAGGTGCCGTGTCGTCCGCCTCGCGAGGCTTGGCCCCTCGCGAGGGTCTTGAGGCTTGTTCCCCACTTGAGCCACGCCACAGGCCGCAGGCAGGCAAGTCTGGGGACCCCCGTTCCCAGAACGCCGACACTATCAGGTACTAAGTTCATGATAAATATAAGTTCAATTAATCAAATTACTTAAAGAACTCCCACTTAGATAGACATCCCTCTAATCCTCTAAGTGATCACGTGATCCAAATCAACTAAACCATAACCGATCATCACGTGAAATGGAGTAGTTTTCAATGGTGAACATCACTATGTTGATCATATCTACTATATGTTTCACGCTCGATCTTTCGATCTCAGTGTTCCGAGGCCATATCCGCATATGCTAGGCTCGTGAAGTTTAACCTAAGTATTCTGCGTGTGCAAAACTGGCTTGCACCCGTTGTAGATGGACGTAGAGCTTATCACGCCCGATCATCACGTGGTGTCTGGGCACGACGAACTTTGGCAACGGTGCATACTCAGGGAGAACACTTTTATCTTGATAATTTAGTGAGAGATCATCTTATAATGCTACCATCAATCAAAGCAAGATAAGATGCATAAAAGATAAACATCACATACAATCAATATAAGTGATATGATATGGCCATCATCATCTTGTGCCTGTGATCTCCATCTCCGAAGCACCGTCATGATCACCATCGTCACCGGCGCGACACCTTGATCTCCATCGTAGCATCGTTGTCGTCTCGCCAATCTTATGCTTCCACGACTATCGCTACCGCTTAGTGATAAAGTAAAGCATTACAGCGCGATTGCATTGCATACAATAAAGCGACAACCATATGGCTCCTGCCAGTTGCCGATAACTCGGTTACAAAACATGATCATCTCATACAATAAAATTTAGCATCATGTCTTGACCATATCACATCACAACATGCCTTGCAAAAACAAGTTAGACGTCCTCTACTTTGTTGTTGCAAGTTTTATGTGGCTACTACGGGCTTAAGCAAGAACCAATCTTACCTACGCATCAAAACCACAACGATAGTTTGTCAAGTTGGTGCTGTTTTAACCTTCACAAGGACCGGGCGTAGCCACACTTGGTTCAACTAAAGTTGGAGAAACTGTCACCCGCAAGCCACCTATGTGCAAAGCACGTCGGGAGAACCGGTCTCGCGTAAGCGTACGCGTAATGTCGGTCCGGGCCGCTTCGTCCAACAATACCGCTGAACCAAAGTATGGCATGCTGGTAAGTAGTATGACTTATATCGCCCACAACTCACTTGTGTTCTACTCGTGCATATAACATCAACACATAAAACCTAGGCTCGGATGCCACTGTTGGGGAACGTAGTAATTTCAAAAAAATTCCTACGCACACGCAAGATCATGGTGATGCATAGAAACGAGAGAGGAGAGTGTGATATACGTACCCTTGTAGATCGACAACGGAAGCATTTGGTTGATGTAGTCGTACGTCTCCACGGCCCGACCGATCAAGCACCGAAACTACGGCACCTCCGAGTTCTAGCACACGTTCAGCTCGATGACGATCCCCGGACTCCGATCCAGCAAAGTGTCGGGGAAGAGTTCCGTCAGCACGATGGCGTGGTGACGATCTTGATGTACTACTGTCGCAGGGCTTCGCCTAAGCACCGCTACAATATTATCGAGGACTATGGTGGAAGGGGGCACCGCACACGGCTAAGAATATGATCACGTGGATCAACTTGTGTCTCTAGGGGTGCCCCTGCCTCCGTATATAAAGGTTCAAGAGGGGGAGGCTAGCCGGCCATCATAGGGTGCGCCAGGAGGAGTCCTACTCCCTCCGGGAGTAGGACTTCCCCCCAATCCTAGTTGGAATAGGATTCGCGAGGTGGGAAAAGAGGGAGAGAGAAGGAAGGGGGCGCCGACCCCCTCTCTCCTTGTCCTATTCAGACTAGGGGGGAGGGGCGCGCGGCCCAGCCTTGGCCGCCTCTCCTCTTCTTCCATTAAGGCCCAATAAGGCCCATATAGCTCTCGGGGGGTTCCGTTAACCTCCCGGTACTCCGGTAAAATCCCGATTTCACCCGGAACACTTCCAATATCCAAACATAGGCTTCCAATATATCAATCTTTATGTCTCGACCATTTCGAGACTGCTCGTCATGTCCATGATCTCATCCGGGACTCCGAACAACCTTCGGTACATCAAAACGTATAAACTCATAATATAACTGTCATCGAAACCTTAAGCGTGCGGACCCTACGGGTTCGAGAACAATGTAGACATGACTGAGACACGTCTCCGGTCAATAACCAATAGCGGGACCTGGATGCCCATATTGGTTCCTACATATTCTACGAAGATCTTTTATCGGTCAGACCGCATAACAACATACGTTGTTCCCTTTGTCATCGGTATGTTACTTGCCCGAGATTCGATCGTCGGTATCCAATACCTAGTTCAATCTCGTTACCGGCAAGTCTTCGTTCCGTAATACATCATCCCGCAACTAACTCATTAGTTGCAATGCTTGCAAGGCTTAAGTGATGTGCATTACCGAGAGGGCCCAGAGATACCTCTCCAACGATCGGAGTGACAAATCCTAATCTCGAAATACGTCAACCCAACATGTACCTTTGGAGACACCTGTAGAGAACCTTTATAATCACCCAGTTACGTTGTGACGTTTGGTAGCACACAAAGTGTTCCTCCGGCACACGGGAGTTACATAATCTCATAGTCATAGGAACATGTATAAGTCATGAAGAAAGCAATAGCAACATACTAAACGATCGGGTGCTAAGCTAATGGAATGGGTCATGTCAATCAGATCATTCAACTAATGATGTGATCCCGTTAATCAAATGACAACTCTTTGTCCATGGTCGGGTGCTAAGCTAATGGAATGGGTCATGTCAATCAGATCATTCAACTAATGATGTGATCCCGTTAATCAAATGACAACTCTTTGTCCGTGGTTAGGAAACATAACCATCTTTGATTAACGAGCTAGTCAAGTAGAGGCATACTAGTGACACTCTGTTTGTCTATGTATTCACACATGTATTATGTTTCCGGTTAATACAATTCTAGCATGAATAATAAACTTTTATCATGATATAAGGAAATAAATAATAACTTTATTATTGCCTCTAGGGCATATTTCCTTCACCTCTTCCATGTTCATCACTAGTGCACAGCCAAGTTTGCTACAACAAACTTTCATCAATGCCTCGCTTCGCTACAGAGCCTCTTCTCTCGATATTTAATTTTCCATGGTCTCTAGGATGGAAGGACCTTACGCTAGACACAATTTTCCTACCTCTTGTGACCTCTCGTTGCCTTGTCTCATGGTGACTACAACACTGGCATGGCTGGTCACGCGCTCTGGCTGTTGCGGCTGCGCTCTGCGCCACTAACTGCGTCGAGCCGCGTCGCTCCGGCCGTGCCCGCACGCCCATGCTTGCTGACCTGGCTCCCTGCTACCTCACGACGCTCTTTGACCATGCTCCCCCTCCCGTAGCTTCCTCGTCGGCGCTCGCCGCCGCATCCCCACTAGCGAACAGTGGCCGACCGGCTCTGTTCGCGCCTCGGCTTCTTCTTCCCCATGTCCCTGGCGTTGTCTACTACTCTGTGACCCTCATATGCCCTCTCGAGTCATCCCCGTGGAGGGGGTCCTAGACTAAGGGGTCCTCGGGCGTCCGGCCTGTTGGCTATGGGCCGGACTGATGGGATGTGAAGATACAAAGACCGAAGACTGCACCCATGTTCGGATGGGACTCTCCTTGGCGTGGAAGGCAAGCTTGGCGACCGAATATGTAGATTCCTTTTCTTTGTAACTGACCTTATGTAACCCTAGATCCTTCCGGTGTCTATATACACTGGAGGACTTAGTCCGGATAGTGGAGACTCATTATCATAGCCATACACGCTAGACCTCTAAGGTTTAGCCATTACGATCTCGAGGTAGATCAACTCTTGTAATACTCATATTCATCAATATCAATCAAGCAGGACGTAGGGTATTACCTCCATAGAGAGGGCCCGAACCTGGGTAAACATCGTGTCCCTTGTCTCCTGTTACCATCGACCTTAGACGCACAGTTCGGGACCCCCTACCCAAGATCCGCCGGTTTTGACACCGACATTGGAGCTTTCATTGAGAGCTCCTCTGTGTTGTCGCTAAAAGGTCTGATGGCCCTTCCAATCGTCAATAATGACGCCGTCCAAGGAGAAACTTTCCTCCCCGGATAGATCTTCGTGTTCAGCGGCTTCGCACTGCGGGCCAGTTCGCTTGGCCATCTGGAGCAGATCGAAAGCTACGCCCCTGGCCATCAGGTCAGATTTGGGAGCTTGAACTACGTTCCAGACATCCGTGGAGACTCGATCTTCGCCGGATTCGAGACCGTGGTAGGCGCTCCCTGTCACCCTGATGATCATGACCTAAATCTTTCATCTGGCCGCATCCAGGAGATTGCTCCTGTATCCACTCCAGACCTAGATCTGGAGCAAGCTGCGCCATCCAAGAACGGGAGGATCAACCCCACCACGGAGGCCACAGATTCCACGGCGTTGGAGCCGCACATAGACTTAACCTCTCACGACGTCTTTGTCAGAGGAACTCCGGACTCGTCTCCAGCCGTAAGTTCTGAACCACGTGATTCCGCGGACGCCGACCTTGATCGCTTATCGATCTTCGAATTCAGCGCCGCAGACATCTTCCAGCACTCGCCTTTGGGCGATGTGCTAAACTCATGATAGAACCTGTCCTTGGTGGAGGACTCACAGCCAAACTATATCCGGCTCGAACCAGGGGCCGACAGTGGAAAATTTTGCTTCCCACCCACCACCCACCTCATAGCCATGGTCGAGGATTTGACCGATACACTTGATTATGACTCCGAGAACATTGACGGTATGGACGACGATGCCGAAAACAACAAAGACCCCGTTGACACAGCTAAAGACCAAGATGAACGGGATGATGGGCAGGTTAGCCCTAGTAAACTGGCCACGCACGAAGATTCGGAGGACGACAATTACCTTCCGGTCTCTGAGGATGAGGTAAGCCTCGGCACCGAGGATTTCATCGTGCCTGAGGAACCTCTTGAGCAGTAGCGCTTCAAGCGCCAACTAATAGCCACTGCAAGGAGCTTGAAAAAGAAGCAGCAGCAGCTTCAAGCTAACCATGATCTTCTCAATGATAGATGGACCGAAGTCCTAGCCACCGAAGAATACGGCCTTAGTGGCGCAGCCAAAAGCTACCCGAAGTGCAGATTGCTACCAAAGGGCGATGACAAGGTGCTCCAACCCGTGCCATCATCGCACAAGGCGGCAGGTCGACCGCAACTTGGTCCGGGTAAAGCGACAACTCGAGCCAAAGACCAGACCGCCCCACCTCGCCGTAAAGGCAGGATCAAAACAGCTCAGGGTTGTACGTACGATCTTCAACATGACTTTGGTAGTAGAGAAGGGCACTCAAGAGCGATCTACGGATCGCGAGGACATACCTCGACACGCGACGATGGCCACCTATTCGAACGTGACAAACCTAGCCATGCCCGGGCCGAAAACCACAAATGGACTCCATTGGAGGTACATCGCAGTGTGGCCCAACATAGAGGTGCCGCACACCCTCTTTGCTTCTCAGACGAAGTAATGGAGCATGAATTCCTAGACGGGTTCAAACCTATAAATATCGAATCATACGATGGAACAACAGATCCCACGGTATGGATCGAGGACTTCCTCCTCCACATCCACATGGCCCGTGGAGACGACCTTCATGCAATCAAATACCTACCACTAAAAATCAAAGGACCAGCTCGGTACTGGTTAAACAGTCTGCCGGAAAATTCTATTGGCAGCTGGGAAGATTTGGAGAACGCCTTTCGCGACAACTTCCAAGGAACATATGTCCGGCCACCGGACGCCGATGACCTAAGTCACATTGTCCAGCAGCCCAGAGAGTCAGCCAGGAAGCTCTGGACTAGGTTCTTAGTTAAAAAGAACCAAATCATCAACTGTCCGGACACAGAAAGCCTTGCGGCCCTTAAATACAGCATCCGGGATGAATGGCTTGCATGCCACCTCGGTCAAGAAGGACCTAGATCCATGATAGCCCTTACCGCTCTAATGACCTGCTTTTGTGCGGGAGAAGATAGTTGGCTCGCTCGTAGAAGCAATAGCGCCAGCGACTCGGGCACTTCCAAAATCCGAGACGGCAATGGCAAGCCACGACAAAGCAAACACAACAATCGCAATGATAATGAAAGATCACGCGACATAGCGGTCAACGCTGGACTCAGCAATCCCATGCCCGGTCAATGGAAAAAGCCATTCAAGGCAAACCGAGACGGACCATCCAACCTAGACAGGATACTGGACCGACCCTACCAGATTCACGGCCACCCCAATAAACCAGCTAATCATACAAACTGAAGCCGTTGGTTCCTCAAGTAGGCCGACAAGCTCAATGCCAAACACAAGGGAAGGAGGCCGCCAGGCAATAGGGACAACGGAGTGGTTCACCAGCAAAATGCCGGGGTCAGAAGCAACTTCCCCCCGAAGATCGATCAACTCCGGAGCAGAAATAGCAGTTCGACTTCTGTTGCCCATCTCATATACCCGTTAAAACTATACCGCACATACATAACTACACACTTAAAATACCATGGGCATTGGCGGAAGCATAATAGGGACAAGTCTGCAAGCACTCCGGTAACATTTTTATTTACTTTCCTTTTTCTTTCTTCATTATCTCTTAAAAACAGGTGGCGCAAACGAGAAACATCTAAGACCGACTCCATCGGAGTTCGGATCCGCACACTCACCTACGGGGTTACTTTCTTCAAGGAGTCCCCTTGCCGAGGACAGGCGGTGCAGACGTGCGACGGGAGGTCCAAAATAACTTTTTGTAGACCGCACTCTTTTTCGAGCCTGTAAAATGCCTTTTTTCCTCTGCCTTCGACCCATGGCATATCAAATAGCCAGGGTCATGGCCTTTATATATATCAAGTTATCTTTGGCATATCGCTCAGGTCCCAGTTCACATTACCTGAATTAATCATCCGCGTCTTTCCGCAAATGAATACGCCCTTTAAGGTCGCTTCACAGATATGCCCCGGGCTTAAATCACCAGGGGCTCGGTATGGGAACAAATGAGTTGCCAGCAAAGTCTGAACAACTTTTATAGCGTACTTCGGCATCGCGAATTTAGCCTTATATGCATTAGCTCCAAATCATGTCTTGGGTCAATAGTTGGGTTGCCCGGCTCCTGTGCTTGCTATCCTACGCCCCGCTCTATCGGCTAGGGTAGTAAAGGGAGAACTACTGCGATTATGCTGCCGGTTCACCTGGATTAGCACCTGAGTAGAGAAAGCCGAAAACTGACTGTCATGATGCGGCGAGAGCTGGTCAACCACTCGATGACTTATCGGAATCTCTAGCGATTCCTCCGTGTCACATGAAGGATCTCTTTCCGGTCAAATATGTACACGCATCGGATGAATAAGCCGCATACATACCAGGGGCTATGTCGTAGACCCACCATGAAACTCCTATGGCTAAGTGAAAGTGTTAACGCCCTATAGTCTGGTTGCCTGGTTCGCCGCATTGACACCTCCTTCACGGACCTAGACGTTGGGTCAAGAGTGATCAAATGCTTTTCCGAACACCCCCGTACTTCCGACGAGGGGGCTGAAGCCGACGACAGGAAAACATTCAGATTATATTAAAACGGCCGCATAGGAGCAACACAAACTTTCGAGCAATATATAAAAACAGATTAGCTATAAAATTATCTCGTACAATTCTCATACACCTCACTCAAACATTATGTCTTTCGAGCATTGACCCTCTATCAAGCGGGCGTCCACTAGGACGTCTTCAAAATAATGCTTCGGTTCGTGGCGGTTCTTGCCCTTGGGTGGATTCTTCACCGCAACATCGATGGCTTTCATCTTCCCCCAGAATGTCTTGACTCGGGCAAAGGCCATCCATGCACCCTTAATAAACACCGACCACTTCACAGCATCGATACCGGGCACCGCGTCAACAAGCCGCTGCACCAAGCCGAAGTAGCTACTCGGAATAGGATCAGTTGGCCCTAACCGGATTATGACGTTCTTCATGGCAGTGCCGGATATCCTATGCAGCTCTGCCCACTGGGACATCTGCTCATTCAGCAACAGGGGGCACTTCAACGCGCCGAATTGTGACCAGAAAAGCTTCTCCGTTGCATACCCCTCTCGCACCTGGTAAAACTACGCTGCATCAGAAGAACTCTTCGGCAAGTCTAAAAACTCATCCGGAGAACTCCACAAGTGGTTAAGCTAAGCACAGTTTGGATCGCCGAACTGAGTCTGCAGCAAAAATGGCTCACTAGCCGCAATCTCCCTAGCTTGCCGGATCTCCTCACGGGCGGCTTTGGATTCAGACTGCGCTTCTCTCGCCTCTCATAAGGCCTTGTCAGTTTCAGCTGTCTTGGCTTCATTCTCCTTCTCAACGAGTTCACAGCGGCTAGCAGCATTTTTTAGTTCGAGCACCATCGTCGATATCTTCTCCTTGTCTTGACGTCGAGGAGCTCGTTCGGCTTTTAACTCAGCCGATGCCTTTTCGGCAGCTGCATTACTACACCAGGTCTGCTCCTTGGCCCGGGCAAGCTCCGCCTGAAGAATTTCAATGGCGGCAGCACCATCTGCAGCCATGCATATGACAGTATATAACTTTCAGCATCATGCTTATATCATAACAATGTATGTGAAGGTACTTCCCCGAATACATACCTTGCGATTCATCAAGACGCATACTAATTAATGCAATATCATCCCCGGCCACATCAAGCTTCCGTTGAAGCTCGGCCATATCCGTAGTCTGGGAAGTAGCTAGGGGGGAAACTGCCTGTGTTCAAGTTAACTAGATTAGTCCTTGAATATTTCTTCTTGATCCTCCGTTCGCCTCCCATGGGAAGCCAACCCGAGTCTTAGGGGCTACTATCTATACACAGGTGTATTTTACAAATAAAACATAATTACACATATTACAATACAAACCTCGAATCCTCTTAGTAGGCTCGCAAAGGCCTCATCCAATCCGCTCTTCACAGACAGGAACTTTTCAACCACCGTGCCCATCAAGGTACGATGTTCCTGTGAGACGGACGCCTGCCGCTACATGTTCGTCAAGATATCAGGCGCCTCTGGGTCTCTGGAGGCCGTCGTAGGAGTACGGCCACCCTTTGAAGGGATCCGTTCATTTGTATCCGGCTATATACCGGATTGTTCGGGGCCCTCATTGTTGTTCCCCGGACCCTGGGCCACCGAAGTATCACCTTCGGGTAGCATCTTCATCATCCCTTGCACCACTTGTTGGTCGGGGGAGACCCTCCGCGACCACACCTCGAAGTCGTCCGCCCTATTGGACGGAGAGGCTGGTGGGGGCGTCTCGCTTTCCATCATCTCTGGGAGTAGGTCCCCCGAGGAAGAGGATTGTTGAGGAAGACTGCGTGTTGAGCTGCAAAAAATATATATCCCAGGCATTATAAGAAAAGAACGGGACATTTTTAAAACATCCTTGTTCACTTACGGTTTGGCCTGAGGTTTGTCCTCGTCATGAGACTGCGTTTCGATGTCCTCCAAGCCCGAGCCACCCACCTGAGGCAACTTGCCTCGCTTAGGAGCCTGTTTCTCCCAATCTTCGAAGGCGGCCCTTTTCTTCCTAGGAGGGAAGGAGACAGTGGCTCCCCCTTCACTTTTGTCTTCGGATGAGGGGATTTTGATCCCTCCTGATACAAAGTCCGATGCACCCTTGAAATAGGGGCCATCATTGGTCCTCTCACTCTCCGCCTCGCCCTCCTTCACAGGCATCTGGTATGGTGCCAGCGCCAGCATCCTTGTTAGAACATGATTCGCTGGGCCCTCAGGTAGAGGGGACGAACACATAATTAGTTCCGCCTTCTTTGTCCAGCCCTGGAAGAAGATAGCTTGCTCAGTACCATATTACGGTATACATAATTACAAAGTGTTCGGGAGCCAAGTGCTTACTGGGGTATCTGGACGGTTGCAGTTGAGGCCGGCGTCCTCGGTGGTATCCGGCCAATGTTTCCGCTTCCCAAAAAATAATTCCCACATCCCTTCGTGTGTGGTGCCGAAGAAGTGTTGGAGGGTTTGTGATCCTTCTAGATTAAGCTCCCACATGCGGCGAGACCTACGCTGGCATGGCAGGATTCGGCGAACTAACATCACTTGGATCACGTTGACAAGATCGATGTATCTCTCGAGGAGGGTTTGGATGCGGCTCTGTAAAGTCTACACTTCATCAACAGATCCCCAGTCCAGCCCCTTGTTGACCCATGATGCAAGCTATAACGATGGGCCAGGACGGAATGTTGTTGCAGCTACCCATTTGGTGTTGCGGGGCTTCGTAACGTAAAACCACTCCGCTGCCAGTGATTGGAAGTTTCGGTAAAAGAACCTTTGGCCAAGGAGTGCTGGTGAGTTGGCTGATTGTAGCACCGCCGCACTCCACTTGTTCCCTGTCGACTACCTTCGGCTTCACACTGAAGGTCTTGAGCCATAAGCCGAAGTGTGGGGGGATTTGGAGGAAGGCCTCGCATGTAATGATAAACGCCGAGACTTGGAGGATAGAGTCCGGAGCTAGGTCATGAAAATCTAGTCTGTAATAAAACATTAGCCCCCGGACGAAGGGGTGAAGAGCAAACCTTAGCCCCCGAAGGAAGTGGGAGATGAATACAACCCTCCCGCTGGATCTGGGGGTCGGAATAACCTGTCCTTGAGCAGGAAGCCTGTGGTGGACCTCCGCAGTCAAATATCTGGCTTCTCAAAGCTTTGCGATATCCTCCTCTGTACGAAGGAAGCCACCCATCAGCCTTGAGAGCTGGGTCCGGACATGATGGGGAGGCTTGAAATAATGAAATCGAACCTTGGGTGCTAGAGGTCGAGGTTGGGAAGGCTGAGGAGAGGTTTGGCATAGAAGGACAACCCTTGGTTCCTTTATAAAGGCCACGGGTATTGAACGCCTCCTCCCAAGCCTAGGAACCTTCCTATTCCTAAGGGATCTTTCCCGCAGGACGGTTGGGTTACCAACGCTCGTATTGATGAAAATCCCGTAATAAGGGGACAAGATCTCTACTTCGACAAGACGTGTCAATGAAAATCACACCCCAAAACGTGGAACGGTGGGACAGGAAACGGTTCGAAATAATGAACAAGAAGCATGACATCATGTTACCAAAGTTGTCAACAGATTGGATTCATTGAATACTATACTCTCTACGGCTGTGTGTTACAGGTTCGGACACGATCAATCCGTCCGAAGACTATTTTGGTGACCGGAAGGAGGAACCCGCCTTGCAATGCCGAAGATAGCACTACGCGCCGAACACCTCGTCATTAAAGCCAGGTTCAGGGGCTACTGAGGGAGTCCTGGACTAAGGGGTCCTCGGGCATCCGGCCTGTTGGCTATGGGCCGGACTGATGGGCTGTGAAGATACGAAGACCGAAGGCTGCACCGTGTCCAGATGGGACTCTCCTTGGCATGGAAGGCAAGCTTGGCGACCGAAAATGTAGATTCCTTTCTTTGTAACCGACCTTGTGTAACCCTAGATCCTTCCGGTGTCTATATAAACCGGATGACTTAGTCCGGATAGAGGAGACTCATTATCATAGCCATACACGCTAGACCTCTAGGGTTTAGCCATTATGATCTCGAGGTAGATCAACTCTTGTAATACTCATATTCATCAATATCAATCAAGCAGGACGTAGAGTATTACCTCCATAGAGAGGGCCCGAACCTGGGTAAACATCGTGTCCCCTGTCTCCTGTTACCATCGACCTTAGACGCACAGTTCGGGACCCCCTACCCGAGATCCGCCGGTTTTGACACCAACACCCGTCCTCCTTGTGCAGCTAAACGCCATCGCCGGAGCTGGCTGGCGCGCTCTTGGCGGCACCCGAGCTCGTGACCCTCCGGCTTGCCTATTTAAGCCATTCCCGGCCGCACCTCGCTTCACCAGCGGCCTCCACCAGCTCCGAGGCCCCGCCCCGCTACTCTCCCGAGCCCCTCTCCTCCTCGCCTCCCATGGCTGCCACAGCCGCCGCGTCGGCCATCTCCGATTCCGGCGAGCTAGACCCCTTCCCCTCCTTCTTCCACCACCAAGAGATCTCCACCATTACCCCGGAGCCTCCCCACCCTTCGCCTCCTCCTCCGGTGGCCTCTGGCCGCGAGTTCACCGACACCGGAAGACCACCGTCCGTAACGGTCGAGTTCCTGCTTGCCTCAGTCCACCCTGGAGCCCGTGGCCTACACCGTCGGGTGTGGCTCCTTCTGCTGAGTTCATCCATAGGTCAAGTGAGGCGGGAGATGGCTGGAGCCGGCCGGAAGAGCACCGGCGCCGGCGAGCTTCATCTGCTCTGCGGGCGAGCGACAGGGAGAAGAAGAAGGAGGTGGGAGGACAGAGAAGCCAGTGGTGGGACCCGCGTGTCAACAGCACAAGGCCTGGCCCCGCACCCGCTGACGTTGATAAGTGGACACGCACTTCGTGGAATACGTTTTCCTCTGGTGGAAGCGTACTCTGGTGTTCTTTGGCCAGAAATGCACTTTCACGTCACTGAAAGCGTAATTTCTGAAATGTGTGTTCAGTTTTTCAGTCAGGGGCCCGTTTGTGAAGACTTTTCTTACAAATAGGTCCCTGGCAGTCAAACCCTTATATATTTCCACTCGTAACTCTGATTCAGGTGATTCCAAAGCCCACTTCTTCATTTCGTCGAGTATGCTCCGTTGATGTCACTTTCATGATTTTGTCACATTCTGAAAATGCCCATTATGCCCTTGCCATTATTCAGCCCCCTCCGAGAGAGAACATTTTCCGGCGATTCTTTCCGCGAGCTTCTCGCACTTCCTCCCAGTGAATCCATCTCCCCAGGCAAGCCACACCCTCCATTTGCATGATTGCAATGCAATGACATGGTTTACTTATTTAAAATTGCTTAAAATTTGCAGTAGCTACATATGAATTCTTCATGGCATTTCTCGAAGTGATATTTTGATCTTGCTATTGCCATGATGTTGCTTGGAGTTCTAGGACTACTATTTTGTAGCTTATGAGGATGGCATGTGCCACTGGATTATTAGTGGCTTATAATATTTTCATGATGGTATTGGATATTATGCTTTGGAGTATTATTTTGGATATGATGTTATCATGTGGACCTTAGGTTAATATTTTGATCTTGCTATTGGATTAGTAGTATCATCTTTCTTGGATTCATCATGATCTCAGTTGATATGGTACCCTCAGAGTATTAGGTTGTGACTATATCTGGATTACTTGTTGGATATTGCTATGACTTGATTACAGGTTGATAGATGATATCAATTATCACAGATCTATCTTGGGGATAAATTCTGTCATTTCATTGGTCAGGTGCCACCAAACCAGGCATTTCCAGTGCAACCACATTTACCTTTATGGGGAGGCCCTAATGCGGTCTATTGTTATGCCTCTCGCCGGTGCCTCCAACTAGGGAAGGTTATACCCGTACACTACCCTGATCAGGTAGGCCGGTATAAGCCTTGGGTGCCCATAGTTGTAGGGCCCTTGTCCCTATTTGGGACATGTATGTTTTGCCACGATGGTAGCTGTTGGATGTCCAGAGTGGCATCAGGACCACCCATGACCGAGCCCAAAGGGGAGTTGGTCGGAGTGGCTGACAGAGTGTCATGGTAGTAGATCGGTTTTGTCGGAACGCCGTTGGTCCACTCGAATGGGAGCACGAGACCATGGGTTCTGTGATGTGGGTACAGTGTGCTAACCTCTGCAGAATGTGTGTTTAATCTATCGATAGCCGCGTCCTCGGTCGTGGGCACAAGTTCATACTAGGTCACACCGTTCGATCAACACTCACATGACGGAATGACTTATAGGTGATCTATATGTTGATATATTGTGAGCAGTAATAGTTTTGCAGGATGTCGATGATGATATTGGGATGATCTTGAGGATGATCATTCAGTTTGTGGTGTGGTCGCGAGGTGATCACGTGGAGGTATTGATCACGAGGTGATCGAGGTGATTTATTGCTTGGCCGGATAGGCAAGAGTGAGATGGTTCTTGAGATGGTGGTTCAGCAGGAATCTCAGTAGTTTCATATCTTGTTTAGTTATGGCTTCCTTATCATAGTAGTTATTGATTAGTTAACCTATTAATGCTATGTTATTGTCTTGCCTTGATGCTTTTGGTTGTTGTGAGCTTGCAAGTGCATTCAATGTACTAACCTGGTCTGTCATGCTAGATTGCAGGTGATGCCATGATTGATTGTTTCTCGAGGTTACCGTTCATGCGAGCTAGACCATGTCGCAACCAGAGTCCCTATGGAGTGGAGTTCACCACCGTCGTCGTTGTTCCGCTGCTACGAGTTGTTTCGCTACTAGCATAGAGCTACCTTAGCAGGCGTAGTGTCGCTGTGCTGATGTGATCCTTTGTAACATCAAACCTCTGTATCCATTATCCTTTGTAATAAGAGCTGATTTGCTCTATGTCAAGCAGTGCCGTATTCCAGAAGACTTGGTCTCTGGGCTAGAATATGGGGTGTTCCAGTTCCTCTGAGCCGGGGTGCCACAGGTGCTATCTCCACCGAGAGGTAGGACTGTTTTATTTGAAGATCGTGTTTTTACTCTGCTAGATACTGACATCAACCCCTCCAATACAAATGGCTGATAAACAAGAAAAGTAGTTGAATGTACAAACCTTGTATGAGAGAAATGCAATAGATAGTGTGGAAAAAAGAGGGCATGAAATAGTTCACACATATATTGTTTAACTAAAAAGGATAGCATGGCATAATTTCACATATATGATGTCTATCGAAACTGGATAGCATAGCATGACATAATATAAAAGATATGATGACTACTAAACATGATGGCATGAGATAATTATATGATGTGTTTAGTAAACAGGTTCACATGACATAATTCACATACATGTTATCTAAGTAACCAGGATCGCATGATATAATTCACATATGTCATATATATATATATATAGACACACACACACACACTAAGCAGAGGGCATTCACATATGTGATGTTTGAACTAACAACATGGTGTTGAATATTGTGTGTATGATATCTAAACTATGCAATGGAAGACACCATATGCATGATATGAGTAGTATATCCGTGCCAAGTTAGAGCATACACCTCGGTGGGGCAATAGGACTGGTCATCTATCTCTGAATCCATCTTTGTGGAGCTATCGGGACCCAGCAAGAGATCAACTTCGACACGTAGCAATGTCTGCTCTGAAGACCTTGTTATCACTCCAGATTTTTCCATCACCCACTCAAATGGCTGATGCACAGGAAGAGTAGTTGAATGTACTAACATTGTCAACAAATGGAAATGTAATGAAGAAAAGGATTGGCAAGATATAATTCAAATATATGATGCTTGGTTAAATAGGATGGCATTGCATATTTCACATATATTATGGATGGCTAAAAGAGATGAGATTGCATATTTCACATATATGATATAGAAACTAAATAGGTGGCATTACAGAACATGTCTAAACTAACCAGATGCATATATGATGTCAAAAGTAGGCACTACAAGGAAACATATGCATGATATGACCAACATCATCATGCCAAGTTAGAGAAAACACCTCGGGGGTAAATAGGAGTGGCCAACTCCGTCTGAATCCGCCTCAGAACAGATATCTTCCTCTTGAGTACAATCTGGAGGGGGGAGGGTTTGCCATTGCACGTACCATGCAGCGATGTCTGCATGACATTGTATTGCCACACAAAACTCTTCACTTTTTCTCTACATTGTCGGTGTACTAGAGTAGGGGTACCCTAGTATCCCGAACTTGTGCACGGGCAGTCGCAGCATCCCGCGGCAAGGCTTGCCGCGTGACCGCCAAGACCCTCCGCGGCTACTTTGAAGACCATTCAAGAACAAAGTACTCAAACCAAGGCCCCGGCAAGAGGAGCTGGCCGGGAAGACGACAAGACCCCGGCAAGAGGAGCTTGCCGGGAAGGCCACTCAAGGCATTTCAAGGAACTTGCCGCGGCGCACCACGCGTTCCGGCAAGACCCGGTGAGCGACAAGCTCCCGGACGCGACAAGACAATGACCGCGGCAAGGCGCTTGCCGCGGCAAGCCACCTCTCCACGCCCGCGCTCCAGCTCATCCACCAACGTGTCGCTCTGGGGTCCTTCCAGGCGTACTTGGCGGAAGGCTGTGCAGCTAGGGACGTGCGGTGGCAAGCAGGCGCTGACAAGATAACCATCGTGGCAAACGGTGGCGTCCCTAGCGGTCCCTTTCGGTACTGTTTAGGTGACACAGACGGGCAATTAATGCCCTTGTCCCCTGCCGTCAGGGTTAGGTATGATACACTGTAGCAGGTAGCTGTGCCTACCGCAGCACCTTTCCATTTTTGCCCTTTACCTCCGTTGCCACCTGTCGGTAGCCCCTTGAGCATATAAAAGGAGGCCCGTGTGCAACGGGGGGGGGGGAGCCAGTCCGAACACTCAAGCTCGGTCTTGCTAGCCGCTGGTGTGTACTGTAGCACTCCACGCTCCCGAGCTAGAAATCAATACGAAACCACAAAGCAGGAGTAGGGTTTTACGCATCCGTGCGGCCCGAACCTGGGTAAATCGCTCGCGTGCTTCGCCTCGATTTGCTCTTTGCACGATCTCCGCCCCCGCCGAACCGAAAGGGACCCGGCCCGCCAGTCCCATAGGTGCCCGTGGATCAGCGCCCCGGCATCTGCGCTGTCTGCCGGCGACCCTCGCCGCCACCGATGAAGGGCCAGGGTTCCCTTTCTCCATGGCGAATGAGAGAAAGGGGAGCAGAAGCTGAAGAAAGGAGGAGATAAGAGAGTGCGGGCTTCTGTGCCCCCTCCCGCTCTTTATAAAGGAGCGAGGTGGGGGCTCGGCCGCCCCGCTCAGCGAATCAAGGCACGGGAAGAGCAGGGAGTCGGGGCCGACCCGCTGCCTCTGCTCGTGACGGCCCAGTTTCCCGGTTCCACCGTCCGCGACCCCAAGCGCATGGGAGCCGCGTGGCGGGGATGCAGAACCGAGGCGATGGATGAGGCGGCCTCTCCCCACCCCGTGATTGCGGGGAGTGGACGCCTCGAAAAACCGCGCACCGGCCCCGTCCAGTAAATGCACCATGCCCCCACGCCTACCTCAGTTTAGGGAGGAGGGCGTGAACCGTCCCCTTCATCATGGCCTGACGCATGCTCGCGGGGCTTAGCCCCGCGCACGCCGCCCACGTCACCCACGATGCCGCGTTTGACGCGTGCTGTTCTGGGCGTGCGCGGTAGAAGCGGAGAGATATGCGGCGTGACCTAGGCCGCGCGTGCCCGTGCACTGTTTTGGGCCTGGCCCAACAGCGCTCGGCACCGTGTCTGGCCCAGGCCCGGGGGCTCCTGTCGGTGTACTTGAGTAGGGGTACCCTAGTATCCCGAACTTGTGCACGGGCAGTCGCAGCATCCCGCGGCAAGGCTTGCCGCGTGACCGCCAAGACCCTCCGCGGCTACTTTGAAGACCATTCAAGAACAAAGTACTCAAACCAAGGCCCCGCAAGAGGAGCTGGCCGGGAAGACGACAAGACCCCGGCAAGAGGAGCTTGCCGGGAAGGCCACTCAAGGCATTTCAAGGAACTTGCCGCGGCGCACCACGCGTTCCGGCAAGACCTGGTGAGCGACAAGCTCCCGGACGCGACAAGACAACGACCGCGGCAAGGCGCTTGCCGCGGCAAGCCACCTCTCCACGCCCGCGCTCCAGCTCATCCACCAACGTGTCGCTCTGGGGTCCTTCCAGGCGTACGTGGCGGAAGGCTGTGCAGCTAGGGACGTGCGGTGGCAAGCAGGCGCTGACAAGATAACCATCGTGGCAAACGGTGGCGTCCCTAGCGGTCCCTTTCGGTACTGTTTAGGCGACATAGACGGGCAATTAATGCCCTTGTCCCCTGCCGTCAGGGTTAGGTATGATACACTGTAGCAGGTAGCTGTGCCTACCGCAGCACCTTTCCATTTTTGCCCTTTACCTCCGTTGCCACCTGTCGGTAGCCCCTTGAGCATATAAAAGGAGGCCCGTGTGCAACGGGGGGGGGAGCCAGTCCGAACACTCACGCTCGGTCTTGCTAGCCGCCGGTGTGTACTGTAGCACTCCATGCTCCCGAGCTAGAAATCAATACGAAACCACAAAGCAGGAGTAGGGTTTTACGCATCCGTGCGGCCCGAACCTGGGTAAATCGCTCGCGTGCTTCGCCTCGATTTGCTCTTTGCATGATCTCCGCCCCCGCCGAACCGAAAGGGACCCGGCCCACCGGTCCCATAGGTGCCCGTGGATCAGCGCCCCGGCAGACATGCATATGAAAAAAATATAATGAGATTATGTAAGGAGAGCATGCGGAAATCTAGAGTGATGGTAACAACTAGTGGATAGATCCACAAATAATGATAGCATGCTGATGATAGCTTTAATTTAATAAAAAGACAGATGATGATTGCTTTACTGTTTGTTTCCCACCCAAGATGAACAACATAGACATGCCCTAGAGGTGAAACAGATAATAGACAAAGATACTATTCATTGTTGCCTCGATATGTGCCACACAAGCATTTTAAAACTCAAGTTTCAACATTAATTTGGACCTGACTTGGAGTCTAAGAGGTGAACAGGATGGTAAAGTAGCAGGTAATACTAAGCAATGCATAACATAAGCAGAAAAAAAGAGTGCGACCTCTCTTGTGGACCCGTGTACTCCTCAGGTTCATCTACTGAGTCAATGATGGTTATCCAGTTGCGGTGGGTGCCAGCAGCAGGAAGGAGATATGAGGCGGCGAAAGACGGTCAGGAGACGTTATGTCTAGTATGGTGGATGCTTCTATCGATGGAGCAGCTCAGGTGAGGTGGACGACATCGCGACAGGAGCAGGAAAAACCACACAAAGTTTTCTTCGACACCTATCTGTAACTGAAGTAATTCTGTAAGGACTCCTTTGGCTTGCAGGATTTTAAAAATGCAAGGATAGGAAAAACACCGGAATAGGATAGGAATGCACATGGGAAACAGAGAATTTGCAAACACCGTATTTCTGTCAACTTGGGTGTTTGGTTCACAGGAATTGGAAGAGCAGAGGAATGAAAAGAAACATGGCCAAATTAAAGTGAAACCATATGAAAATGTGTACAGTTAGAATGTTATTCTGCCACTAATGCACTTAGTCTTGTTTTCGGATTTTGAAAAGTAGGTCTAGGTGGATGTTTGGCTCCATTCCTTTCAACCAAATGCTTGAATAATTGAATAGTGGAAAATTTAATATTTCTATGTTTTTCCTTCATGTTTTCCTTTGAAACAAAATAGCCCTAATGGATTTACATGGATGTAGAGTAATAAGTGATGTGACAAGTGTACACCTCTTTGGCGTAGCCGGGTCGACCTGAGCATCATTGGTTGGTCGTTGAAGAAGTTGCGGTAGAGGTGGCTGACGATGACATGTACCTAGGGTAGGGCAATAGACCTGATCTAACCACCCTTCCCAAGGACACTGCCCTATAGTCAAAGCCATTCAATGGACAGCAAGCTCTAACGACTAAAATCACCGCAAGATGCAACTCACTCGACCAGGGGTTCCACTCGGCAGCCCAATTCTATTCGACCAGGATATAATCATTCGACCACATCAGGAACCACTAGGAGTACAGAAGATCAAAGGTCACTCTGGATGGCAACGCTCAGGCGTTCACTCCGTAGTCCTAATGATCATTTATATGACTTTAATACTGACGTTACTAGTAATGTCCGCTCTTTATGTGCATTGAACCTTATGTAACGGGGGATGGTTGGGGTCCTGGCGCACTCTATATAAGCCACCCCCTCCTCTGGGACAAGGGTTCGCACCCCCTGTAACTTCACGCATAATCCAATCGACCAGCCTCCGGCCACTGATACGTAAGGCTGTTACTTCCTTTGAGAAGGGCCTGAACTCGTAAATCTTGCATGCACAACTTCACCGTAGCTAGGATCTTGGCTCCTCATACCTACCCCCATTCTACTATCAGACTTAGAACCACGACAGTTGGCGACCACCTTGGGGCAGGTGTCTTAGCTACTTTCCAGTGAGGTTGCGATTTCTCCGAGTCCTATCATCATGGTTTCCGGCGACGGTTTGGATAAGGGATGCAAGATCCATCTCTGCGCGCTCGTTTTCATCGCCGACGACTCCGCTTGGCTTCAGGAAGCTCCCCTGGACGTCAAGGCACTCCCCGTCTGCGGGGCGACGCACTTTCGCGCGTGCGTTCGCGGCGTCCTTCTGTGGCAGCCGTCGACCCATTATCGGTCGCCTCCCTCTATGTCTTCGCTCCCTACTGTTCACCATCGCAAGCGATCCGGTCGGTCGTGGCTACAACGGTGGGTGAAGCATGCGGTGGCACGACAGTCGGCCACCCCTCAAGTTGTGGCAATCGAGCCCGGCGAATCTCTCTACGGCCTGTTCGACTGGTTCCGTCGAGACCCAATCCAAGCGCGACAGCAGCGACCCTACGACATAAGTCCTAATGGTCGACACGCCATGTAGCCTGCCTGGCATGCGTCGCAATGGTGGCAGCGATGGCGGCGGTGATCCATCGCACGTTCACGAAGAGTACCACCTCGAAACCCTCTCTTCTCAGCAGAGGGAAGAACTTCACCACCACAACGTGGAGACGCTCCACACGCCCATTGTTGGAGAGACCTCTGAGGCTCGGGCCTTGGAGGCAGCATGCCTAGCCACTTTGGCTGAGCGCACTCGACTGGAGAACCTTCAGCGTGCACTCGACGAACGTGCCCGGCGGCAGATCCCTGAGTCAAGTCGACGGCAACGACAACTATTCCTGCCGGAACCACAGGTATACCGCACTCCAATTCAGAATCTTACCACCGTGACCCGTATAGCAGAGTCTATTCAGCCGTCCCAGTCGGAGACTGGAAGAGGTTTGATGCAGATCAGAGCATTGCTCCGGGTAGCTGGAGAGCAGAACACTGCAGTGTCTCAGTCGCGTAACAGAATTCATAGCAGATCTATGGTGGCTGACATAGTCCAGTCTGCTCACAGCCCAAGATCGCTTATGCGGCATGAGGGACATGGTCCTCGCCAAGGGCACTACTTGGGTCGGAACCACGAGCAGCACGATCATCGGCTCGACCGTGATGACCACCGTCGAGTGCCTATGCCCCCTCCGAGCGGCGGACCATATGTGCCCCGACATTATGATGATAGGCGCCTGTATAGCGAGGAGCAGAGGGTGCCGGTCGACCCAAGGGAGCCAGGGTTTGATGCGAGGTCAATTCTGGTGCAAGGTCTGGTGGACAGGAACCGAGCGCACAGAGAAGGGCAAGACAGAGATCGCCTGATTGGAAGCAGAGTGCATGTTTCTGGTCCCGAATGTTTTAGCAGGGCCATCAGGGCTGCAGAGATCCCTCCCAACTCCAGGTTGGCGACTGGAGTTAGTAAGTTCACTGGTGAATCGAAGCCTGACACTTGGCTTGAGGACTACCGAGTGGCTGTACAGATCGGTGGAGGAAACGATGAGGTGGCCATGAAGCACCTTCCCCTGATGCTTGAAGGGTCAGCTAGGGCTTGGTTGAATCAGTTGGCTCCGGGCAGTATATTCAGCTGGGAGGAGTTAGCCCGAGTGTTCGTTAGAACATTCGAGGGCACGTGCAAACGACCTGCAGGGTTGACAGAATTGCAGCATTGTGTGCAAAAACCGAATGAAACTTTGAGGGATTACATCCAGAGGTGGACCACTTTGCATCACACTGTGGAGAATGTGTCTCAGCATCAAGTTGTTTGTGCCTTCAAGGAGGGCGTTCAGTATCGGGAGATCAACCTGAAATTCGGTAGGACAGGAGACATGACCCTGACCCGAATGATGGAAATAGCCACCCGGTACACAAACGGCGAAGAAGAAGACTGACTCTGCAGCGGCAAGGGCAAACCAGTCAGCCAGGATACTGGAGGAGGTAATTCCAATCGGAAGCAGAAGCGCAAAGCAGAACCTGCGGGTCCTGGAGAGGTTGAAGTCGCAACCCAAGGAAAATTTAAGGGAAAGCCTAAAGGGCCCTGGATCCCCAAGAAGGTGAAGGATTAAGTAGGGAACGACGTGCTGGATTTGCCATGTCACATTCATATCAAGAAGGATGAAGAGGGTAATCTGATTTATCCCGAACATACCACTCGACAGTGTCGAGTCCTTATACAATAGTTCCGAGAAAAACAACCCAATGAGAAGGAGAAAGAATCTGATAAGGATGAGGACAAGGAAGAGATGATGAACGATTTCCCAATGTCAATTCCACTTTGGTGATTTTTGCTAACATTGAAAGTAAAAGTCGACTAAAAGTCATCAACAGAGAAGTAAACATGATTACCCCAGCAACGATGATGTACCTGAAATGGTCAAAGACTCCCATCATATTCGACCAATCTGACCACACGCCGCATGTCGCCACCCCAGGGAGGCAAGCATTTGTGGTCGACCTAGTCGTTGGGGGCACCCGATTGACCAAAGTCTTGATGGATGGCGGCAGTGGTTTGAACATTTTGTATGGTGAGACCCTTCGAGGGGTGGGCATTCCGATGTCCAAGCTCGGCGAGAGTAACATGTGGTTCCACAGAGTCATCCCTGGAAAGAAAGCCGATTCACTCGGCCAGATCACTCTTGACGTGGTTTCGGTGATTCAAAGAATTACCATAAGGAAAAGTTGACGTTTGAAGTTGTGGATTTTCACAGTGCCTATCATGCTATCTGGGCAGAACTGCGTATGCTCGTTTCATGGCTCGACCATGTTACATGTACCTCAAACTCCAGATGCCTGGCCCTAGGGGCGTGATTACAGTCACTGGTAATCGGCAGCGAGCAGAAGAATGTTTCCAAAAGGGCTCAAAGATTGCCGATGAACAGATGGCAGTAGTAGAAATGGAAGAATACAAGAACACTACAGATCCGAGTGATTTGTTGAGAGCTAAGAAGCCTGCTTCAGAATCTGCATTTAAGTCGTCTGGTGAAACAAAGTCAGTTCATATTCACCCGAATGATCCCAATGCTGCTCCGACTCATATCTCAACCACACTCGACAACATTTACGAAGAAGCGCTCATTCAGTTCCTCCGTGAGAACTGGGACATCTTCGCATGGAAACCTTCTGACATGCCAGGTGTACCCAGGGGACTGGCAGAGCACCATTTGCGAGTCGACCCGAAAGCAAAAGCTGTCAAAGAGCATCTTCGATGGTCCGCCGTGGTGAAAAGAAAGGCAATTGGCGAGGAAGTGGCTCGACTTCTGGCAGCTGAGTTCATCCGAGAGATTTACCACTCCGAGTGGCTCGCCAACGTCATCATGGTCCCCAAGCAAGATGATTCACTTCGTATGTGTATTTACTTCAAGCATATCAATCGGGCCTGCTCGAAAGATCACCTCCCTCTCCCCCGCATCGATCAAATAGTTGACTCGGCTGCGGGATGTGAGCGATTGTCCTTTCTGGATGCATACTCCGGGTACCATCAGATCCGACTGTATGGATCCGACGAAATAAAAATAGCTTTTATCACCCTACTCGGGTGCTTTTGCTATGTTACTATGCCCTTTGGTCTCAAGAATGCTGGTGCCTGCTCACTCAAATCAGTCGGAATGTGGAAGCATACATGGATGACATCGTGGTTAAGTCGCGTAAAGGTTCCGACCAGCTGATTGACCTCACTGAAACATTTGCCAATCTGAGAAGATATGATATCAATCTTAACCCGTCAAAGTGTACATTCGGAGTTCCAGGTGGAAAGTTACTTCGTTTCCTCATTTCCGAACGTCGGATCGATGCAAACCCAGAAAAAGTTGGTGCAATACTCCGAATGAAATGCCCTCTGCGCATACACGACGTTGACAATCTTACTGGTTGTTTGGCCGCTTTGAGTCGATTTATATCTCGCCTCGGTGAAAAGGCATTGCCTCTTTACCGACTGATGAAGAAATCCGATAAGTTCGAGTGGACTCCTGAAGCTGACGCAGCGTTTGCAGAGATCAAAACCCTGCTTTCCACCCAGCCGGTGCTCGCTGCTCCAATCAGCAAAGAGCCTTTACGGCTTTATATTGCAGCCACTGGACAAGTTGTCAGTATAGTACTCATCGTTGAGCGGTAATAGGAAGGTAAAGCCTACAAGGTTTAGTGCCCAATGTACTATATTTCTAAAGTCTTAACTCCGTCCAAGCACAGATATCCGCATTATTAGAAGCTTGTCTATGGAATTTACTTGACCACGAAGAAGGTTGCACAATATTTCTCAGATCACTCTATCACAGTCGTCAGCGATGCTCCATTGTCAGAAATTCTAAACAACAGAGATGCAACTAGTCGAGTGGCAAAGTGGGCGATTAAACTCCTTCCATTGGATATCAAGTGTGAGGCAAAGAAAGCAATCAAGTCCCAAGCAATAGCAGATTTCCTCATCGAATGGATCGAACAGCAGCAACCGACTCAAGTTCACTCGGAACATTGGACTATGTTCTTTGATGGATCCAAGATGCTGAACGGTTCTGGCACTGGAGTAGTCCTGGTATCCCCGCAAGGCGACAAACTCAGTTATGTCCTTCAGATTCACTTTGATTCCTCCAACAATGAAGCTGAATACGAAGCACTTATGTATGGGTTGCGAATGGCCATTTCACTCGGCGTCCGTCGCCTAATGGTCTACGGCGACTCAGATTTGGTGGTCAATGAAGTGATGAAGGAGTGGGACGTCAGGAGCCCAGCTATGACTGGCTATTGCAATGCAGTGAGAAAGTTAGAAAAGAAGTTTGAAGGGCTAGAGCTCCACCACATTCCCCGACTGAACAACCAGGCAGCGGATGACCTGGCAAAGATAGGTTCCAAGCGGGAGCCCATTCCCAGCAATGTGTTCTTGGATCATTTTCACACACCATCAGTTCAAGAGGATCCCTTCACGGAAGAGCCCGTGCCACCTACGAGTTCTACTGATCCGACGAAGTCGAAATCCTAGCCGTGGTTGACTTAATCATGGAAGTTCTGGTCGTCACTCCTGATCAGACACCGTTGTATATCACATATATTCTCAGGAAAGAGCTTCTAGAAGACGAAGATGAAGCGCGTCAGATTGTCCGTCGATCCAAAGCCTTCATTGTAATAAGTAATCGACTGTGCAAAAAGAGTGTGACTGGAGTTGCTCAACGATGCATTACCCCAGAAGAAGGTCGAATGATCCTCAATGATATCCACTTGGGGACCTGTGGTCACCAGCATCCTCTCGGACAATCGTGGCCAAAGCATACCGAACAGGTTTTTACTGGCCACATGCAAATGAAATGGCAAAAGAAATAGTCGACAAGTGTGAGGGCTGCCAGTTCTACTCCAACATGTTTCACAAGTCCACTTCAGCTTTGAAGACCATTCCACTCATCTGGCGATTCGCTGTTTGGGGGTCGAATATGGTTGGACCCTTGAGGACCGGAAGAAGTGGTTTCACTCACCTGCTTGTTGCAGTCGACAAGTTCACTAAATGGATTGAAGCCAAACCCATCAAGAACCTCAACTCGGCTACTGCCATGAGCTTCATCAAAGAGCTAACATTCAGATATGGAGTCCCGCACAGCATCATCATAGACAACGGTTCAAACTTTGATTTGATTGAGTTTAGAGCTTTCTGTGCTTCCCAGGGTACCCGAGTCGACTATGCTTCAGTCGCTCACCCATAGTCGAATGGACAAGCAGAAAGAGCAAATGGTTTGATCCTACAAGGGTTGAAGCCCAGATTGTGTGACCTCAAGCAGGCGGTTGGTGCCTGGGTAGATGAGTTACCATCGGTACTATGGGGTCTGAGAACAACGCCAAATTGGACGACTGGCCGAACTCCCTTCTTCATGGTTTATGGAGCTGAGGCCGTGCTACCGACTGATTTACTCCACAATGCACCGCGAGTGGAGCTTTTCTCAGAGCAGAAGCAGAACAAGCCCGACAAGACGCTGTTGATCTTCTGGAAGAGGAAAGAGAGATGGCTCTGATCAGGTTGACCATTTATCAGCAAGACCTTCATCGGTTCCACGCTAGGAACGTAAGAGGTCGAGCATTTCAGGAGGGAGACCTGGTTCTCCAAGTGGATCAGCAGCGACCACACAAGCTTGCTCCTGCCTCGGAAGGCCCCTTCATCATCACCAAAGTACTCCACAATAGAGCATACGACCTGCACGATGTGGAACATAAGAAAGACAAGCCACACGCTTGGAATGGGGAGCTGCTCTGCCATTTTTATACTTAAGCATTCAGACTGATGAGATGTAATAAGAAGTACCTTTCAGTTTGTTTATCAAAGACATGGTCTTACAGTCTCCTAAATGATTGTTATTGCTTATACATGTGTTCAAAATCCCCCAGTGGGTGGCTTAGCCGCGAATCTGATTCGCCTAAGTTTCAAAAACAAAATCCTACCGAGCGGACGACATACATCATTAATCTCAAGTGGGATTCTAATAGCATATCCAATAGACGATGTAAAATATATTACCAAAAAGTGGTAGTTGTAGAATTTACATCACCAAAAAAACTTGACTACAACAGATGAGGTAAAAACTTTTGACTCTGAACATAACTGTCAAAACTGAAATTTACTGTGGAATCTTAATGTTACTGTCGAAACTGAACAATGTAGTTTAGGCCGCTTGAGCACTAGTAGTAGAGAAATAGTGATCAAATCAGCAGGCTATCGATAGGGAACACACTAGTAGATAGCAGCCGGAGCGAGTGAGCAAGAGCAAGAGCGGAGCAGCAGCACGAGCAAGAGGAAGAGCAGACCAGTAGCGCGAGCAAGTGAGAGCCAGCGCAGCAATAGCTGATCCGACTGGTATGGATGTTGCCGCCGAGGGAGCCTTGCACCGGGGGAGAGCCATCGTGGAGATGTTGCCGGCTGCACTGGCTTCGAGGTAGCCGTGCCATGGGGCTATGGGATCGAGCACCGTCAGTGATGGTAGGTCGAGTTAAGGAGAAGGTGCCATGCGAAGAGTATACAACCTCTTTGGTGGTTTCTAGTAGGCCTCAGCTTCGTCCGAGGAGTCGATGATGATGTTGTGGTTCCGGTGGAGTAGGTTAAGGCGGCGCTATGGGGATGGATCAGTCACAATAGACGAGGCGATCATTGGAGCAGCTCCTTGGAGGTGGAGGACGGGGCGGCTGAAGCGGCGGGACGACGAGATCGATGATGGATCCTCATCTGGGTAGTGGATGAGAGGCATCGAGCTGTTGTGGTGGACAACGTCGTCGGGGAATAGGCACTGGCTAGGTAGCGGTGAGGTGGTAGACGGCGGAGGGTGGGGTTTCGCGGCTGGTGTAAAGAGGTTATGGCGGCCTGGGATTTCAAATGGAGAAAAGGTGGTGAAGGGAGGTGTCTGATTCAGTGCTCCATAGACCCAAGAAAGTTTCGAACTCTGGGGCGTGTGCGAAGGACTCAAGCTATCCAGCCTACTAGCGCGTCGCCCCACGACCTAGCTCGATTCAAGTGAACAATGAAGAAGATGAACATGACAGTTTACCCAGGTTCGGGCTACCTTGCGGTGTAAGACCCTACTCCTGCAATGTGGTGGATTGGCCTCACGAGAGGCCAAGGATGAACTAGTACAAGGGATGAACAACCTTGCGAGGTCTATGGGTGAGGGAATGAGACGATCGGGGTCAGATCCCTTCTACGGTGGTGGCAAACCTATATTTATAGTGACCTCGGTCCTCTTCCCCAGAAATGTAGGTGGGAAGGTGTCGGTGTACAAAAGTAGGGGTCCTTTTTGTACCCCTTTACTTGTGCATGGGCAGTCATAGCCACACGCCTGTGGCCGCGCTTGGCAGGATAGAAGAGGAAGTAAAGACCCAAGACTACCAGAGCCGTGCTCGAGGCCAGAGGCATGAAGAGAAGAGGGGCCAGTGAAATTCCCCCGGCAAGGCCCTTGCCGGGGTGGCCTTCACGGCCCCGGCAAGAGCCTTGCCGGGCGACTTTCCCAACACCAACAAGGCCGCCACCCATGAGTCTAAGAGTCCCGATGCCATCAACCACATCGGAACCAAGGCTCGGGTGGCGCCTCCATGGTGGAGATGCTCCTCCTCCTCCTCCAGAGTCCCCTTTTTATAGCTGAGCGGGGAAGGCTAAAAGACTGGATCTACGCCTCTAAGGAGCCCATTCTAGTCCGGCTCATTAAGTTGGCGACGAGCAAGGCCATTGACCGCCTCCCCGCCCAATCAAAGGCGCGTAAAAATTGGCCACCGCGTGCCTTCCCATATCCCGTGCGTTTGCGCAAGGGGCAGGCGTAGCGGGAAACGTGGAACGACGGTTCCAAGGCAGAGAGAGTAAATGAGCAGCGGCCCTGCTGTTTTAAAAGGGACACGCAAGCCGCCTCTTTACTATTCATCACGGGATGACGCGAGCATGCTGCGGTCATTCCATGCACGACCCCACGTCATGCATTCAACACGGGTCATGGGGAAGCGCAACTGGCGAGGTAGTTACTACGGTAAAACTCCACCGCATGCGCGCCCGCGCACTGTTCTGGGCCTGTCCCAATAACGCTCCACGCTTATATGTGACCCAGGCATGGGGGCTCATGTCGGTGTACAAAAGTAGGGGTCCTTTTTGTACCCCTTTACTTGTGTGCGGGCAATCGCAGACACATGCCTGCGGCCGCGCTTGGCGGGACAGAAGAGGAAGCAAAGACCCAAGACTACCAAAGACGTGCTCGAGGCCAGAGGCATGAAGAGCAGAGGGGCGAGGTGAAACTCCCCCAGCAAGGCCCTTGCCGGGGTGGCCTTCACGGCCCCGGCAAGAGCCTTGCCGGGGCGACTTGCCCAACACCAACAAGACCACCACCCTTGAGTCTAAGAGTCCCGACGCCATCAACCACATCAGAACAAAGGCTCGGGAGGCGCCTCCATGGTGGCATGCAGATCTTTTTGAAGACAAAGGGCCTGTGTAGCCTAGATAGGAACCAAGAAACAAGACAACAGCAAGGTTCCTTGCTGAGGATGCCCACGAGGCCCCGGCAAGGTTCCTGCCAAAGATACCCACGAGGCCCCGGCAAGACTCTTGCCGAGGGCGCTGTCAGTGTCAAAACCGGCGGATGTGGGATAGGGGGTCCCAAACTGTGCGTCTGAGGTCGATGGTAACAGGAGACAGGGGACACGATGTTTACCCCAGGTTCAGGCCCTCTCTATGGAGGTAATACCCTACGTCCTGCTTGATTGATATTGATGAATACGAGTATTACAAGAGTTGATCTACCTCGATATTGTAATGGCTAAACCCTAGAGGTATAGCTTGTATGGTTATGATAATGAATCCCCACTCTCCGAACTAAGTCCTCCAGTTTATATAGACACATGGAGGATCTAGGGTTACATAAGGTCGGTTACAAAGAAAGGAATCTACATATTTGATCGCCAAGCTTACCCTCCACGCCAAGGAGAGTCCCATCCGAACACGGGTGCAGTCTTCGATCTTGGTATCTTCACAGCCCATCAGTCCAGCCCATGGCTGACAGGCCGGATGCCCGAGGACCCCTTAGTCCAGGATTCCCTCAGTAGCCCCTGAACCTAGCTTCAATGACAAGGTATCCAGTGCGTAGATCTGTCTTCGGCATTGTAAGGCGGGTTCCTCCTTCCGAACTCCAAGATAGTCTTCAGACGTATTGAATGTGTCCGGACCTATAACACACACATCACACACAATCACAGACAAAATACAATATTCCAATAGTCCGATCTGCTGACAACTTTTTACAACGTGACCTCACGCTCGCCTGGTTTTTCGAACCGTTTCTTGTCCTGCCGTTCCATGTTTCGAGGCGCGGTTGCTATTGGCATGTTCTGTCGAGGCAGACATCGTGTCCCCTTATTGCGGGATTCTCATTAATACAAGCACAGGTAACCCAACCGTTCTATTGAAAAGATTCCTTAGGAATAGGCAGGCTTTCAGGCTCAGGAGGAGGCGTTTAATCCCCGCTGCCTTTATGAAGGAACCAAGTGTCGTCTTTCTTACGCCAAACTTCTCCTCAGCCTCTCCAACCTCGAGTTCTAGCACCCAAGGTTCGACTTCATGGCTTCAAGCTTCCCCATTATGTTTGGACCCATCCCTCAAGGCCGATGGGCGGCTTCCTCCGTTACAGAGGAGGATATTGCGAAGCTTCGAGCGGCCAGATACCTGACCGCAGAGATCCACCACATGCTTCCTGCTCAAGGGCGGGTTATCCTGACCCCCAGATCTGGCGAGAGGGTCATATTCATCTCACACTTCCTTCGAGGGCTAGGGCTCGCTCTTCACCCCTTCATCCGGGGCTAATGTTCTATTATGGACTAGATTTTCACGATCTAGCCCCGGAGTCTTTCCTCCATGTCTCAGCGTTCATCATTACGTGTGAGGCCTTCCTCCGAATCCCCCCACACTTTGGCTTATGGCTCAAGACCTTTAGTGTGAAACCAAAGGAAGTCAACGGAGAATAGGTGGAGTGCGGCGGTGTTGTAGTCAGCTAGCTCACCAACACTCCTTGGCCAAAGGGCTCTTTTGCTGAAACTTCCAATCAATGGCAGCGAGAGTGGTTTTATGTTACGGAGCCCCGCAACACCAAGTCGGTAGCTGCACCCACGTTTTGCCTTGGCCCACCGTTATAGCTTGCATCATGGGCCAACAAGGGGCTGGATTGGGGATCAGTTGATGAAGTACGGACTCTACAAAGCCGCATCCGAACCCTCCTCGAGAGGGACATCGATCTTCTTAGCGTGATTCCAGTAATGCTGATTCACCGGATCCTACCATGCCAGCGTAGGCCTCTTCGTATGTGGGAGTTCAATCCAGAAGGACCACGAACCCTCCAACACTTCTTCGGCATTACACACAAAGGGTTGTGGCAGTTGTTTTTCTAAAAACGAAAACATTGGCCGGACACTACTGAGGGCACAGGCCTCGACTATAACCGTCCGGATACCCTGGTAAGCACTTGACTTTCGAGCACCCCCTTTTTCGAGTATGCCATAATACATTACTGAGCAAACTATCTCCTTCCAGGGTTGGATAAAGAAAGTGGAGCTGATTTGGTGTCCAGCCCCTCTTCCCGAAGGTTCAGTGGATCCTGTATTAACAAGGATGCTAGCCCCGGCACCGTACCAGATGCCTGTGAAGGAGGGAAAGGCAGAGAGGACCAAAGATGGCCCCCATCCCGAAGGTGCGCCAGACAAGATTCCATCGTCCGAAGACAAAAATGACGGGGAAGTCAACGTCTCTTCCCCCCATGGGAAGAAAAGGGCCGCCTCCGAAGATTGGGAGGAAAAGGATCCTAAGCGAGGAAAGATGCCTTCGTTGGGTGGCTCGGGCTTGGAGGACAACGTCATCGCGCAGTCCCATGACGAGGACAAGCCTCAAGCCAAATCGTAAGTGAACAAGGGTGTTTTAAACACGTCCCATCCCTTTCTTGTAACGTCTACTAGAATATATGTTTTTTGCAGTACGGCACGCAGTCTTCTTCAACAATCCTCTTCCTCGGGGGATCTTCTCCCGGAGATGATGGAGAGCGAGACGCCTCCACCAATCTCCTCGCCCAACAGGGCGAACGACTTCGAGGTGTTGTCGCGGAGGGTCTCTCCTGATCAACAAGTGGTGCGAGGGATGATGAAGACACAACCCGAAGGTGATACTTCGGTGGCCCAAGGTACGGGGACCAACAATAAAGGCCCCGAACATTCCAGTCTACAGCCGTATACGAATAAACGGATCCCTTTAAAGGGAGGCCGTACTCCTACAGCAGCCTCCGGAGACCCAGAGGCGCCGGATATATTGACAAACATGCTGCGACAGGCGTCTGTCTCAGAGGAACATCATACCTTGATGGGCACGGTGGTCGAAAAGGTCCTGGCCACGAAAAGCGGGTTGAATGAGGCCTTCATGAGCCTGCTAAAAGGCTTCGAGGTTTGTGATGTAATGTTTTCAACTATATTTTATTTGCAAAGATGCACCTATGTATAGGTAGTAGCCCTTGAGACTCGGGTTGGCTTCCCATGGTAGCTCCTTCTCATCTCTCTTTTTGTGTCTAGGAGTACTAAGTTGTTCTCTCTTGGCGAAGAGGCGCTCAATTTTGGCTTGTGGATCTCACTTTGTTTTTGGTGGTTCACTCTCTCACTAGGCTCTCTACGGTGGGTGGAAGCTTGCTTGTCGGCGATTACTTGGCTTGGTGACATAGGTTGAAGCACATATTCCTTGCCTTGCATCTTGAAGCTATAGTGGTTTTTTCTTCCATTGTGGGTGACTCCGCGGTCAAATTGCCAAGGTCGACCCAAGAGAAGATGGCACACGGACATGGGTACTATGTCACACTCCAAGGTGTCCTCATAGGCGCCGATCTTGAAATAAACTTGTACCGTATGCTCCACTTGAATAGTGCCGGAGTCGCTTAGCAATTGCACCTTGTAGGGATGAGGGTGCTTCTTCTTGACCAATTGCAGCTTGGAACATAGCTCGTCGCTTGCCAAGTTGTGACAACTTCCTCCGTCGATGATGACCTTCACAGAACGCCCATTGATGCCGGCCTTGGTGTGGAAGATGTGGTATCGTTGGTCTTCATCTTGATGGTGTTGGAGCGTCAAGACCTTGGAGACCACGAGAGAGGGACTTGAATCATTGTCACAAAACACGTGATCATCTTCATCTTCGTTCACGCGCTGGTGCATTGCGACGTGCTCAAGGGCTTCCATTTCTTCTTTGCTCATCGAGTCATATGTGCCATCATCGTTGAAAATAATTGTCCGCTTGTTGGTTCATTCGAAGGACTTGTGTCCTCGGCCACCACATGTGAAGCACTTGAAAGAACTTGTCTTGACGGGGTCGTTTGGTGGCGCCGAAGATGATGGATTCTTGGGCTTGTAGTTGCTTGCCGGAGAGCGAGTCGAGGAAGGCTTAGCTTGCTTGGAACATGACTTGTCGCCGGTACTTGGTGATGTTCTAGTTGGGGTAGGAGTTGCCGAAGTCGCGGGAGCTTGAGAGTAGGAGCCAAAAGTCTTGGACGAGTACTTGGCGTATTTGAAGTCATCTTGCACTTGTCGCTCAGCCTTGGTTGCTTGGTGAACTAGCTCGAGAAGGTTTGAGTATGGTTGGAAGTCGGCAATCCGCTTGATGGGGGTGGTTGAGGCCGTTCAAGAAGCGGGCCATTGTTTGCTCATCATCTTCCTTGACATTGGCTCGTATCATGGCAATCTCCATCTCTTGGTAGTATTCTTCCACCGTCTTCGTGCCTTGCTTGAGGAGTTGCAGCTTCTTGAAGAGATCACAGGTGTAGTGTGTAGGCACAAAGCGAGCTCTCATGACATCCTTCATTTCCGTCCAAGTTGTTATTGCTGGTTCTCCTCGTGCTTGTCATCGGTCGATCACTTGTTCCCACCAAATGAGGACATAGTCTTGGAACTCAAGTGAGGCCATGGTGATCTTCTTTTTCTCGTCGTAGTTGTGAAGACGGAATATCTTGTCCACCTTCAAGGCCCATGAGAGATACTCTTTGGGATCATTGCTTCCGGAGAACTTGGGCATGGTGAACTTGAGCTTGTCGTAGCGTAGTTCTTCATCATAATAGCGGTTGTGATGTTGCCCTTGTCATGGAGGTAGGTCCTCGAATGCTTGTTCGTCGTGTTGTCGCTCTTGGTGCGGAGGAGGGTCATGAAGCACTTGTTCCACTTGGTGTCGTTCTTGTCGTGGAGGAGGACGAGGAATATGAGGAGGGTCATGAAGCACTTGTTCCACTTGGTGTCGTTCTTGTCGTGGAGGAGGACGAGGAATATGCACTTGGTTGCGCCTTTCTTGTTTTTCTTCGCGATGCGTGGCTTCTTCTTGGATCTCCCGACGAAGAGCTTCCTCTTGTTCTCGCACTTGGCGGTTGCACTCCGCAACGGCTCGAGTGGACTTGCGGAGTGCGCGTTGTGCTTGGAGTGCTTATGCTTGACGGATGGCGTCATCATCTTGAGTCTCTTGACGAGGTACTTGTGGAGGTACTTGCTCTTTGTCCTTTGGTTCTTGCGATTGTTGTCTCGACCTTCAATGAGATCAGATTCGATCTTGTAAGCCATTGCCATGGAATGGATTTTCTGGAGGTTGGCGATCTTGAGGATCTTCACGACAAGGGACTCGAGCTCGGGGAGGACTTGTTTCACAGGAGGAGGATTCTGAAGATTGCCTACTTGATCGGCGGCTTGAGTTAAGCCATCTTGATGACGAGGATGAGGAAGATGGGTGTCGCACGATCAGGTTGCGGAGTTCCTCCATTTGTGTATTGAACTTTTCGTCGATGTAGTCGCGGTTCTGTGTTTCCAATTGACGAAGGTCGGAGGTGAGTTGCTCCAAGCGTTCACCCAACGCTTTGCTCTCTTGAAGTAGAGCTCGTTGCACGATGAAGAAGTGGTTCTTGGTGACGTAGCCGTGATCACCTTCTTGCTGCTCAAAAAGCGGGTTCGCCGACAAAGTTGGCCTATCCATCATATCCAAGTGGGGTGAGTAGGAAAATGAGAGAACAATACCGAAGTTACCTTTCTGAGGATTGAGGATGTAACAAGTGTCACTCAATGTAATGCCACAATAGTAGAATTGGAACCGGGTTTGTTTCCCACACCTACAAGTAGAAGGCTTATGGAGTAGCTCAGTTAGGAGGGTGGAAAAAATTTCAAGCAAATGTTAGACAAGATATCAATAAGGTTGAGAAGGTTCACAAAGATGCAAGTAAAGCAAATATATCAAACCCAGGGATATCATTAGAAATACACACACGGAAGATAGATGAGATCCGCACAACCAAGGGGTGAGCTCAAATGTGTAACCACGGCAAATGCTCTTGTTGTGCGAATACTAGAGAGACGCTAGCTCGATTGCTCCAATGGGCAAGATACGCTTGTGCACCAACCTATGAGAGAAACGTGTCGTCTTCAATCCCGACTATGCTATATATGCGGTGACCAAGATGATGTGACTATGCAACAAGGCTTAATGCTAAAGCTTACAAGTTCTACGTGTCTCATCTTTTGCTTAAAAGCTTTTTTTTCTTTTTTTCTATGCTTGATGCTCGAGCCAAGTATGATATGAGACAAGTATTGTAAGATATGCACGAGAGAGACTTATCACACAAAGAAGATAACACGATCACTATGGTGCACAAAAGCGTGGCCGGACAATTCTCAACTTGCTAGTCTCGATGGGTAAGTGATGCAAAAGGCTTGGGTTATCAATGCAGAAGCAAAGGTGAGTGTCGTCGAGTTTACCATCCTTGCTTACGGTTGGAATGGAGCTGAATTTGTCGAAGTCGATGTGGAGTCCGAGTCGATGGTTGAGAAGCGGTGATGATGATGTCCAAATGCGCCTAAGTAGCCGAAATACCTTAGGACACACTAGAAACCACAGCCCGAAACTCAAACGACCACGAGAAATAGTGCAGAGGAACACGAGTGGTGATTTGGAATCAAAACTATGCAAAACAGGAATGGCCGAAAGTTTCTGGAGGGTCCGTGCGCACAAAATAAGTGAGGCCCGTGTGCACGGGGTCCTGTGTGCACGGGGTCCCGATGGACCGTGTGCACAGGGTGCTCTGCAAGCGGATGAACTGCTCCTGATCCGTGGGAATCTCCAATTTTTTGGCCAATTTCGAAGGAAGGAATGGTGGGGATGCTGGAAGCTGGGCAGATCCACTTGCCAAACACCAAATTCGTGGACCAAAACAACCAAATCTCACAAGATCCAAAAAATTGCAAGAAAATATTTTGGGGCTATTTTTGGTGGAGATTTTTGAATTTGGACGAAAAACAACAAAATCAAGCTAGCAAGTGGGGGGATGGGACTCCAAGATGTGAATCAACCTTGCTCATGATACCAAGATGTTGTAGGGCAAAACCCTAGAGGGGATCTTTTCACACTTGGAGGGGGGAAAGAGGAAGAACACTCAATAACACAAGGCACAAAACACTCAAACAAACCCAAATATCACATCCACTAGAGTAGCACACATGAGATCCACAAGATCACATGAAAAATTCAAGGAAAATAACACTAGGTAAGTTCTTCCCACTAAGTGAGGTCTTGATCTTGATCTTCTCTATGAGGAGGGCTTGATAATCCCAAGGATTCTTCCCAAGAGGGGTCCAAATCTCCAAGAGGAGGGGATACAAGGAGCAAAGCTCACAAATGTCTCACATATACTTTGCTATCCCTAAACATGGTTCTAGGTACGACTTATATAGCCTTCGAGTTGAAGGAGATGAAGAGGAGGGCGAAATGCAATCTCAGCCGGCCATCCTGGGAGGCCCGTGCGCACGGGGCAAGTCGGGCCCGTGTGCACGGGGGTCCCGTGGGCACGGCACACGCCCGTGCACACGGGGTGCTCCAGTGCCAACTTCCTGGGCAGTCTGTGGGCACGGGGTCTCGGGGGCCTATGCGCACGGGGTCACCTGGGACTTCCCTTGTTGCTGCTGTTGTGCTCCGTCTTGGTTCGCATGGCCTTAGGGTGGTCCTCCGTCTCCTTGGGGATGCTCCTGAGCCTCATGGTGGTGTTCCTCTTTATACCTAATGAGACATAGCATATTTTGGTGAGGTAGCAACCAAGTCCCGTTCACATCCGTATGCAAGTCAAGTAGGAAGGAGTTCACCTCGGTTTCCAAAGAACGTGCTCTCGCTCTTGTGACAGGTCCACGTGGGGCTTGATGTGTTGGTGTAGAGTCCATGGGGATGGTGGAAGGATGCTCCGCATCACCGGGAGGCTCCGACAAGCAGTATTGCAAGATCCATCGCACCAAGGGTCACGACCTCCAGAACTGCCGGCAGGTTGAGCTGCTCGCGGAAAAGCAGAAGGCTGAGTACGAGAGGCGGGACAAGGATAAGGGTCAAGATGGTGTTCAGGGGTCCGGCAAGAAGCGTAGTGGCCAAGGAGGTCACCGTGGCAAGGAAAATCAACAAGAGAGGCCTGCTCGGGGCCGAGATAAGAAGGACAGAGATGGTGATCATGATCAAGACGACGAGTCCGGCGAGCACTGATACGTCTCCAACGTACCTATAATTTTTGATTGTTCCATGCTATTATATTATCTGTTTTGGATGTTTAATGGGTTTAATATGCACTTTTATCTTATTTATGGGACTAACCTATTAACCGAAGGCCCAGTGCAAATTGCTGTTTTTGCCTATTTCAGTGTTTCGCAGAAAAGGAATATCAAACGGAATCCAAACGGAACGAAACCGTCACGAGGATCTTTTTTGGAACAAACACAATCCCGGAGACTTGGATTGGAGGTCAAGGAAGCAAGGAGGTGGCCACGAGGTAGGGCGGCGCGCCCAGGGGGTAGGCGCGCCCCCACCCTTGTGGGACCCTCGTAGCTCCATCGACCTACTTCTTTCGCCTATATATACTCTTATACCCCGAAAACATCCGGGAGAGCCACGAAACCACTTTTTCACCGCCGCAACCTTCTGTACCCGTGATATCCCATCTGGGGACCTTTTTCGGCGTTCTGCCGGAGGGGGATTCGATCACGGAGGGCTTCTACATCAACACCATAGCCTCCCCGATGATGTGTGAGTAGTTTACCAGAGACCTTCGGGTCCATAGTTATTAGCTAGATGGCTTCTTCTCTCTCTTTGGTTCTCAGTACAAAGTTCTCCTCGATGTTCTTGGAGATCCATTCGATGTAATTCTTTTTCCGGTGTGTTTGCCAAGATCCGATGAATTGTGGATTTATGATCAAGATTATCTATGAACAATATTTGATTCTTCTCTGAATTCTTATATGCATGATTTGATATCTTTGCAAGTCTTTTCGAATTATCAATTTGGTTTGGCCTACTAGATTGATCTTTCTTGCAATGGGAGAAGTGCTTAGCTTTGGGTTCAATCTTGCGGTGCTCGATCCCAGTGACAGAAAGGGAACCGAAACGTATTGTATTTTTGCCATCGAGGATAAAAAGATGGGGTTTATATCATATTGCTTGAGTTTATCCCTCTACATCATGTCATCTTGCGTAATGTGTTACAATGTTCTTATGAACTTAATACTCTAGATGCATGTTGGATAGTGGTCGATGTGTGGAGTAATAGTAGTAGATGCAGAATCATTTCGGTCTACTTGACACGAACGTGATGCCTATGTTCGTGATCATGCCTAGATATCATCAGAACTATGCACTTTTCTATCAACTGCTCGGCAGTAATTTGTTCACCCACCGTAATATGTGCTATCTTGAGAAAAGCCACTAGTGAAACCTATGGCCCCCAGGTCTACTTCATATCATATAAGTTTCCGATCTACAATTCTAGTTTACTATTTATTTTATTTTGCAATCTTTACTTTTCAATCTATACAACAAAAATACCAAAAATATTTATCTTAATATCTTTATCAGATCTCACTTTTGTAAGTGACCATGAAGGGATTGAAAACCCCTTTATCACGTTGGTTGCAAGGTTCTTGTTTCTTTGTGCAGGTACTAGGCGACTTGCGTGTAGTCTCCTACTAGATTGATACCTTGATTCTCAAAAACCGAGGAAAATACTTACGCTACTTTGCTGCATCACCCTTTCCTCTTCAAGGGAAAACCAACGCATGCTCAAGAGGTAGCAAGAAGGATTTCTGGCACCGTTGCCGGGGAGATCTACACTCAAGTCAAGACATACCAAGTACCCATCACAAACTCTTATCCCTCGCATTACATTATTCGCCATTTGCCTCTCCTTTTCCTCTCTCCCACTTCACCCTTGCCGTTTTATTCGCCTCTTTTCCGTTCGCCCTTTTTCCATTCGTTTCTTTTCACTTTCTTCTTGTGTGTTCATGTGTTAGATCGTTTGTTTTGCCTTCATGGCCAGTCCTTCTATCATTGTTATTACTCCCGATAATGAAGTTCTTAATTTTAAACAAAGGGAGGGAGAAAATCTAAAAGATGCTTGCTATAGAATTTGCAATGCTCGGATTAGTTCCACTAGGAAGCAATCTACTTCCGTTCTTCTTCGCAATTTTTATGTAGGAATCACCCCTTGGAACAGATATATTCTTGATACCATTACCGGAGGGAATTTCTTGGGTAGCCATACTTTTGATTCTTATAACGCTATGATAGATTTGTTTGGCCCACCACCTCTTTTGGTTAATGGAACTATTTAAACTTGGGAACATGTGATGCAAAGGCTTCAAATTATTGAAAATAAAGATGCAACTGTAGAGTTGATTGAGAATTTGGATAAAAAGATCCACAACCAAATTACCCAATATGGATCTAAGGTAGGAGTTACTCTGGAAAATTTGAGAGAAAAATAACCCTTAGTTAATGAAAAGATAGATCAAGATTCCACTAGAATTGATAAACTTGAGGATATTATTACCAACTTAGGGGTTGCCTTTTCTACCGTGAGAAACACTTCAAACCCACCTCCTACCAAAGTTGCTAAGTTTATGTATGTTCATAAAAATAAGGGTGAATCTTCTAGTAAGGAGAATGCGGATCTCAAATCAATAAGTGTTCACCCCAATTTTTTCGCTATCATTAAGGAACCTTTTGCTACAAATGATTATCTTGATTTCTTGCCTGGGAGTTTGATCATCCATAAAAAGAAGGAAACTCCTAAGGGTTATAAGTGTTCAATTGAAGAATTGCATACCAAAGATGACAATACCTAGATCTTTTCTTGTTTTCTTTGCCTAGTTAGGGGCGTTAAACGATAGCGCTTGTTGGGAGGCAACCCAATTTTATATTTGTTCCTTGCTTTTTATTTATGTTTAGTAATAAATAAATCATCTATCCTCTGTTATGATTGTATTTTTTATGTTTTAATTAGTGTTTGTGCCAATTAAAGCCTTTAGGATCTTCTTGGGTGATTGTTATTTGATCTTGCTGAAAAAACAGAAAATATGCGCTCACGAGAATAATTTTGATTTTTTACCAGAGAGTGATAAAATATCAATTCCAACTATAGTAGATTAATATATAAATTATTTAGGACTTCCTAATTTCTCGGGATTTTTGCAATTATAGAAGTATTCGAAACATACAGATTGCTACAGACTGTTCTGTTTTTGACAGATACTGTTTTTCGTGTGTTGTTTGCTTATTTTGATGAATCTATGGCTAGTATCGGGGGGTATGAACCATAGAGAAGTTGGAATACAATAGGTTTAACACCAATCTCTACTCCTAATGTCTCAGTTGGTAGTCTCCGCGGTTAATTTTCATCCCACCTACCATTGTTTTTTTTTTGTCCTCCCTCTCTCCTCCACCTCCGAGTTCCCCGCAGGTAACAACCCGTAGACAAAAAAACCAAACAAAACCACATAAAGAGGGAGAGATGCCTCCGGCCCCTCACACGCCTCGCACATGCCTCAACAAAAAACCAGCGAAAAAAGACCTATGAAAAAACCCACGGAAAAAACCACGACTCGCACGCACGAGCGAGAGTGCCCTCCAGACTGCCCTCGAGCAAGGCCTCCAGATCCCTTCGCCGCCAGCACCCAACCTCCTCCCCGTCTCCCGGCGCCGGCCGCCCCCATCTCCTCCCCTGATCCTGGCTCGCCCCGCCCCCACCTTCTCCCTTACTCTCGGCGCCGCCTGACCCCCATCTTCTCCCTCACTCCCGGCGCTGCCCGACCCCCAACCTCCTTGGATCCCGGCGCCGCCCCGCCCCTACCTCCTCCCTCGCTCCCGGCCGCCCATGCCGCCTATGCGCGCCCCTCCCACACACTCCCGGCCTCCTCCTGGAGCACCTGCCATCGCCCCTGCTCCTCCCAAGAGGGCGCACCGACACCCCTGTTCTTCCTTCCCCTGCCGGCATGCGCGTCACCACCCCTCTGGCCGTCGCTGGCATCCTGCTCGAGCCCGTGGACCCGAGGAAGATGGAGACGATGGATGATGGGAAGGAGCAGCGGCTGCCTCGTGATGACCTCCTGGGAGCAGACGGTGACAACGACCATCAACGAGGCTGCTACTGGTATGTGCTTGATTTACAAACTATGAGGAATTGAGGTTGAATACCAATATACACACATACAACAGCAATGGTTGATGACAACAACGGCCTTGTAGCTTCAGGTATGAGATTAAGAAGGCTCACAAATTTTGCCTAATTGTAGTTTATGGTACCCACTTTTCTTATGTTCACGTGTACAAGCAACTTCACAGCAAAATTTATATGTGTGGTTTGTTTTGCCTTCTTTGATTTTGCTAAGGAGTGGAGCATGGAGGAGGGCTCTAGGTGATGGCAGCGCATGGCAAAGGGCTCTGGATTGTGGCGGGGAAGGACCGGAGGAACTATGCATCCGGGAATGGTGCGACTGCCGATCCTATCTGTTGGTCTACTGTTTGACAGGTGCCACAACGGCCTTGTAGCTTCAGGTATGATACTAAGAAGGTTCACAAGTTTTTCCTAATTGTAGTTTATGGTACCCCTTTTTCTTATGTTCATGTGTAAAAGCAACTTCACAACAAGATTTATATGAGTGGTTCATTTTGACTTCTTATATTTACAAATTGCTAAGGAGCGGAGCATGGAGGAGGGCTCTGAGTCATGGTGGGAGAAATATGGTTGTGTACGTGGCAACGCACGGGCACTCTTGTAAACTCTAGCTAGACTTGGACAATAATGCTTACGTGTGTTAGTGGGTTGCAGGTAATGAGTTGTTTAGTAGACATACCCACTGAAGTATTTACTTTACTTGATCAATGTTGTTCCATAGAATATGTGCGGAATCATTACAAGTTAGTATCCGCTGAAGTACAGATGGGACATGATTTGTGTGGAATCACTAGAATATGTGTGCCATTTACTGAGCTGCTCGGGTGGGAAGTGCAATTCAGTATGATCCTGGATCTCTCTCTCTCTCCTCGCACTTCAAACGGCTTCCTGCTCAGTAGATGGAAAGATGGGTTTAGGTTGGGAGGAAGAAGCTGTACAGATAAGGAAAAGTAGAACCAAGGGAGGGGGATGAAACACATTTATTTGAGCACCGTCTCTCTTTTGGCAGTTTCAGAGTCATCAACACGTCGAGAATGGTGCTAACGTTTTCATTTTGGTGATATCAGGGATTTAGAGCATCCACACGATCTCGGTCGTCAATGGCCTGAAGCCAAATTTTATTTCTGTTAACTGACAAATGGTCATGTGCTGAACTGCTGATGTCAGGCTGTTAGGTAGTCTTCAATGTTGTGTGCCCCATTTTTACATTCGCAGTGAGTTTTAAGTGTTTATTTATATTCATAGGCTGTTAATTGTTCTGCTACTGTCGAAAGAGAAAGCCCATCTCGAAGCCTAAAGGAGATGACATCCCAGGAGCCATCACTGAAGGTTTTCAGGCCATGACAATACCGCTTGTGCCAGAGAGGGTATGCTTTCCTAATTTTCCCGCGGTTGCTCATATTTCACTGAGACAACTTTCATAGGTCATAATATATGTGGCAAAGCTGAACACCTTTCCTAATCTCTCAACTTTGACAACTCCGCTAACAAGTTCTGGAAATAGTGCATTTTTCGGGCATCAGAACTAACTTGCCATGTCTTTTCGCATAAAAATTCATCACCAAAGTACTTTTATCATATATTGCTCGTGATGCATAGTTTTTCTGAGTTTGCCTCTCGTGTGCTGCTATTATTACTGATCTAACAATACCAGTTTATAGGCTAGAGATTTACTGCCATGAATTAAGCTCCTAAATCCTAAATCTTATTTAACTGTTGGATGCAGGTAGTATGTGACCCCCCAGAGTATATAACTGGTAGGAAGTTAAGTAAATGTAGCTCTGGCAAGGTGTATGTTGGCATACGAATAGATATGCCTGGTGGAGCATACAACGGTCCAAATGCACACGAGCTTCTCTTAGCTACCTGCATTAAATGGACACCGAAATCTGTTCTTGATTCACTTTAATATACACTTGTTTGAGCATCAGTCGATACAGAGGCTAGATGAGATCCTCTTTTATCTAAAAAGAATCTTATCTTCATGTAGGTTGCACTTAAATTTGAGCATCAGAAAAGCAGAGCAGGTTGCTATAACGCCCCATTAGAGTGGAAGTATATCAGCAAGAATTATACACAATCATCCCCTTTTTACATTTGTATAGTTTTTTGTGGAGGATGTCATGTTATCCTTTTGTGAGCAGGACTCTCAATGGCTGTTATGGCATACCATCAGTACACTACATGGGTCATCAAGGAGACTACCACACTCTTGTGAGTTTAACTTCCCGAGAGAAAAACGCACTCAGAAGTGGCTCTCAGCTCATTATGATATTTTCGCTGAACAACTGTTCCAAATTTCAGATAATGGATATGCTTGGTCCTAACCTATGGGATGTTCATGATTCACTTGAACAGAAGAAGTATACTTTCCATCTTTTCATCCTCGCTGCTTGTTCCCCTTACTACTTGCTGGAAGTATGAACTCCCCTAACAGGATGCCATTTCAAATGGTTGCTCATATTGTCGTTGATGCCATATCAATTTTTGAGAAGATTGACTCCAAAGGGTAATTTAAAGCCACTTGATGTTTTTGAGTTGCATTTGTCTTAGTTTTTACTCACTGATGTTAACACTTGCTGCCATTTTTCCCCAGTGGCGTTAACACTTGCTGCTCCTGCTATTATTCCCAGCTTTGTACATGGTGATGTCAAACCTGAAAACTTTTTTCTTGGTCAGCTTGGATATGCTCAAGAAAATAAGCTTTTATCATTAATTTTGGCTTAGGTATTCTATTACATAACGTAGTTTCATCCGTACATGAGGATATTCAGTTTGGTGTTCTCAAAACACTATGCCCTTTGCTCAGAGCAATTGGCATACTTGTTAGAATGTTGATGCATTTTATGCCCTGCTAACCTTTTTCACATGGTTCTTTTGATACCAAAATTATGCAGCATCCAACTGGAAAAGAGGATCATGCAACAAGCATGTTCAGTATGACCAGAGGCCAGACATATTTAGGTTTGTTCTTACTACTTTTTCTCTACATAATTATGATACAAATTTGACTTTTTTCCTTTTGACATTTCCCAGGGGAGCAATTAGATATGCCATCATCCATGCCTGTTTAGGTCGTACAGGCAGTAGGAGGGATGATTTGGAGTCACTAGCATACACCCTTCTATTTTTGTTAAGAGGAAGCCTGCCATGGCAAGGCTGTCAGATATTGTGTGCCTTATAATATCTCTATTACACTTTGTACATCCACACACATCGAATCCACTTATTTTCTCAGATACTTCAGTTCCAATTGTATTTTAATATATCTATCTTCACTTTACATTAGTAGAAATATATCATGCCTATTCGAATTAGTCATCACATAGTATTGATCGGCATGCTCTTATGATGATTATCTTACCAATGTTTTATTCCAAATGTTGTGTTGTAATTCATGTCTTGATTTAATATTTCTTAGGTTTTTGTTGCAAGTAACTATATAATTCCTTGTTACACTTCTGCTACAATTGGCATTAACATCACCGGTTGGTTGTCGATACTTCATGTGAGGTTGATGAGGCAGCACTAGGAGTTTCATACTCTACTGGATGCTCAATAATTGTCTTATTGGAAGGGCAAGTGCTATCAAGAGACTAAAGTATATGGGTGGTTTTTGTATCAACAGTGCATCTGTCAACAAATTTAATTTGGGTTCTCTTGCTCCAACAAGGTTAATGAAGATGTGCAGTAGATATAGTATTTTTCTAACCGAGGCAAACTTGTTCTTCCCTAAGACACTTTCTAAGTGGTACTTCATTTCAGACACTTTCTAAGTGGTACTTCATTTCAAAACCAAGTATCATATGAATTGGATTATGTAGAAGACACAGAGATAAAAGGTACGTCGTTGCATTCATATAGACACTGATTTATCCTTACTAGGGCTTAATCAGGTCATGTATGGTTCATGAATCTGCTATTTCTTTACAATTTTTTTACAAGTTTCTAGCACATAGGTCCAGCATGTTCGATTAGGAGGTTTGCATTGCTCTGAATGTATGAACTAAGGATGCCCCGATGTTTTGAGTTTAGATGTGATAATTTAATTTCAAAAAAAATCATAGATTTGTGCAGTAGTAGCATAGTTGTGACACCTCTATAACAATTCTAGAATTTAAGGGGTGTTTTATTTACTATCTCCTCTAACTAAACTATTTTGTGGTTTGTCTGGAAAAATTACGGAGTCTTTTTTTCAGAATTATGTTATCTATCTTGCGCCAAATTAACCACTTATTTCTGAACTGTAGAGTCCACTATGGTTAATTTTATTATCATAGCAAAAGAAATCCATTTTAATCATGACATCATGACCATGTGAACTAGGTATACAAGGTTATTTCTCTGACTACTATGCTGTCAAACAGGAAGCTACACCGGTTGTTTCTTTGGCAATTACAAATTAGTATCCATCATCTATAGACACTAGAGGAATATGTTGTTGGAGAAGGTGCAGTGTTGCGGTGAGCAGCAGGTTGTGTCGTCGTGGTGGTCACCCTCGGCTACGATGGTGTGCAGTCCTTGGCACCGGGATCGGCCTGGGATGTCGTGGAGGGGAGAGGAGGGGATGGGCGACGTCATGGAGAGAAGGGGGCGTGGCGCTGAGAGCAAGGTGGGAGCTAAATGATATGGCGTCGAGGGGAGGCAACAATGAGAAGTCATGGTGGGCAGAGCACACTGGGGAATTGAGATGTGAGTGTGACCATTGCATCATGCAATGAGTGAGAGGGTGAATTGCTTTTTTAAGGTAAGAAGAGAAGGATCGGTTGTTTGCTTTCAACGGAAAATCGGTTGTTTGCTATGAGAGAAATGTCACATACTTCTGTATATAGAGAAAAATCTCACAAAGCCTAACAAGTCATCTCTAGCAGCTCACTAGCAAGTAGAGGGGAGAGTGTTTGATACGTCTCCAACGTATCTATAAATTTTTATTGTTCCATGCTATTATATTACCAACCTTGGATGTTTTATATTCCTTCATATGCTATTTTATATGATTTTTGGGACTAACCTATTAACCTAGAGCCCAGTGCCAGTTTCTGTTTTTTCCTTGTTTTTGAGTATTGCAGAAAAGGAAACCAAATGGAGTCCAATTGACCTGAATTCACGGAGATTATTTTTGGACCAGAAGATGCCCACGGAGTATCGGAGATGGGCCAGAAGAGTCCCGAGGCACCCATGAGGGTGGGGGCGTGCCCCCTACCTCGTGGCCGCCTCGGAGACCCCCCCTGACTTGTTCCCAACGCCAACACCTCTTATATATACCCAAACATCCAGAACATAACCTAGATCGGGAGTTCCGCCGCCACAAGCCTCTGTAGCCATTGAAAACCAATCTAGACCCGTTCCGGCACCCTGCCGGAGGGGGGGAATCCCTCTCCGGTGGCCATCTTCATCATCCCGATGCTCTCCATGACGAGGAGGGAGTAGTTCACCCTCGGGGCTGAGGGTATGTACCAGTAGCTATGTGTTTGATCTCTCTCTCCCTCGTGTTCTTCATTCAGCACGATGTTGATGTATCGCGAGCTTTGCTATTATAGTTGGATCTTATGATGTTTCTCCCCCTCTACTCTCTTGTAATGGATTGAGTTTTCCCTTTGAAGTTATCTTATTGGATTGAGTCTTTAAGTATTTGAGGAACACTTGATGTATGTCTTGCATGTGCTTTTCTATGGTAGCAATGGGATATCACATGATCCACTTGATGTATGTTTTGGTGATCAACTTGCAAGTTCCGTGACCTCGTGAACTTATGCATACGGGTTGGTACACGTTTTCGTCTTCACTCTCCGGTAGAAACTTTGGGTCACTCTTTGAAGTTCTTTGTGTTGGTTGAATAGATGAATCTGAGATTGTGTGATGCATATCGTATAACCATACCCACGAATACTTGAGGTGACATTGGAGTATCTAGGTGACATTAGGGTTTTGGTTGATTTGTGTCTTAAGGTGTTATTCTAGTATGAACTCTAGTATAGATTGAACGGAAAGAATAGCTTCATGTTATTTTACTACGGACTCTCGAATAGATCGATCAGAAAGAATAACTTTGAGGTGGTTTCATACCCTACAATAATCTCTTCGTTTGTTCTTTGCTATTAGTGACTTTGGAGTGACTCTTTGTTGCATGTTGAGGGATAGTTATATGATCCAATTATGTTATTATTGTTGAGAGAACTTGCACTAGTGAAAGTATGAACCCTAGGTCTTGTTTATACGCATTGCAATACCGTTTGTGCTCTCTTTTATCATTAGTTACCTTGGTGTTTTTATATTTTCATATTATAAAAAACTATATCTACCATCCATATTGCACTTGTATCACCATCTCTTCGCCGAACTAGTGCACCTATATGATTTACCATTGTATTGGTTGTGTTGGGCACACAAGAGACTCTTTGCTATTTGGTTGCAGGGTTGTTTGAGAGAGATCATCTTCATCCTACGCCTCCCACAGATTGATAAACCTTAGGTCATCCACTCGAGGGAAATTTTCTACTGTCCTACAAACCTCTACACTTGGAGGCCCAACAACGTCTACAAGAAGAAGGTTGTGTAGTAGACATCAAGCTCTTTTCTGGCGCCGTTGCCAGGGAGGTTAGCTCTAGAAGTTATATCTTTGGATCTTGCAATCGAATCTTTTAGTTTCTTGTTTTATCACTAGTTTAGTCTATAAAAGAGAACTACAAAAAATGGAATTAAGGTTGCCTCATATGCTTCATGTTTTTAATGTTTTTCGTGAGAATAAGGATTCCGATAATTGTGCCAAAGTGTTAGAAGAAGAATGCCTTAAAATGTTTGGCACTAAATCTTTGGATGATGAGCATGATTGCAATGTTGTTAGTATGAATTCTTTGAATATCCATGATGCTAATGATATGCAAAGCCACAAGCTTGGGAATTCTATGTTTGAGAAGATGATATTTTTTGTTCCCCAAGTTTTGATGAGCAAATTTATTTTGATGATAGCATGACTCCTATTTATGATGATTATATTGATGAAAGTGGGTTTGAAAGAGTGTCAACTTTAGGAAGTAATGATCCCACTATTTTGGAAGGTGTTGAATCTTATTGTGATAATTATGAAAGTGGGTTTGGAGAGGTCATGACTTTAGTTAATATTAATCCCACTATTTTGGAAGAGTGTCAACTTTGCATACATGTGGATCGTGTGCAGAATATATTTTGTGATAGCTATATTTTTGAATTTGCTTATGATCCTACATGTAATTATTATGAGGGAGGAACATATGCTTGTAGGAATTGCAATAATATCAAGTTTCCTCTCTATGTGTTGAAAATCTTGAAGATTTGCTTGTTTTACCTTTCTATGCAAGTTGATTCTTGTTCCCACAAGTTGTTTGCTCACAAAATACCTATGCTAGGAAGTGGGTTAGGATTTAATGTGCTAGATATATTCTTCATGATGCTCTCTTTATGTTTCAATTCTTATCTTTTATGTGAGCATCATTAAAATCATCATGCCTAGCTAGGGGCATTAAACGATAGTGCTTGTTGGGAGGCAACCAAATTTTATTTTTGTTCTTTGATTTTTGCTCCTGTTCAGTAATAAATAATTCATCTAGCCTCTGTTTAGATGTGGTTTTATGTTTTATTTAGTGTTTGTTCCAAATAGAACTTTTGGGAAGACTTGGGTGAAGTCTTTGCAATCTTGATGTAAAAACAGAAACTTTTGCGCTCACGAGATTAGCTGCCATTTTTTACTGGAGAGTGCGTTTAGGTTGATTCTTTTTGAATATGATTAATAGACGAATTCCTAAGATCCACCAATTTATTTCAGAATTTTTGGATTGACATAAGTATTCGAATGATACAAATTACTACAGACTATCCTATTTTTGACAGATTCTGTTTTCTATGTGTTGTTTGCTTATTTTGACGAATCTATGAGTAGTATCGGAGGGTATGAACCATAGTGAAGTTGGAATACAGTATATATTACACCAATATGAATTTATAATGATTTCACAACAGTACCTAAGTGGTGATTTATTTTCTTATACTAACGGAGCTTACGAGTTTTCTGTTAAGTTTTGTGTTGTGAAGTTTTCAAGTTTTGGGTAAAGATTTGATGGACTATGGAATAAGGAGTGGCAAGAGCCTAAGCTTGGGGATGCCCAAAGCAACCCAAGGTAATATTCAAGGACAACCAAAAGCCTAAGCTTGGGGATGCCCCGGAAGGCATCACCTCTTTCGTCTTCGTTCATCGTTAACTTTACTTGGAGCTATATTTTTATTCACCACATGATATGTGTTTTGCTTGGAGAGTCATTTTATTTGATTTTGTTTTGCTTGCTGTTTGAATAAAATAACAAGATCTGAAATTATTAAATGTCAAAGAGTCTTCACATAGTTGCATAATTATTCGACTACTCATTGAGCTTCACTTATATTTTTCGGAGTTGTTTGTCGTTTGCTCTAGTGCTTCACTTATATCTTCTTAGAGCATGGCGGTGGTTTTATTTTATAGAAATAGATGAACTCTCATGCCACTTATATTATTTTGAGAGTCTTTTATAACAGCATGGTAATTTGTTTGGGTTATAAAATTAGTCCTAATATGATAGGCATCCAAGATGGGTATAATAAAAACTTTCATATAGAGTGCATTGAATACTATGAGAAGTTTGATACTTGATGATTGTTTTGAGATATGAAGATGATAATATTAGAGTCGTGCTAGTTGAGTAATTGTGAATTTGAGAAATACTTGTGTTGAGGTTTGCAAGTCCCGTAGAATGCACGTATGGTAACCATTGTGTAACAAATTTGAAACATGAGGTGTTCTTTGATTGTCTTCCTTATGAGTGGTGGTCGGGGACGAGCGATGGTCTTTTCCTACCAATCTATCCCCCTAGGAGCATGCGCGTAATGCTTGGTTTTTGCTAACTTGTAGATTTTTTCAACAAGTATATGAGTTCTTTATGACTAATGTTGAGTCCATGGATTATACGCACGGTCACCCTTCCATCATTGCTAGCCTCTTCGGTACCATGCATTGCCCTTTCTCACCTCGAGAATTGGTGCAAACTTCGCCGGTGCATCCAAACCCCGTGATATGATATGCTCTATCACACATAAACCTCTTTATATCTTCTTCAAAAGAGCCACCATACCTACCTATTATGGCATTTCCATAGCCATTCCGAGATATATTGCCATGCAACTTTCCACCGTTCCATTTATTATGACATGTTTCATCATTGTCATATTGCCTTGCATGATCATGTAGTTGACATCGTATTTGTGGCAAAGCCACCATGCATAATTTCATACATTTCACTCTTGATTCATTCTCGGTACACCGCCGGAGGCTTTCATATAGAGTCATACTTTGTTCTAGTATCGAGTTGTAATCTTTGAGTTGTAAATAAATAGATGTGTGATGATCATCATTAATAGAGCATTGTCCCGAAAAAAAAGGAAAAAGAAGAAGACCAAAAGAAGAAGAAAAAAAAGAAAGGCCAAATAAAAAAATTAAAAAAAATAAAAAAAGTAATAAAAGGGACAATGCCACTATCCTTTTTCCACACTTGTGCTTGAAAGTAGCACCATGAACTTCATGATAGAGAGTCTCTTATATTGTCACTTTCATATACTAAGTGGGAATTTTTCATTATAGAATTTGGCTTGTATATTCCAACAATGGGCTTCCTCAAAATTCCCTAGGTCTTCGTGAGCAAGCAAGTTGGATGCACACCCACTTAGTTTCTTTTGTTGAGCTTTCATACATTTATAGCTCTAGTGCATCTGTTGCATGGCAATCCCTACTCCTCGCATTGACATCAATTGATGGGCATCTCCATAGCCCGTTGATTAGCTACGTCAATGTGAGACATTCTCCTTTTTTGTCTTCTCCACACAACCTCCATCATCATATTCTATTCGACCCAAAGTGATATGTCCATGGCTCACGTTCATGTATTGCGTGAAAGTTGAAAAAAGTTTGAGATTACTAAAGTATGAAACAATTGCTTGGCTTCTCATCGGGGTTGTGCATGATGAGAGCATTTTGTGTGATGAAAATGAAGCATGCCCAAACTATATGATTTTGTAGGGATGAGCTTTCTTTGGCTATTTTATTTTGAGAGGACATAATTGCTTGGTTACTATGCTTGAAGTATTATTGTTTTTATGTCAATATTAAACTTATGTCTTGAATCTTATGGATATGAATATTCTTGCCACAATAAAGAAGATTACATTGATAAATATGTTAGGTAGCATTCCACATAAAAAATTCTTCTTTTATCATTTACCTACTCGAGGACGAGCAGGAATTAAGCTTGGGGATGCTTGATACGTCTCCAACGCATCTATAAATATTGATTGTTCCATGCTATTGTATTATCAACCTTGGATGTTTTATATTCCTTTATATGCTATTTTATATGATTTTTGGAACTAACCTATTAACCTAGAGCCCAGTGCTAGTTTCTGTTTTTTCCTTGTTTTTGAGTATCGCAGAAAAGGAAAACCAAACAGAGTCCAATTGACATGAAATTTCATGGTGATTATTTTCGGACTAGAAGAAGCCCACGGAGTATCGGAGATGGGCCAGAAGAGTCCCGAGGCACCCATGAGGGTGGGGGCGTGCCCTACCCCCATGGGAGCGCCCCCTACCTCGTGGCCTCCTCGGCGACCCCCCTGACTTGTTCCTGACGCCAACACCTCTTATATATATATATATATATATCCAAACTTCCAGAACATAACCTAGATCGGGAGTTCCGCCGCCGCAAGCCTCTGTAGCCACCGAAAACCAATATAGACCCGTTCCGGCACCCTGCTGGAGGGGGGGGGATCCCTCTCCGGTGGCCAGCGCTCTCCATGACAAGGAGGGAGTAGTTCACCCTCGGGGCTGAGGGTATGTACCATTAGCTATGTGTTTGATCTCTCTCTCTCTCTCTCGTGTTCTTGATTCGGCACGATCTTGAAGTATCGCGAGCTTTGCTATTATAGTTGGATCTTATGATTTTTTTGCCCCTCTACTCTCTTGTAATGGATTGAGTTTCCCCTTTGAAGTTATCTTATCGGATTGAGTCTTTAAGGATTTGAGAACACTTGATGTATGACTTGCGTGTGCTTATCTGTGGTGACAATGGGATATCACGTGATCCGCTTGATGTATGTTTTGGTGATCAACTTGCGAGTTCCGTGACCTCGTGAACTTATGCATAGGGGTTGGCACATGTTTTCGTCTTGACTCTCCAGTAGAAACTTTGGGGCACTCTTTGAAGTTCTTTGTGTTGGTTGAATAGATGAATCTGAGATTGTGTGATGCATATCGTATAACCATACCCACGGATACTTGAGGTGACATTGGAGTATCTAGGTGACATTAGGGTTTTGGTTGATTTGTGTCTTAAGGTGTTATTCTAGTATGAACTATAAGATAGATTTAACGGAAAGAATAGCTTCGTGTTATTTTACTACAGACTCTTGAATAGATCGATCAGAAAGAATAACTTTGAGGTGGTTTTGTACCCTACAATAATCTCTTCTTTTGTTCTCCGCTATTAGTGACTTTGGAGTGACTCTTTGTTGCATGTTGAGGGATAGTTATATGATCCAATTATGTTATTATTGTAGAGAGAACTTGCACTAGTGAAAGTATGAACCCTAGGCCTTGTTTATACGCATTGCAATACTGTTTGTGCTCACTTTTATCATTATTACCTTGCTGTTTTTATATTTTTCAGATTATAAAAACCTATATCTACCATCCATATTGCACTTGTATCACCATCTCTTCACCGAACTAGTGCACCTATACAATTTACCATTGTATTGGGTGTGTTGGGGACACAAGAGACTCTTTGCTATTTGGTTGCAGGGTTGTTTGAGAGAGACCATCTTCATCCTACGTCTCCCACGGATTGATAAACCTTAGGTCATCCACTTGAGGGAAATTTGCTACTGTCCTACAAACCTATGCACATGGAGGCCCAACAACGTCTACAAGAAGAAGGATGTGTAGTAAACACCAATGGTGAGTTAGTGGGGTTAGGGTTGGGATGCAGCGGGGAGAGGGGAAAAGGCGAGGGCTCGACAGTGAGCCCAGAGGACAGCGTACCAGGTGGGCCGTCGAGCCAGCCCATGAGGCAACTTTGCCGTGCCTGGGGCCGGGAGGCCAACATGCGTGCTTGGCCGGGAAGGGCCGTGCCTGGCCCGTGTAATCCTGGACGGGCCGTGCCATGTCGGGCCGGCGCATTTGTCTAGTTATACTGTAATACCTCAAAAAACAATACTGTGGTAAGGTAATTTCTTTTATAATTGTTTTTAGGGGGCTAAGTTTGGGTGCTGGTTGGGCCGTGGTGGATAGCTAATTTTGGCCTTGTGTGCAAATTTTGCTCAATGATAGAAATGCTAGACTCGCATGTGTCAGAATTTATGATAAAAAAACATAGATATTAAAATTATACATACCTCACAACAATAATAAAGTGTATATATATATTAAATATGGTTCATAAAAAAATATTTTTTATACTTACCTTTCATATACTAAGGGTATCACAATAAAATTGAGAGAAAAAACAAATATACTTGGTTGAAGAAGGTTTGTTTGCATGTTTTTCATATGACTATTTACTTATATATGAACATTACAGATTGTTGTTTTCCCCGAATTTTGTGTTAGTACAATTATTTAATCAACATATTTTCCTAATAATATCAAATATGTTTCTTATAGAGCAAATAGTTGTGTTAGTTTCAATTTTATTTTTTTCAGATATTATATATGATTATATTACGCAGTAGAAAATATCATTTATATTTCATCACATATATTTCATCGTAGATACAAAGTGATGGGTTCCGACATATGCACTGATGTAACGATGACAGACCGCACAGAAACACCACGAGAAGAGGTGCATATAGCTAACCTTCCTCTGCATGTATATTATACATGAAAATACGAAAGGTATATTTTTTCTATATTATTGTTTTTTGAGAATATAGGAGACATGGATATGGACTTTGGAGATGCACAAAAATAATACATTGAGGGTTCCGATGCGAAGTTGTTGAAAGGACCGTAAATTCACCGAGTTTTTTTACAACATAATGATGTCGAAGCGGTGATATCTCATAACACACCAAAAAAGGATGCCAATTTAAATGTTATCGCACAATGTTGTGGTTTTGTCACGGCAAATGTCCTAGCGTGAGGACTTAGTCATGGAGCCATCTCGACGGGTTAGCGTAAAGGGGTTAAAGCAGGACAAAGGACGCAAGGAGTTTATACTGGTTCGGCCCCTTGCGGTGAAGGTAAAAGCCTAATCCAGTTGTGGTGGAATTGCTAGGGTTTCGATGACCAGGGAGGGAATCCGCTTTGCCTAGCTCTCGATCTGTTGTTTCTTGTCCCTAAACCGCCATCGGGTCGTCCCTTTATATACAAAGGTTGACGCCCAGCGGTTTACAAAGTCCCGGCTAGATCATAAGCGTGTCCGGCTCGGCTTCTACCTTTTCTTATCTTACAACACAAGTTACACATCTTATGGTGGTTTATTCCTATGGATCATAATCCGCCTTTGGGCCTTGGGACCTCTTGTTAGCTCTCCTTTGTAAAGCGTCGTACTCCTTGTCCTCGTGGGCTATGATAGGAACAACTCACTATGAGTATAATCTGGCCCCTCCTGGGCGGTTTATACTCAATAGTTATATCCCCAACATTAGGCCCCAGATTGATTACCTGTTCATGTCAATCTTCAGCACTTAGAAAAATTCCTTCTTCAATATCTTCACAAAAATATTGTAAACCGCCGTGACGTCATCTTCCAAGACCATGATAGCCCACCGTGACGTCATCCGCTATTAACTTTGCACAAAACCCAAATCTTTTAATGTATCTCCTTTAATGAATCTCCAAAAATTGAGGCGTCCGCATGTCTGCATATCCATTTTTCGACCTCCTCAATTCTCGCGCCTAACACTTATCCCTTCCCCTTATAAATAGGGCTGAGGGTATTTTTCACTTTTCCCCTCGTGCCTCTTCGTCTCGTCGTCTTCCTCGCGTCGCCTCAGTACTCGAGCACTGCCACCGCCATCGACCTTCGCCTCTGCTCCAACAACGGCCGCTGCATCAACCTGGTTCGATCAGATTCTCGTCTGCACGCCTCCGCATCCAACAGCCCTATTGAGTTTTTCTTTGCCCTTCCCATAGATCCCGTTAGGGTTTCTGCAAGTTCATCGAAGCTCAGTGCTGTTCTTCCCTGTTCTTCTCCGTAGCGTAAATGGCGAATTCAAATCTGATATTTTCCTGTGCAGTCATAGTTATAGTCCCCTTTTTCATCATCAGGGCATCTTCTCTGTATAGAAAAATCTCATCTGGATCTTGATGAACTTCTCAGGCACCTGTATTTTATGTCTGGATATATTTTGATTTGCTGACATGCTGTAGATCCAAAATTGTAATGCCAACTTGTGAAACCTGTTTTCCCCTTACTTAGCTACTTCAGATCTGTACCTTCCATACCAATGTAGGCGGTTTAACCTTAGACCATGATAACCCGCCAGGTACAATTAGTCCCCTCGTAAACCGCCAGTCGCTTTATCATTTATAATAGCATCAACCTCCGGTTTGACAATTTTGCATGCCTGAATACCCTTTATCTCTTAACCTGCAATGCTTTATGCTTGTCAACCATGAATCTTAATCCGGCACAAACCTTCCTTCAGGTTGTCTAAGAAATGGCCAAGACATTTTATGCTTGTAACTGGGTTCCATCCTGGATTACGGAAGAAGATCTGAAAGGATGTGTTATAACTAGCGCTTCACCAAAATAGAGTGAAATCCACTGGCTAGTCCCCGGTCCAGAAAATCCTCCTACACCCAAGGATGGCGAGATAGTTGTGTTTGTTGATCATCTGAGCCCTGACTATGTAGCCGGTTTAGTGGGCCTAATGAAGGAGCGGTATGAGGTAAATATCACCCAGTCTGCATAAGCTGCTTCTTGGATCTTGAACGATGGCGGTCAGCAAGCATGATATTGCTTCGATCCTACATGGTAAGGATGTACTCCATGGTTGGGTGAGCTACGGAGACAGGGGAGCATCGTGTTGAAGAAGATCAAGTGGAGGGGCGAGAGAATGGGAAGGGACAGGGATGCGGATAGCCGGGGAGAGTGAGGTCGTTCGTCTTCTAGTAGATAATGAACCTTTTGGGATGGTATGTTAATTGGAAGAAGAAAATGCTGACATGGCACTGTGGTGATCTTGGTGGGCCGTGAAACTGATGTGGCATGAAGGTGGTGTGGAAAGTGTGCATGTTAAGAGAATTAGAAGTAATGGGGAGCAACTTTTTAAGAATGTAAGATGTGAACCGGGACTTGTAGTAGAACAATATTTAACTTTGCTTGCGTAGCCCCCAGGGACCGGTTTATACCTTTAGGATGAATCGGTACCTTTCTGTCATGAAGCTTCTAAAATTCTTGATAATCATCTTTGTAATCCGATTGATGAAGAAAAAAATCCATAACCCTGACTTGAGCAAATATGCATTAGCCCCCAAGTGCCAAGTGTATAACTTGTTATGTGCTTGGGACTTAAAATGTCTGTTGATAAGAAGTAAGATGCATTAGGCCCCAAGTGCCAAATGTATAACTTGTTATGTGATTGGGACTTCAAATATGCACTACCAACTCATTAAATGTCTCTTGTAGACTGATCTGAGCAAAAAGGAATCTCAAATCGCCAACCTTCAAGAAAATATCAAGTCCCAGCAAGCAGAAACTTCCAAGGCTAAAGAAGAGATGACTAGCGCTTTAACAGCCATGGAACAACTGAAGGAAAGCTTTAAAAGTGAACGGGTAGGGTGGGACGCTGAAAAAGCAACTCTGCTAAAGCGGGCAGAGGATGCTGAAACAGCTCTTAATCCAGTAGCAGAAGAACTGACTGGCTTGAAGCGGCAAACCAATGCCATGACCACTGTTGTGTTCGGTAAGTACCCTTAGTATCAGCTATTAACATGTATTATCCTATGAATTGCCGATTTATTGACGTGTGCAATGATGCACGATCTCGCATTATCCATCTGGGCTCTGATATGCAGAAGAAATTGAAGGCTGCCTATACTCTTATAGAGCAATTATATACCGTCGCGCAACGGATCATTTGTACTGCCTCTCATAACAAACTACCCCCAACCTTGATCAAGGACACATTAGAGAAGCTGTCAATGATGCCTGCCCGGTTTGAGGAGTTAAAAAGATCGGCTGCAAGGGCAAGTGCTCTAACTGCGCTAATCCGGGCTAAAGCATGGATACCAGATCTTGACCCGGCTGATGTAGGAGGTGGCTATCCGAGCATAAAGGAGGACGGGTCAGATTTTAACAATGATGATCTCCGAGCTTTGATGAAGGAACTACGCCCATTAGCGAGCAAATTGGCTGAAGAAATAGATCTTTCTCATTACCAGTCAATTTATGACGCGGACAACAACTGGGTTAATGCGCCAACTCATGATGTGGAAAATCTTATCCTGCCAATCCGTAAGCATACCTATGCCCCTGATGTTGACCCCTCCACTCTTATAAGCGACGAAACTGTATTCAAGGCCCTAATTGGAATTGACTGGGCAACCATTAACTTCCAGCCGCTGGGTGGAGAGAAGGAGGATGAACTGGCGCAAGATGATCCACAACCGTCAAGGCAGCCCGACGAAGAGTCATGATCCGGAGGCCGGTTTAGCCTTCTGCATACTGCAAATACTTGTTGAAAACAATTATCCTTTTGGGCATCAAAATGCCTTGTAATAGGCTAGTTTAAATACTTGGTCTGCTATGCCATCGTGCATATTCACTTTGCATGACACTGTTAATCCGTCATGATTATGCCATGTCTGCTTATGATCCTTAGCCGCTTTATTCAACCTGTTTCTACATAAAACAAGTGTAAAGTGTCCTGGTGGTTTACTGCCGGACGGGTCATAATGCCCAACATATAACCTGGGTTTATAACCAAGGTTGTACATAGGAATAATCAAATATGAAATATATCATACCTATGGCATTGAATCACATCGTTGGTTTACCAACTTTTTGTAGTAAGGGTGATAACCCAAACCTTTAGTACTGGCAACCCCTTCACGTTGTGCCAATTTATAGTAAAGTTGTACCGGGTTGTAATAAACACCGGATTACCCGTATATCATACGGGTGACTTGTAGTCGAAAGCCAGACCGGGTCAATGAACACCGGATTATAGCTGAGTGTATGTTGACGATTTATAATCGACAGCGAAGCTAGGTCAATAAACACCAACAATATTTTCAGTTTGCTCGGCCGACTTATAGTCAACAGCCAGGCCGAGTCAGTAAACACCGGATTAGTATAAACCTCATCAAAATAAACTGCTAAAAGAAAGATTTCAGAAGAAAAACTGCAAAAAGGCGAGGCTTTTCATGGTCTGCCAGGCCTCTGAGTTAAACCATTTTACAAAGCCTTATATGATGGACCTCACATCAACCAATCGTCATTTTAATTATGACAAGTTCAGGGTCTTTATAAGATTGACTTGTTAAACGTTCGACGGGTCTTACTAGGATTACCTGGACGGAGTGGCTTACTTAAAAAGGCAGGATAACCCGGGGTTTTAGGTGAATACACCTGGCTTCTAAGCCTGGCTTTTATAGCCTATTACAAGGTTATAGACTCTTTGCTCTTGTAGAAGAAAAGAGCCCCCAAGTAATATTTTGTGTTGTGCTCAATGGGTGCCTATGTTTGAGTTGTGCTTTGCAACAGACGCTATTTGGCTCCTTTTGACTTTTGGGTAGCAAGCCCCCAAGTTTTTTTATGTGTGGCTTATGAGACGGATCAATGGGTAATCAGAACTTCACCTTATAAACAGAAACCCCCATGTAACCAAAAACTTTTTAAGGAAGAACGGCAGAGGCCCCACTTTAGCAGGGATGCATGTTTATTATATTGATCATCATAATATATACATTGTCAAAAATATGTACATAAGAGGAGCCTATGGCTCAGGTGTAGTAAGGCCGAAGATGAGCGATATTCCACGGCCGATGGGTCTCCTCCTCCGATTTACGTGAGTCTTTGTGCTCTCAAACATCGATAAGGTAGTATGACCCATTGTGCAGATTCTTGCTGACCACAAAGGGTCCTTCCCAAGGTGGGGATAACTTGTGCATATCAGTCTGATCCTGGATGAGCCGGAGCACCAGATCCCCTTCTTGAAACGTTCTGGTTTTAACCCGAAGACTGTGATAACGACGCAGATCTTGCTGGTAAATCGCGAACAAGCCGCTGCAATATCACGCTCCTCATCTAACAGGTTAATTGCTTCCTGACGTGCTTTCTCATTGTCAGCTTCAACATAAGCCGCCACACGGGGTGAATCATGACAGATGTCACTAGGGAGAACTGCCTCTGCTCTGTAAACCATGAAAAAAAGGTGTATAACCCGTAGATCTGTTGGGCGTGGTATTGATGCTCCATAACACGGAAGGTTACTCCTCTACCCAACAACCCAGCATCCGTCGTAAAGGAACAATAAGCCGGGGCCTGATGCCTCGCAGGATCTCTTGATTGGCTCTCTCCGCTTGACCATTAGATTGGGGGTGAGCCACTAATGACACGTCAAGTCGGATGTGCTCATGTTGACAAAATTCTTCCATAGCACCCTTGGATAGATTAGTACCATTATCAGTTATGATGCTGTGTGGAAAACCAAACCGGAAAATCACCTTCTTGATGAATTGAACCACCATGGCTGCATCACACTTACTGACTGGCTCGGCCTCTACTCACTTAGTGAACTTATCAACCGCCACCAAAAGGTGGGTCTTCTTATCCTTGGACCTCTTAAAGGGGCCAACCATATCCAGCCCCCAAGTTGCAAACGGCCAAGTGATTGGAATCATCCTCAATTCCCGAGCCGGAACATGAGCTCAACGTGAAAACTTCTGACAACCATCACACCTTTTTACCAGATCCTTAGCATAAGCATGAGCCGTCGGCCAATAGAAGCTGTGACGAAAAGCCTTAGCTACCATGGACTCTGAACCGGTGTGGTGACCACAATCTCCTTCGTGGATCTCACGCAAAATCTCAAAGCCTTCTTCAAGAGATACGCAACGCTGAAACACCCCTGTTACGCTGCAATGATGCAATTCTCCGTTGACAATGGTCATTGACTTGGATCACCGGATTATCTGCCTGGCCAAAGTTTCATCCTCCGGTAACTCTCCCCGGTTCATATACGCCAAATATGGGACTGTCCAATCTGGGATAACGTGAAGAGCCGCCACCAGCTGAGCCTCCAGGTCAGGAATAGCCAAATCCTCCTCTGTAGGTAGCTTGATTAACAGGTTATGCAAAACATCCATGAAAACATTGGGTGGCACCGGTTTACATTGAGAGCCCAAACGGCTTAAAGCGTCCGCCGCTTTGTTCTTTCGCTGGTCCACATGGTCAACCTGATAACCCTTGAAATGACTAGCCACTATGTCCACTTCTCGTCGATACGCCGCCATGAGCGGATCCTTGGAATCCCAAGTACTAGACACTTGTTGAGCTACCAGGTCTGAGTCACCAAAGCACTTAACCCGGCTTAAATTCATCTCCTTAGCCATTCGAAGACCATGGAGTAAGGCCTCATATTCAGCTGCATTGTTAGTGCAAGGGAACATTAAACGGAGAACATAACAAAACTTATCACCTCGCGGGGAAGTTAACAGGACTCCAGCCCCGAGCCCTCCAATTGCCCGGGCCCATTAAAATGAATAGTCCAATAACTGTTACCCGACTTTTCTTCCGTCGCCTGCAACTCTATCCAGTCATTGATGAAATCCACAAGCGCTTGGGACTTGATTGCCGTGCGAGGAATATACTTTAACCCGTGAGGTCCAAGCTCGATGGCCCATTTGGCAACCCGGCCAGTTGCTTCCCTGTTTTGGATTATATCTCCCAAAGGGGCAGAACTGACCACAGTGATGGGATGACCCTGAAAATACTGCTTGAGCTTCCGACTTGCCATAAAAACTCCATACACTAGCTTCTGCCAATGTGAGTACCTCTGCTTAGACTCAATAAGCACCTCATTGATATAATAAACCGGCCTTTGAACCGGATACTCTTTGCCAACCTCTTTATGTTCTACCATAATGGCAACACTGACAGCTCAGGCATTGGCTGCCACGTATAACACCAGCGACTCTTTATCGCCCGAAGCAGCAAGGATAGGTGGCTCAGCTAACTGTTTCTTCAAGTCCTCAAACGCCGCATTAGCAGCATCACTCCAGACAAAATTGTCTATCTTTTACATCATTTGATATAGAGGGATGGCTTTTTCCCAATCGGCTGATAAACCGGCTCAACGCCGCAATACGACCCGCCAGACGCTGAACATCATTAATACAGGCCGGTTTAGCCAGAGACGTAATAGCTTTAATCTTTTCTGGATTAGCTTCAATGCTCCTATTAGACACCAGAAAACCCAAGAGCTTGCCTGCCGGTACACCAAAAACACACATGGCCGGGTTAAGCATCATCTTATAGACCCAGAGATTATCAAAAGTTTCCTTCAAGTCATCTATCAACGTCTCCTCCTTTCTGGACTTCACCACAATATTATCCACATATGCATGAACATTGCACCCAATCTGATTACGAAGACAATTCTACACACAACGCTGATAAGTTGCCTAGGCACTCTTAAGACCAAAAGGCATAAACACATAGCAGAAGCTCCAAAAGGAGTTATAAAAGCTATCTTCTCCTGGTCCTTAACTGCCATTTTGATCTGATGATAACCTGAATAAGCATCCAGAAAGCTCAAACGCTCACAACCCGCCGTAGCATCAATGATTTCATCAATACGAGGGAGAGCAAAGGGGTCAGCTGGACAAGCCTTGTTCAAATCTGTGTAGTCTACACACATATGCCAAGTGTCATTCTTCTTAAGTACTTGCACCGGGTTAGCTAACCACTCAGGGTGAAAAAACCCCACAATAAACCCTGCTGCTAAGAGCCTGGCTACCTCCTCACCAATGGCCTTGTGCCGTTCTTCATTGAAGCGGCGGAGAAACTGCTTAACCGGTTTAAATTTGGGATCGATATTAAGAGTGTGCTCAGCGAGTTCCCTTGGTACACATGGCATGTCAGAAGGTTTCCATGCAAAGATGTCCCGGTTCTCACGGATGAACTCGATGAGCGCGCCTTCCTATTTCGGATCCACGTTAGCGCTGATGCTAAACTGCTTGGATGAATCACCAGGAACAAAATCAACCAACTTGGTCTCATCAGCCGATTTAAACTTCAAAGCTGGGACATGCTCTGTCGTTGGCTTTTTCAAAGATGTCATATCCGACGGATCAACATTGTCCTTATAGAACTTCAACTCCTCTGTCGCACAAACCGACTCAGCATAAGCCACATCACCTTATTCACACTCCAAAGTTAGCTTACAACTCCCATGTACCGTGATGGTCCCCTTATGACTCGGCATCTTGAGCTGCAGATAAACATAGCAGGGCCTTGCCATGAACTTAGCATAAGCCGGCCGTCCGAATAGGGCATGATAAGGGCTCTTGATTTTCACCACTTCAAAAGTCAATGTCTCTGATCTTGAATCATGATCATCTCCAAAAGTAACCTCCAGAGCTATCTTACAAACTGGGTATGCTGATTTAGCACGCACCACACCATGGAAAACAGTATTCGACGGTTTAAGATTTTTATCTGTCAACCCCATGCGACGGACGGTTTCATAATAAAGTATATTGATACTGCTCCCTCCATCCATGAGCACCTTGGTGAACTTATACCCCCCAACTTGAGGCGCCACCACCAATGCCAGATGACCCGGATTATCAACCCGGGGTGGATGATCCTCTCGACTCCACAAAATGGGTTGTTCAGACCAGCGCAAGTAACGGGGCACTGCCGGTTCAACAGAGTTTACTGCCCTCTTATGAAGCTTCTGATCATGCCTGCATAGGCTAGTGGTGAAAACATGATATTGCCCACTATTCAACTTCTTCGGGTTGCTCTGATAACCCGATTGTTGCTGATGTTGACTCCCTTGAGAGTGTTGTTGGCCATAACCCCCTTGGTTGCCATGATTGCCTTGATTGGATTGAAGTCCTAAGCCAGAACTGCCTCCACCATAACCCGGCCCATGAGAACCGGGTCCCGAACCGCCGCCCGGTCCATGACCATCTTGGAAAAGATTTGAGTTTTTGAACTCCCTCATAATAAAGCAATCCTTCCAGAGGTGCGTAGCTGGCTTTTCTCGCGTCCAGTATCTTGGGCAAGGCTGATTTAACAGGTACTCAAGATTGATACCTAATCCTACACTCCGCGGGGGCGGTTTACCCTTATGAGGCTGACCCTTATTCTGCGTTTTGGTGTTAGCCAAAAAATCCAAACTGTTGTCCGCTTTACGCTTACCGTTGGTTCCATGGCCCGCCAAGTTATTCCGTTGCCCTTTGGTGTTGCTACTCTTTTTTCCCTTCCCGGCTTTTCATCGTCAGACCCGGGATCCTTGGTACTATCAGAGTCGGCATACTTAACCAGAGCTGTCGTAAGTGTCCCCATGTCACCGCAGTGACGCTTGAGTCACCCTAACTTCAGCTTCAGAGGCATGAACCAGCAATTGCCTTCCAATGTCAAAACTTCTGTATCAGCATTGATGCGGTCCGATGAATGCAAAATCACTTAGACCCAACGCACCCAATGGGTTGTTGATTCACCTTCTTCTTGGACACATGCGGCTAAGTCCACAATTGACATGGTCTGCTTGCATGTATCCTTGAAATTCTGGATAAACCGGGCCTTTAACTCGGCCCAGGATCCAATGGAGTTAGCTGGTAAACTTTTCAGCCAAGTACGAGTTGTTCCTTCCAACATCATGGTGAAGTATTTAGCACATGCCGCATCATCCACATCCAGCATCTCCATCGCCATCTCATAGCTCTCAACCCATGACTCAGGGGGTAAATCGGCAGTGTAATTGGGCACCTTACGAGGACCTTTGAAATCCTTGGGCAGCCGCATGTTACGTAAAGCCAGGGTGAGACACGGCACCCCCAAAGAGCTGAAAGCAACACCTAGTTCCACTGAAGTAGTTGGACGGACCGGAGTAAGCTGACGGGCCGCGTACTGTGTTGTTAACCCGGCTTCTCGATGTGCTCTACCGTGATCCACCATGTCCTGAGCATTAGCACCGCCGCCTGCCGGGTTATGCCCTCGAGGCGGGTTATGGTTCCGCACACTGCTTGACACAGCCGGTTCATCAATATGCCCGCGGTAACTCCAGCTTGGGCGGGGGGTGGAATGAATCCTCTCGCGACTGTACGAATAAGGCTGGTGCTGAGTCAAAGCTGTCTGAAGGAGTCCCCTAGCCCATCGTGTCTCAACTGCTACAGGGGACTCGCCTTCAACCGGGAGGGACGCTAATCGTGAAGCGGCAGCGACTATGTTATCCAAGGGGTTGGAGTAATGACCCGGAGGCATTGACACGTGCTGCAGCGTGATATTCGGACGAGGCAGATCCATTGTGCGCGGCTGAACCAACGCCCCCGTTCCAGGTGCTTCTACCCGGTTTACCACTACCTGGTTACTGGTTCCTGCTCCTGGCATGTTAAAGAGATTCCTTGGCTCATAATCCGGAGGCAGGTGGGACCGGTAGCTTCTCCTCATTACATCATTTGATGCGTTCTGATCCAACATAAGTCGATAAGCCTGTGCATCCAACTCGGCCCGCTCCGCAGCCATCCTGGTGTTCTCGGCTGCCAGGTCTGCCTTGGCTTGAGCTATCTGATCCTTCACCTTCACGACTTCTGTGTTATGTTGATCCTGATTCGCTGGGGTAACTTCAGTCGCCAGCAGTGTTGCCAAAGCGTCGAATAAATTGGACAAAACCTAAGCCGGCGGTTGCGCAGGGCCTCCAGCCCCAGCTGTTGTCGCCGCTGCTGAACTAGAGATCATTGCTGCTGCGGTTGAAGAATGTTATGCTGACTATGTACCGGCCATGAAGATCGCAACTCGGCTCGGCGGATCAAAGGGGTCCGGAATACTGTCGCCATCGGAATAGCCCCCAAACCGGCCATCTTGCAGTTGGTACAATGACTCGGTCTCTCTGGTAGATGATTCGTCATCAGAGTAAACAACGGTTTCACCACCAGATACCGATCTATCCTCAAATTCCGCTCCATGGATGACTCCCACGAAGGCGTGCTTCATGGCAGGCTGAACCCGGGCGGGTCTCGCATGCTGAGCCATTTCGACGATGTCGGTGCATATATCTGACTCAGGGCCCGGTTCGCCGATCTTGCCAATGAAGACGTGAATACCGCCGAAGGGGACCCGATACCCGTACTCCATTGAGCCGGCCTCGGGGCCCCATCCTGCGTCATCGATGTATAGCTTGCCGCGATGACTCTTGGTCATCCGGCCCACAGCGTAACCCTTGAGCCCTTCAAAGCTGCCCTCTAAGAACTTGAAACCATCGTGTGATAGCCCCACAGTGGGCGCCAACTATCGTGGTTTTGTCACGGCAGATGTCCTAGCATGAGGACTTAGTCATGGAGCCATCGCGGCGTGTTAGCTTAAAGGGGTTAAAGCGGGACAAAGGATGCAAGGAGTTTATACTGGTTTGGCCCCTTGCGGTGAAGGTAAAAGCGTAATCCAGTTGTGGTGGAATTGCTAGGGTTTTGATGACCAGGGAGCGAATCCGCTTTGCCTGGCTCTCGATCTATTGTTTCTTGTACCTAAATCGCCATTGGGTCATCCCTTTATATACAAAGGTTGACGCCTGGCGGTTTACAGAGTCCCGGCCGGATCATAAGAGTGTCCAACTCGGTTTCTACCTTTTCTTATTTTACAACACAAGTTACACATCTTATGGCAGTTTATTCCTATGGATCATAACCCGCCTTTGGGCCTTGGGCCCTCTTGTTAGCTCTCCTTCATAAAGCGTCGTACTCCTTTTCCTCGTGGGCTATGACAGGAACAACTCACTATGAGTATAATCCGGCCCCTCCTGGGCGGTTTATACTCAATATTTATATCCCCAACACACAAGTTATTTTTTCAATGTTATTATCAATATTTTCTTTGTGAAATTTCCTTCTGTATTCAGCTAATTTGGCTCATTTTGTTGTCTAAGTTGGCTCACTTTTTTATGATGTCGACAGACTATGTTTGTACCCATAGAGATATTTCAGTCATCAAATCAATCATGTCTGCCCCCAAGAAAACCTTGTTTGTGGACATTGGAGATGCGTTGTTATCAACCGACGATTTGGAATGCCTTTTGAAAGATGATATGTTCTTACACGATGGTGTAAGACCAATTTAACATGTAACTCTTGTAAACTTTTCAAGAGCTTGTGGCAACGCACAGGCACTCTACTAGTATAAATAAAGAATGAGTTCATTACAGTACCTTAAAGTGGTGGTTTGTTTTCTTATACTAACGGACTTAATGAGATTTTCTATTGAGTTTTTTGTTGTGAAGTTTTCAAGTTTTTGGGTAAACATTTGATGGATTTTGGAACAAGGAGTGGTAAGAGCCTAAGCTTTGGGATGCCCAAGGCACCCCAAGGTAAAATTCAAGGACAACCAAAAGCCTAAGCTTGGGGATGCCCCGGAAGGCATCCCCTCTTTCGTCTTCGTCTGTCGGTAACTTTACTTGAGGCTATATTTTTATTCACCACATGATATGTGTTTTGCTTGGAGTGTCTTGTATGATTTAAGTCTTTGATTTTTAGTTTACCACAATCATCCTTTCTATACACACCTTTTGGGAGAGACAGACATGAATCAGAATTTATTAGAATACCCTATGTTCTTCACTTATATCTTTTAGAGCACGATGCTAGTTTTATTTTATAGAAATTATTGATCTCTCATGCTTCACTTATATTATTTTGAGAGTCTTTTAGAACAGCATGGTAATTTGCTTTGGTTATGAAATTAGTCCTAATATGATAGGCATCCAAGATGGGTATAATAAAAACTTTCATATAAAGTGCATTGAATACTATGAGAGGTTTGATACTTGATGATTGTTTTGAGATATGAACATGGTAATATTAGAGTCATGCTAGTTGAGTAGTTGTGAATTTCAGAGATACTTGTGTTAAAGTTTGTGATTCCCGTAGCATGCACGTATGGTGAACCGTTATGTGATGAAGTCGGAGCATGATTTATTTATTGATTGTCTTCCTTATGAGCGGCGGTCGTGGATGAGCGATGGTCTTTTCCTACCAATCTACCCCCCTAGGAGCATGCACGTAGTACTTTGTTTCAATAACTAATAGATTTTTGCAATAAGTATGTGAGTTCTTTATGAGTAATGTTGAGTCCATGGATTATACGCACTCTCACCCTTCCACCATTGCTAGCCTCTCTAGTACCGTGCAACTTTTGCCGGTACCATAAACCCACCATATACCTTCTCCAAACAGCCACCATACCTACCTATTATGGTGTTTCCATAGCCATTCCGAGATATATTGCCATGCAACTTTCCACCGTTCCTGTCTGATCTTCACCTGTTGACCATGTCAATGCTATCTCAAATCATGTCTGTGGTACTCTAATTTTCAACAAGAACATTTGAAGCCTAATGCTAAATGTTACTTTCTCAATTATCCAAACACCGTTGTATGGGCAATGTCATGAAAATTCTCTCCCGTACCTAAAGAGTTTTCTACATTATATCCTATCATGGATATCATGCTCTACCTGTCCTTGAGAAGCATATACCTTTCAATTGTGTGTTTAAACCCATTTTCCTTTCCATTGTTCTGTTTAATCTGATAATCATATTTGCCTTTCCATTGGTTGGTTTAACACGTCTTGTGATCTATATGATCTAAGCGGTAATATTCTCCTGCTTATGTAAACACCTCGGTGTACAATTCTGTCAGCAAGACCCTGTTACTATTGTTGATGACATTTCGGTAGCCACCGATGGACGAGAACCTTGCCTATTGGCTCGCCTCGTTCAACGAGCAGGAAAATGGTTCTCTTAGTCCCTCGCCCTTGGTACCGATGTTGTTGCCGACATAATCGACAGACTATCCTCTAACATGCCTTGCTTTCATGATCGTGCAATACGTCACCGCCCTTCCTGCTTCTAACCCACATGGTGGGCCCATAACCCACAGTTCCTCAGGATCGAAACCTGACTCTCCTGTACACCCCCTGTTCCCAAAGTTATTCCTCGCGCTTGGCTTCGTATTTAATTCACGGGCCACCTTCCTAATGCTCTATTCTGGTATCAGACGCAATACTTACTCTCGCTGCTCTGAAACCCTTTCTCACTCTGGTTCAGACTTCGAGCAACTATCTATCCACTTGGAACCTCTTATTGTACCTTGTACCTTACTCTTGATGTATTCGATATGTTCAACTCGAGAGATAATCTTATGCTCATTCATGGGTTAACCCCCAGACTGTTTCCCTCATAAGCATTCTGTCGTAGCCGAGCTGCCCCTTACCTATTCGTAAGTACGTTGGAGTTCCCGAGAAAAGAACGACATCACCATGATGGCCTGAAGCAGAGAAGTGAAGACAACAATGTAATGGATCGACCTCCTCGAGAAGAGTAACCAAGACCAACAAGACCCGTTAGAAATTCGCAACCTAATCCCTTCCCCGCACTTCCCCGCTTAAATCTCGGGACGAGATTTCTCGTAGTGGAGGAGAATTGTGACGCCCGGGTAATTAAGCTACAGTGATCCTTTGCTAATGATGCCACGTCACCTCGTTTATAGTTGCTAATCTCGAGTTAGTTCAAAACCAATTCAAATTCAAATTCAAAAATAGGCAGACAATAAAAGTTTTCAAATGTTAAAACTAAAATGTTCGAAGTGAATCAAATAATGCATAGGTAAATATGGTGGAGAAACCACACTTTTATAAAATATTTAAATGCCCAAATGGGAATGAAACAACAACATAACGAATTTATTAAATGCCTTTTGTTAATTATAAAATGTTAAAATATTTTACTTAGGGGTTTAAACTTTTTGTAGTAGAGGTATAATTAGTGATACAAATTTAGGCACAACTGTTGTGATTTATATAACTAAAATAAAACAAATAAGAACTAAAAGAATAAATAAAAGAAAAGAGAAAATAAACAACAAAAAAATAAAAGAGACAGAGAACCCCCCTCCCCCGAGCTGGGCCTCGGCCCAGCAGGCTACCGGGCCGCCAGGCCGGCCCAACCGCGCCCGCTACTAATCCCCTCGGGCGCCAGAAACCCTAACCCATCCACCCCGTCACCCCCCCACTCCCTACGCCTCTCCTCTCCCCTTCCCGATCCGATCTGGATCGGGGTCGAGCCCGCTCCCCCCCACCTCGCGACGCCAGTGCCCCAACCCAGTCACCGGGCACCCCATCGCCTCGATCCCGCGTCGGCCCCCCCTCCTCTCTCCCGATCTGGGTCGGGATCCAGAGGAGGCCACCGCCGCCCGGAACCCCCTTCGCCGGACCACCTCGCCGGCCTGCTCCACCACGCCGGACGCCATCGCCGCTCCTCCCCTGCGTCGCCGCGTCCCCGTCCTCCTCCCCAAAGGCTCCACCGAGCCTCGCCGACCCTCGTCTCTGCAACGCCGGTGAGGCCACGGCCTCCTCTTCCTCTTTGCGCCCTCTCTGCACGTCTCCCCGTCGCCAACCGCACCGGCCTCCCCTGCTCGACGCGCCACCGCGCGTGCCCGGCGCTCGTCGCCGCGGCCACCGCGCGCGTGCGCCCCGTGCACGCCTCGCCATCCCACTCGTCGCGCCCGAACGCCCGCAACCCCGCGCTCTCCGTGCGCTCACCGCAACCGCCGCCCTCACTCCCCTGCTTGGCCGCACGCACTCGCGCGCGCGCCCTCGCCGCGGCCCCCCTGTACCGCCCCAGTCATCGCCCCCCAATCACTGCGGCTAACGCCCACCTTCCCTCTTCCCTGCCTGTGGTGACTGACCAAGGCCGGTCGCCGTTCGGTCCGGCCGCACCTCTCCACGGCCCCGGCGCCCTCCTCCGGTGGCCGCCGCTTCACCACGGCACCGCTCCGCCCGTGGCCTCCCCATGGCCACCGGCCTCCCTGCTCCGGCGCCCTGCTGGGAACGCCCGCTCGGGCCGCGTCCAGCACCCGTTAGCCCGAACCGCTGTGGCCCCTTTGGCCCAATGACACAGGGGCCCACGCCCCAGAACTTTATAAAAAAAGAATTAAAAATAAATAAATAAATAATAATTACATTAATTAATTAATCAATAAGTGATTTAATTAAGTTAATTAATCATGCTTAATTAATCTAATTAACTAGTTAGTTTAATTAAATAGTAATTAGTTTAACTAAGACCTAATTAACCTAAGCAGTGTATGACAGGTGGGTCCCACTGGACCCACATGTCAGTTTGACCCAGTCAACTCTGTTGACTGCTGACGTCAGCATGACATCATGCTGATGTCATTAATTTATTTTCGAATTAATTTAAATAATTGATTAAATACCAGAAATTAATAAAATCTTTAGAAAATCATATCTTTTAATCCGTAACTCGGATTAAAATATTTTCAACATGAAAGTTGCTCAGAATGTCGAGACAAATGTGAATACGCAGCCCGTTTATCCGCCACGCATCCCTAGCATAGCGAACACGCAACTTTCCCCCTCCGTTTCATCTGTCCGAGAACGCGAAACACCGGGAATACTTTTCCGGATGTTTTCCCCCTTCACCGGTACCCCCTCGTACCGCGTTAGGGCACACCTAGCATCACGTTTTGTCATGTCATGCATCTTTATGCATCTGTTTGCATTATATTTATTGTTTCTTCCCCCTCTTCTCTCGCTAGACACCGAGACCGACGCCGCTGCTACCCAGTACGACTACGGTGTTGACGACCCCTCTCTCTTGCCAGAGCAACCAGGCAAGCCCCCCTTTGATCACCAGATATCGCCTACTCTTCTCTATACTGCTTGCATTAGAGTAGTGTAGCATGTTACTGCTTCCCGTTAATCCTATCCTGATGCATAGCCTATCCTTGCTACTACTGTTGTTACCTTTACCTGCAATCCTAATGCTTAGTATAGGATGCTAGTTTATCATCAGTGGCCCTACATCCTTGTCCGTCTGCCATGCTATACTATCGGGCCGTGATCACTCGGGAGTTGATCATGGGTATATACTATATACTTTATACATGATACATGTGGTGACTAAAGACGGGTCGGCTTGAGGAGCACCCGCGAGTGGAGTTTTGAGGCGGAGCGGCAGGGCAGGTTCCGACCACCTAGGAGAGAGGTGGGCCTGGCCCTGGTCGGCGTTCGCGGATACTTAACACGCTTAACGAGATCTGGGTATTTGATCTGAGTCTGGTCATTTGGTCTATACGCACTAACCATCTACGCGGGAGTAGTTATGGGTATCCCGGCGTCGTGGTATCAGCCGAAGCCTTCGTGACGTCAGCGACTGAGTGGCGCGCGCCGGATTGGACTGGAATGCCACTAGGCTAGGTCTGCTTTCGGCCGCGTTCGCAACGTGCAGGTGTGCTAAGGGCGATGGGCCCAGACCCCTGGGCGCTTAGGTTTAGACCGGCGTGCTGACCTCTCTGTTGGTCTAGGTGGGGCTGCGACGTGTTGATCTTCCGAGGCCGGGCATGACCCAGGAAAGTGTGTCCAGCCAAATGGGATCGAGCGTGTTGGGGTATGTGGTGCACCCCTGCAGGGAAGTTAATCTATTCGAGTAGCCGTGATCTTCGGTAACAGGACGATTTGGAGTTGTACCTTGACCTTATGACAACTAGAACCGGATACTTAATAAAACACACCCTTCCAAGTGCCAGATACAACCGGTGATCGCTCTCTCACAGGGCGACGAGGGGAGGATCAGCGGTTAGGGTTATGCTATGCGATGCTACTTGGAGGACTTCCGTCTACTCTCTTCTACATGCTGCAAGATGGAGGTTGCCAGAAGCGTAGTCTTCGAAAGGACTAGCTATCCCCCTCTTATTCTGGCATTCTGCAGTTCAGTCCACATATGATACCCTTATTCCATTTGATACCCATGCATATATAGTGTAGCTCCTTGCTTGCGAGTACTTTGGATGAGTACTCACGGTTGCTTTCTCCCTCTTTTCCCCTATCCCTTTTACCTGGTTGACGCAACCAGATGTTGGAGCCCAGGAGCCAGACGCCACCGTCGACGACGACCCCTACTACACCGGAGGTGCCTACTACTACGTGATGCCCGCTGACGACGACCAGGAGTAGTTAGGAGGATCCCAGGCAGGAGGCCTGCGCCTCTTTCGATCTGTATCCCAGTTTGTGCTAGCCTTCTTAAGGCAAACTTGTTTAACTTATGTCTGTACTCAGATATTGTTTCTTCCGCTGACTCGTCTATGATCGAGTTCTTGTATTCGAGCCCTCGAGGCCCCTGGCTGTAATATGATGCTTGTATGACTTATTTTATTTGTAGAGTTGTGTTGTGATATCTTCCCGTGAGTCCCTGATCTTGATCGTACACGTTTGCGTGTATGATTAATGTACGGTCAAATCGGGGGAGTCACAGGTGGTTGCCCCTCGGCAAGCTTGGGGTACCCGGCAACCTCCTTGTCGGTGGCTCCTAGGAGCTCGGCGGGAAGGTACTTGCCGGGGCTTGTCTTCCTTCGCTTGTTCTGCCCTGTTGATGGCTCAACGGATGGCTGAATTAACTTAAGTACAAAGGTACCTGGTTCCACAGGCAACTTGAGGGCAGCATGTTTCGACAGGTCGTCGGCAATGCTATTCTCTGCTCGGGGAACATGATCTGCCTGTAGGCCGTCAAAACGTTCTTCCAACTTCCTCACTTCCTTCACTTAGGCTTCCATCAATGGGCTCGGGTAATCCTTGTTAACTTGCTTGACGACGAGCTGCGAATCACCTCTGACGACGAGCTTCCTCCGAGGTCTGCCGCAATCCTGAGATGGGAAAGCAATCCCTCGTAATCCGCCGTGTTGTTTGTTGATTTTTCCTGGGGAAAGTGCATCTGGACCACGTACTTGAGGCGCTCTCCGGTGGGTGCGACAAGTAGCACACCGGCACCAGCACCTTGTAGGGAGAAACCTCCATCAAAGTTCATGATCCAATTGCGGTACGTCTCCTTGCCGGGAAGGGCGGTCTCTTGAATCTCTTCGTCAGGCGTCAGAGTCCATTCTGCTATGAACTCTGCCGAGGCCCTGCTCTTAATCGTTGAAGTACTTTCAAACTTGAGGCCAGAGCTTGACAGCTCCAATGCCCACTCCACAATCCTCCCAGTTGCATCTGGGTTGTGCAAGATTCGTTGCAAAGGGAGGCGAATGACAACGGTGATCTCGTGCACTTGGAAATAGTGACGTGGCTTTCTTGAGGCCATGAGAAGGACGAAAAGTAGCTTCTGTATGCCAGAGTATCTTGACCTAGCCCCCTGCAAGAGGGAACTGACATAAACTGGGTGCTGCACCACCTTCTTCTTTTGTTCCACTTCGCCTACTTGCGCAATGTGACGCCCCAAGACCGGAGATTCAGATGCCTTCCATGTTTCCGGGTTTTCGTCGTGTGAGTTGTTGGTTTGTTGCATTCATCTTTGCATCATGTCATAAATCTTTTGCATCTCAACTAAATAATTTGTGTGGATCTTCGATCCATTTAAATCGAGGGAAGGATGACTTCTCTTTATAATATATCCTCCCGATATTAGTGGAGCTATTATAAAATAATCCATTCTTATGGAATCACCTAAAACACACTTGCATATTTCCCCGTGCCTTTGTTATCTCGCTGCTTGACCTTGAACCTTGTGCGTAAATTCTTTCGTCATTTTCCGGAGCTCCACCAAAAATCTGAACATTTTTGGACCTTCCTGACCCTCACTTCGTATTCGAACCATTTGAATTTAAATCAAATGAGTTTGAATTTAAACTTTGAAAAATGGCCACTCCATTTTCCTTGGATCGTGCACATTTCTGCGAGTCCGGGATTGTTATCCGCATGCCCAAATTCTTCCTCTAACCATCTCTTCTCTCTTTTCTTTCTCTTTATTTCTCTGTTATTTAGAGAAAAGGAAATAGGGGAGAGGGAGAAGAGAGTCCAGCCCAGCTAGGCCTCTCGCCGGCCCATCCATAACCGAGGCCCACCAATCCCGCTGCTAAACCTAGCAAGTCCCTCGACCCCCCTCGTTTTCTCTCCCTCGCGCCGCCACTCAGGGACGTGGAGCCCGATCCCATCCCCCTCGCTCATCCTCCCCCTCTCATCCTCATCCACCGCCGCCAAGTGCCGCCTCCAGCAACCTCCTCCCCTCACAGTGCTGCCTTGCCCCACCATGAACGCCGCAAGACCTCGCCGCTGCCTCCCCATCTCCGGCCATGGCGCCCGCGCCGGCGACCAGACCTGCTAGTGCCGCCGCCCTCCTTCCTCGTGCCCTCGCCTCCCCACCATCCTCTGCGACCCTGCCAACGACCAGCGTCCATCGTGGTTGTTCCCTCCACCGCGCTGGGCCTCCCGAGCCGCCACTGGAGGCCAACTCCGACGTCCCTGCCTCGTGTCGCCCTCTTCTTCCGTCTACGCCGCGAAGTCGCTGCCCCGCCTCTGAGCACGAGCGCTATTGCTCTGCTCCGTTCTGCCGCTCCTGCCCGAGTACAGTCCGCGGCTGCGCCTCCTTGCCTCCTTTGTTCCCCTCCATCAGCTCCCCTACTGGATTTTCTCTCCACGCACGCCTGCAGCCCTACATCGCTCCTGGAGGCACGCAGCCGCCCCGAGCTGCCTTGCCTCGCTGTCTTCTTGCCATGCCCTGCTTCGCCTCGGCCTCAACCGAGAAGGACGAGTAGTGCTGCTGCCTGCCAGATCCGCCCGCACGTACGGCCCTTCGTTGACCGTGAACACCTCATGCTTCGGTCACATACCTCCAAGATCACCACCGCTCATGCACGCCTCTGGATTCGTCCAAGCCCGACGACATTTTTGCACAACTACGCTGCGGAGACCAAGACCGGCAAGTTCACACGGGAGCCCGAACAACTACTTCCATGATGATGCGAGTACAAGTACCCTCGAGGTGATTTTTGCCAAGTACCACAACGACGCGTCAAGTACCTCTACCGTCGTCTCCGGAAACGCCAAGTACCCCTACGCACGAAGACGCCAAGTCCGTTTCGGGATTCGTCAAGTACCGCTACCGATATGGCTCGAACGTCTACGAAACGTGTACCACTACCGTCGACCCCGAAGCCCTCGGATTCGTCAAGTCCGAAGGTGCAAGTACCACTCCGAACCATGTACGACGACCGTCGCCGAAGACCCGTGTAACATGAACGTGAACGACTACCGTCGCGAGTACCTCTACGTCGTCATGTACCACTACTTCCCCTTCGACACATGTACCCCTACCGCCGAACTCGATCCGTTCCGATAACACACGCTTCGAAGGTATAACCCCGAGACGATGCTCGTAAATGAATGCATGTTGTATGAGATGCACCCTTGTTCGATAACGTCGCCCCTCTTTTGCCTTGCCACCGACATGTGGGAACTCGGTATTCGAGAGCACCCCACATTCTATCGCATGTCACGCTCCCTTCGCATTTTCTTTTGCAACGGGATCTCAATCGAGTTACAGGAACCGATATGTTGCCTGGCATCATTTTCGGATTTGTTGCCGTGGCACCCTTTTTCTTTCCACCACGGTGACAAATGCTTCATAATTCTCTTATCAACATTTTCTTGAAAACTTGCATAAACTTGTTCATGTCATCCGCATCATGATAACAACAATTAAAATGTTCAAATTGTTGTTGCACTAAATTACTAAGGCATATGTGGATTTATCGGATTTGTTGTTTGTTATATCCGGCCCCATTTAAATTGTTTAGATAGTATAGTTTTGTTAAGCCCCACCTCTCGCCATGTTAACCAACATTTAATATTGTTGAGTACTTAAACGGGAGAGAACTAAATAATCGACATGGTGTTTTGTCAATATGCATCCCGATGCAATATTGAGCTCCACTTAATTTGTAGGATTGCTTGTGCTCTTGCCATGCCATGCCTCATTAAACCGGTCATGCATCATAATTGTTTGTGCATCATGCCATGTTGATGTCGTGGTTGTTTACTATGTTGTGTGCTTCTTTTCCGGTGATTGCTTCTTCGGGTTGGTTCCGATAACGTCGATTTTGTGAGGACCCGTTCATCTACGTCCGTTTGTCTTCTTCATGGACTCGTTCTTCTTCCTTGCGGGATCTCAGGAAAGATGATCATACCCTCGAAATCACTACTATCTTTGCTATGCTAGATGCTCACTCTTTTGCTATGCCAATGCTACGATGCCTACAATTTTCTTCTCAGCCTCCCAAATTGCCATGTCAATCCCCTAACCCACCATGTCCTAGCAAACCATTGATTGGCTATGTTACCGCTTTGCTCAGCCCCTCTTATAGCGTTGCTAGTTGCAGGTGAAGATTGGAGGCCATTCCTTGTTGGAATATTTATTTACTTGTTGGGATATCACTATATATCTTATTTAATTAATGCATCTATATACTTGGTAAAGGGTGGAAGGCTCGGCCTTATGCCTGGTGTTTTGTTCCACTCTTGCCGCCCTAGTTTCCGTCATATCGGTGTTATGTTCCCGGATTTTGCGTTCCTCATGCGGTTGGGCTACAATGGGAACCCCTTGACAGTTCGCCTTAAGTAAAGCTCTTCCAGCAATGCCCAACATTGGTTTTACCATTTGCACTAACAACCTACCACCTTTCCCTTGGGAGTCGCGCATCCCGAGGGTCATCTTAGTTTAACCCCCCCCCCTGGCCAGTGCTTGTCTAAGTGTTGGTCCGAAATGGGCAGCCTGCGGGGCCACCTCAGGGAAACTTGAGGGCTGGTTTTACTCGTAGCTTGACCTATCCGGTGTTGCCCTGAGAACGGATATGTGCAGCTCCCATCAGGATGTCGGCGCATCGGGCGGTGTTGCTGGTTTAGTTTTACCCTGTCGAAATGTCTTGTTGTACCGGGATACCGAGTCTGATCAGAATGTCTCGGGTGGAGGTCTATTCCTTCGTGGACCGTGAGAGCTTGTGATGGGCTAAGTTTGGACACCCCTGCAGGGATTTGAACTTTCGAAAGCCGTGCCCGCGGTTATGGGCAGATGGGAATTTGTTAACGTCCGGTTGTAGAAAACCTGAAGTTGACCTTAATTAAAATGAATCAACCGCGTGTGTAACCGTGATGGTCTCTTTCCGGCGGAGTCCGGGAAGTGAACATGGTGTTGGAGTTATGCTTGACGTAGGTTGTTATAAGATCACTTCTTGATCATACTTTTACCGACCGTGCTTTGCCTTCTCTTCTCGCTCTCATTTGCGTATGTTAGCCACCATATATGCTAGTCGCTTGCTGCAGCTCCACCTCATACTTTTACCTTACCCATAAGATTAAATAGTCTTGATCGCGATGGTGGGAGATTGCTGAGTCCCTGTGGCTCACAGATACTTCCAAAACCAGTTTGCAGGTGCCGATGAGTCCGTGCAGATGACGCAACCAAGCTCAGGAGGAGCTCGTTGAAGATCTTGTCCTTTGTGTTGTTTCGTTCTAGTTGATCAGTAGTGGAGCCCAGTTGGGGTCGATCAGGGATCTTTGTCGCATTTGGGGTTCTTTTTTTTTTGGTTCCATAGTCAGACCATGAGTGTATTTGATTGATGTAATGTTTATTCATGTAATTTGTGTGAAGTGGCGATTGTAAGCCAACTATGTATCTCTTTCCCCTATTGTATTACATGGGTTGTGTGAACATTACCTCACTTGCGACATATGCCTTCAATGCGATTATGCCTCTAAATCGTGCCTCGACACGTGGGAGATATAGTCGCATCGAAGGTGTTACAAGTTGGTAATCAGAGCCTTCCCCGTCCTTAGGAGCCCCATTGCTTGATCGTTTTTAGAGGCCGAGTTGTGTCTAGAAAAATGTTTTGAGTCATTTAGGAATTATATATCAGAGAGCTTAGGAATTCTTTTTACTCCCCAGTCTCCTCATCGCTCTGGTAAGGCATCCTAACGTAGAGTTTTGACTCTTCTCTTCTCAAGTTTCACTAAAATTTTTTTTTTTAGGATCACGCGGGTATCTTGGAATCGTTCCGATGGTTTTATGATGAGAACATTGTCTTGGTGCCTCCTGTCAGGGGTTTTGTGGAAGTGTCCCGGGGAGTTGAGCTCTGAGGTGTTGTCGTCATAATTTTGTCGTTGCAGTTCTGGAATACCTGAGTTTAGTACGCCGACATCGAAAATCTCTTTTATGCAGTTCGTTGGTGAGATAACCTCGACGCCACCCAGTACTGGGGCGGGAGTTCGGGAGTATTGCCATAACTTGTATAACGGATGCTTTTCGAAGGTTGAGGTAGATGATCTCCGAAGGTTTCTTGGTTATGTGTTGAAGGATGGATACAGCTGGATGTAGGATTTGTTAGTTTTGGGTGAGATATTATGCTTCCCCTGTATCCCCAACACCAGATTGCATAACCGGAAAATTTCGGGAGTTTCATAGGTGGGAATTCAAGTAGCTCTTAGGATATCTTTCCGATGGATGTATGATATGAAATTGGGGTTCGACGTCTAGTGGTCCGCCTATTCACGGTTGGTTTTACAGTGGTCTCGTTGTGTCTTAAAGAGTCCTTGGCTATGCCGACTCGGGGATGCTTCTTATGTCATGTGCACTGCCTTGTACATGATGGTGCTGTACGATCGAGCCCGTGTAGGCTCCACCACGAAAACTTCGGACAAAATCTCTATCATATGTTTGTTCCGGCTTATTCTGCAAGCCAATCCTTTGTTTTGTTTTCAGTTGTGGTATTCGAGTTGCTTCAATGTCAAGTGTTGATTCCATACCTTTCCCAAATGGTGTTCTCATATTCCTATGTGGATACTAATACTTCATGATAATCGAGATTGTGTTGTCAATCCTTTTTCAACCGGCGTGTTTTCCCTTCAAGTGGATTCGATCACTTCAACATTCGCAAGATTCAATCTCAGCTTTCTCAACGGTGTTTGTTTCATCCGTCTCCAAGTTGCCTTTGTTTTTCCCACCCTCCCTCCCTTTGTTTTCTCCAAAGATTAAGAACTTTTAATCGAGTATCCTTCTTATTGATGTGAAGTCTCTCCATTCTTTTCTATCAATATTCTTATCCAGGGATTCTCATGAAGATTCTAACGGAGCTTCTAGTTCGTCATTCTTCATTCTTTTCATCTCCGGTGGTTTCAAGTCAAGTTTTGTTGATCATATTGTTTTTCCTCGCTTCAAATACCTTCTCATACCGGTGCACCTCTTAATCATCCACTCCTCTCTATTCATTTGTTTCGGAGTGCTGAAGATATCTCGAGGTTGTTATCTCATTCAAGTCATTTAATTCAACTGGTGCAACCTCTCTTTTAAATCATTTCAATGGTGTTTTCTTTTGAGTGGGCCCTAACCCACAGGTCTTTTTCCAGGATCTTACCTGACTCTTCTTATTTTCCCGGAGCTATCCTCAAATTTCTTTTGAAGTTTGACGTAAGAATGAGTTATCATCAGTCAAATGTATTTCTCCAAGATCTTTCAAATTCTTTCCGCAGTGGGCTCAACCTCTTCGCTTTTGATTCTCCCGGAGTGTCTAAATAATTCATGGTGGTGTTTCTCGTTGTCATTCTCGGATTTTGAAGACCGAAGAAGAGTTTCTCTTTAATCTTGCTCTATTCTCTTCAAGATTCACGGAGCTAGCTTTATGCCATTCTCTCTTAATTGTTTTCGGTTGTGAGAATTCTTTTTACCCTTCCGGAGCAATTGAAAGTATTCTCAGTTTGTTATCCGGAGTCCATCAATTCAGATTTATTCATTCTCAATTGTCAGTTATCATTCTCCTATCTTGACGGTGCATCAATCAAATATCCTCTAATCAGCTCTTGATCTCTTCATTCTCATGTATCTAGATTCTCTCAAGTACCTTCGTTCATTTGCTAATTCTTACTGGTGATGCACCCCTACTTCGATCATTTTCAATTCTTACGGTGGTCCGTTTAAGAGTTCTCTTTCTTGGTCATCATATCAATTCATTCGTTGTTTCAATCCTACCGGTGGTCCATTAAGTTTGCGCTATATCTATCTAAATTCTTTCTATGAGGATAAGTCGTATGCGATCCGTTGCTTGTCATCAATTTAATTGGTGAAGGATAAGCATAATGTAATTCTAATTCTTGTTCTATCCAAGTGGTTAATTCCCTATTCCGGAGGCTCATCAAATTCTTGTTTCCATTTGTTCATCTTTATTTACTAGAGTGCCAGGTTTTCTCTTTATCTCGTTGCTAAGCTTCATCTAATCATTGCAAGGCTTCAACCTTACTCTTCTCATCTTCCTTTCCGTTTGATCATTCTTTTGTTACCGGAGTTCGTCATGAAGGTTCTACATGATGGTTCATCAAGGAGTTAATTCTTTCTCGAAGTGTTCATCGAGATTCTTTTCAAAGGAGCTCAAGCTTTCTTCATCTTCCTATCCGGAGTGCAATTCTTTCTTTCGTATTATTGGAGGTGGTATTATGTCATTCTTAATAATTTGAGTTCATGTTTCATAACTCACATGTTGTTATGAATGAGGCATTTTAAATCCATCAATCTCGTCATTGGAATTATCTTGGGTTATATTTCACCTAAAGCCTTCCCTAAGGATTGTTGCTATTATTGTGCGCATATATGATCCAAGTTCTTCATTTATCCTCCCGGTGAAATAAGTTTCTCGTCCCCTTGTTCTTACCAATCCAATTCTTTTCCGTGAGTGGCAGAATTTCATCTCATAGTTTTGAGTTGTTCTCCATAAGCCCACTTCAAGCTTACTCTTTTCGTTGTTGGTTTTTTTTCCAACAACTCCGTTCGACCCTTCTCTTAAGGACGCATTTTCAATCTCTTTTGTGGTAGAAGCTGGCATTTTCTTCTCCATTCCTTTCTTTCAATTATCTATCTTCTATTCTTTCGTTCCGGAGGCATTGCGATGTTGTTATTGTCACCCATCATCTCGTTTTGTCAAAGATCATGTTCTTTTCATGCCTATCCATTTAACCGGAGTGTTGTGTCCCTTTTTGCTCAAGCTCTTTCATTTTACCAAGTTTTTGATCTCTTTTAAACCGGAGTGCTGCCCAAATTTTGGTTTCCCTTGATCCCCTTCCTTAACCGGAGTGTTTTTCTATATATATCTTCCCTTCAACCTCAAGGTTTCGCAATGCTCTTTGTCCCTCGTTTCTAACGGAGTGTTTTCGACCTAGTTCACCTTCGTTGTATTCTTTTCTCGAATTTGTTCAACCTCGCAAGGTTCTTGGTTTCACTCGTTTGTCAATGAAGCAACTTAGTTTTACCTCTTCTCTTTCCCTTCCATTGTCCCTCCGGTGCCATTCTAGATCTCGGGACGAGATCCTCTCGTAGTGGTGGAGTGTTGTGACGCCCCAAGACCGGAGATTCAGATGCCTTCCATGTTTCTGGGTTTTCGTCGTGTGAGTTGTTGGTTTGTTGCATTCATCTTTGCATCATGTGCATTGCATCATGTCATAAATCTTTTGCATCTCAACTAAATAATTTGTGTGGATCTTCGATCCATTTAAATCGAGGGAAGGATGACTTCTCTTTATAATATATCCTCCCGATATTAGTGGAGCTATTATAAAATAATCCATTCTTATGGAATCACCTAAAACACACTTGCATATTTCCCCATGCCTTTGTTATCTCGCTGCTTGACCTCGAACCTTGTGCGTAAATTCTTTCGTCATTTTCCGGAGCTCCACCAAAAATCCGAACATTTTTGGACCTTCCTGACCCTCACTTCGTATTCGAACCATTTGAATTTAAATCAAATGAGTTTGAATTTAAACTTTGAAAAATGGCCACTCCATTTTCCTTGGATCGTGCACATTTCTGCGAGTCCGGGATTGTTATCCACATGCCCAAATTCTTCCTCTAACCATCTCTTCTCTCTTTTCTTTCTCTTTATTTCTCTGTTATTTAGAGAAAAGGAAATAGGGGAGAGGGAGAAGAGAGTCCAGCCCAGCTGGGCCTCTCGCCGGCCCATCCATCACCGAGGCCCACCAATCCCGCTGCTAAACCTAGCAAGTCCCTCGATCCCCCTCGTTTTCTCTCCCTCGCGCCGCCACTCAGGGACGAGGAGCCGATCCCATCCCCCTCGCTCATCCTCCCCCTCTCATCCTCATCCACCGCCGCCAAGTGCCGCCTCCAGCAACCTCCTCCCCTCGCAGTGCTGCCTTGCCCCGCCATGAACGCCGCAAGACCTCGCCGCTGCCTCCCCATCTCTGGCCATGGTGCCCGCGCCGGTGACCAGACCTGCCAGTGCCGCCGCCCTCCTTCCTCGCGCCCTCGCCTCCCCACCATCCTCTGCGACCCTGCCGACGACCAGCGTCCGTCGTGGTTGTTCCCTCCGCCGCGCTGGGCCTCCCGAGCCGCCACTGGAGGCCAACTCCGACGCCCCTACCTCGCGTCGCCCTCTTCTTCCGTCTACGCCGCGAAGTCGCTGCCCCGCCTCTGAGCACGAGCGCTATTGCTCTGCTCCGTTCTGCCGCTCCTGCCCGAGTCCAGTCCGCGGCTGCGCCTCCTTGCCTCCTTCGTTCCCCTCCATCAGCTCCCCTACCGGGTTTTCTCTCCACGCGCGCCTGCAGCCCTACATCGCTCATGGAGGCACGCAGCCGCCCCGAGCTGCCTTGCCTCGCTGTCTGCTCGCCATGCCCTGCTTCGCCTCGGCCTCAACCGAGAAGGACGAGCAGTGCTGCTGCCTGCCAGATCCGCCCGCACGTACGTCCCTTCGTTGACCGTGAACACCTCCTGCTTCGGTCACATACCTCCAAGATCACCACCGCTCGTGCACGCCTCTGGATTCGTCCAAGCCCGACGACATTTTTGCACAACTACGCTGCGGAGACCAAGACCGGCAAGTTCACACGGGAGCCCGAACAACTACTTCCACGATGATGCGAGTACAAGTACCCTCGAGGTGATTTTTGCCAAGTACCACAACGACGTGTCAAGTACCTCTACCATCGTCTCCGGAAACACCAAGTACCCCTACGCACGAAGAAGCCAAGTCCGTTTCGGGATTCGTCAAGTACCGCTACCGATATGGCTCGAACGTCTACGAAACGTGTACCACTACCGTCGACCCCGAAGCCCTCGGATTCGTCAAGTCCGAAGGTGCAAGTACCACTCCGAACCATGTACGACGACCGTTGCCGAAGACCCGTGTAACGTGAACGTGAACGACTACCGTCGCGAGTACCTCTACGTCGTCATGTACCACTACTTCCCCTTCAACACGTGTACCCCTACCGCCGAACTCGATCCATTCCGATAACACACGCTTCGAAGGTATAACCCCGAGACGATGCCCGTAAATGAATGCATGTTGTATGAGATGCACACTTGTTCGATAACATCGCCCCTCTTTTGCCTTGCCACCGACATGTGGGAACTCGGTATTCGAGAGCACCCCACATTCTATCGCATGTCACGCTCCCTTCGCATTTTCTTTTGCACCGGGATCTCAATCGAGTTACCGGAACCGATATGTTGCCGTGGCATCATTTTCGGATTCGTTGTCGTGGCACCCTTTTCTTTCCACCACGGTGACAAATGCTTCATAATGCTCTTATCAACATTTTCTTAAAAACTTGCATAAACTTGTTCATGTCATCCGCATCATGATAACAACAATTAAAATGTTCAAATTGTTGTTGCACTAAATTACTAAGGCATATGGGGATTTATCGGATTTGTTGTTTGTTATATCCGGCCCCATTTAAATTGTTTAGATAGTATAGTTTTGTTAAGCCCCACCTCTCGCCATGTTAACCAACATTTAATATTGTTGAGTACTTAAACGGGAGAGAACTAAATAATGGACGTGGTGTTTTTTCAATATGCATCCCAATGCAATATTGAGCTCCACTTAATTTGTAGGATTGCTTGTGCTCTTGCCATGCCATGCCTCATTAAACCGGTCATGCATCATAATTGTTTGTGCATCATGCCATGTTGATGTCGTGGTTGTTTACTATGTTGTGTGCTTCTTTTCTGGTGATTGCTTCTTCGGGTTGGTTCTGATAACGTCGAGTTTGTGAGGACCCGTTCGTCTACGTCCGTTTGTCTTCTTCATGGACTCGTTCTTCTTCCTTGCGGGATCTCAGGCAAGATGATCATACCCTCGAAATCACTACTATCTTTGCTATGCTAGATGCTCGCTCTTTTGCTATGCCAATGCTACGATGCCTACAATTTGCTTCTCAGCCTCCCAAATTGCCATGTCAAACCCCTAACCCACCATGTCCTAGCAAACCGTTGATTGGCTATGTTACCGCTTTGCTCAGCCCCTCTTATAGCGTTGCTAGTTGCAGGTGAAGATTGGAGGCCATTCCTTGTTGGAATATTTATTTACTTGTTGGGATATCACTATATATCTTATTTAATTAATGCATCTATATAGTTGGTAAAGGGTGGAAGGCTCGACCTTATGCCTGGTGTTTTGTTCCACTCTTGCCGCCCTAGTTTCCGTCATATCGGTGTTATGTTTCCGGATTTTGCGTTCCTCACGCGGTTGGGCTATAATGGGAACCCCTTGACAGTTCGCCTTAAGTAAAGCTCTTCCAGCAATGCCCAACATTGGTTTTACCATTTGCACTAACAACCTACCACCTTTCCCTTGGGAGTCGCGCATCCCGAGGGTCATCTTATTTTAACCCCCCCGGGCCAGTGCTTGTCTAAGTGTTGGTCCGAAATGGGCAGCCTGCGGGGCCACCTCGGGGAAACTTGAGGGCTGGTTTTACTTGTAGCTTGACCTATCCGGTGTTGCCCTGAGAACAAGATATGTGCAGCTCCCATCAGGATGTCGGCGCATCGGGCGGTGTTGCTGGTTTAGTTTTACCCTGTCGAAATGTCTTGTTATACCGGGATACCGAGTCTGATCAGAATGTCTCGGGTGGACGTCTATTCCTTTGTTGACCGTGAGAGCTTGTGATGTGCTAAGTTGGGACACCCCTGCGGGGATTTGAACTTTCGAAAGCCGTGCCCACGGTTATGGGCAGATGGGAATTTGTTAACGTCCGGTTGTAGAAAACCTGAAGTTGACCTTAATTAAAATGAATCAACCGCGTGTGTAACCGTGATGGTCTCTTTCCGGCGGAGTCCGGGAAGTGAACACGGTGTTGGAGTTATGCTTGACGTAAGTTGTTATAGGATCACTTCTTGATCATACTTTTACCGACCGTGCTTTGTCTTCTCTTCTCGCTCTCATTTGCGTATGTTAGCCACCATATATGCTAGTCGCTTGCTGCAGCTCCACCTCATACTTTTAGCATACCCATAAGCTTAAATAGTCTTGATCGCGAGGGTGCGAGATTGCTAAGTCCCTGTGGCTCACAGATACTTCCAAAACCAGTTTGCAGGTGCCGATGAGTCCGTGCAGATGACGCAACCAAGCTCAGGAGGAGCTCGTTGAAGATCTTGTCCTTTGTGTTGTTTCGTTCTAGTTGATCAGTAGTGGAGCCCAGTTGGGGTCGATCGGGGATCTTTGTCGCATTTGGGGTTCTTCTTTTTTTTGGTTCCGTAGTCGGACCATGAGTGTATTTGATTGATGTAATGTTTATTCATGTAATTTGTGTGAAGTGGCGATTGTAAGCCAACTATGTATCTCTTTCCCCTATTGTATTACAAGGGTTGTGTGAAGATTACCTCACTTGCGACATCTGCCTTCAATGCGATTATGCCTCTAAATCGTGCCTTGACACGTGGGAGATATAGTCGCATCGAGGGTGTTACACGCAACCTCTGTCTTGCCAGGATCGGGCCTTGCCGGGGGTCCCATCTTGCCGGCCTCAGGCCGTGCCGGGGCACACCCTGACCCACCATCCGATAGCTCAGTCGTCGCCTCTGTTCCTTCCTCAAGTTCCCTTTGTGCCACAAGCGTGACACTGACCACTTGGTTCGTTGCCGCTAGATACAGCAGCAACGGCTCTTGTGGCTTAGATGCAACGAGTGTTGGCGTGGAAGAGAGGTAGCTCTTCAGATCTTGTAGTGCTGCCTCTGCCTCTAGAGTCCATTTCATTCGACCTGCCTTTTTCAAAACTTTGATAAAGGGGAGGGCGTGCTCAGCAGATTAGGAGATGAACCTACTTAGGGCAGCAACGCAGCCGGCGAGCCTTCGGACGTCCTTGACCCGTCTTGGCGCTTCAATATGCTCGACCGCCTTGATTTTTTTCGGGATTTTCTTTGATCCCATGCTGTGACACGAAGAACCCAAGAAGCTTGCTGGATGGAACACCGAAGACACACTTCTCAGGGTTCAGCTTGAGGTTGATCTTGCGCAAATTTGCAAATGTTTGTTCTAAGTCTTGTATGAGCATCGCCGTATCCTTGGTTTTGACCACTATGTCATCCATAAAAGCTTCCATATTTCTATGCAGTTGTGGATCGAAACCAACTTGGACTGCTTGAGCAAATGTCGAACCAGCGCTTTTCAACCCGAAAGGCATCCGTACAAAATAGTGCGTACCACATGGGGTGATGAACGCGGTCTTTTCTTCGTCTTCCTTCATCATGAATATCTAGTGGTATCCTGAGTAGGCGTCGAGGAACGACAGCAGGTCATAGCCAGCAGTGGAGTCCACTATCTGGTCGATGCGTGGCAAGGGGAAAGGATCCTTCGGACATGCTTTATTCATATCTGTGTAGTCAATACACAGCCTGCATTTCCCATTTGCCTTACACACTACCACTCAATTGGACAACCACGTGGGGTGGAGTACTCCTCTGACCAAGCCCGCTGCCTCCAACTTCCTAATCTCTTCGATGATGAACTCTTGCCTCTCCAAAGCGTGCTTTCTGAACTTCTGCTTGACGGGCCGTGCATGAGGACAGACAGCAAGATGGTGCTCAATCACCTCCTTGGGAGTGCCGGGGATGTCAGATGCTTGCCATGCAAACACATCGACATTCGCCCGCAGGAAGGCGATCAGCGTGCTTTCCTATTTGCTGTCAAGGGTGGAGCTTATCGTGAAAGCTCCACCCGTGCCGTCCTCCTTGACGGGCACCTTCTTGGTCTCTGGTGGTGTAGCTCTGGATTTCTTGCTCTTGCCGGTGGAGGTCTCTGGCATGTCCTCGACGGGAGTGCAACACTCCGAGGAGGTGCGCTTGTCGGAGTGGGTGCACGAGGTGGTCTTGCTAGTCTTCTTCCCTCACAGGGCTCCAGTGGCAGGAACAAGTGCCTTGGTGGCATCCGCTGCAACCGCCTCCCGATAGAGTTGGTCGGCGCAGATGAGTGTGTCCTTCTTGTCGGAGGGGACGGTGATGATGCTCACTGGCCCGGGCATCTTCAACGTGTTGTAAGCGTAATGTGATGCTACCATGAACTTGGCTAACACTGGGCGTACAAGGATCCCATTATAGAACAAGGGGATCTTGGCAACATAAAAAACGATCCTTTCCGTCCTATAGTTCAGTTTGCCCCCAAATGTGACGGACAGCGTAATTTTACCTTTCGGCTGATTCCTTCCAGGGCTGACCCGTTGAAACATGCCCGTCTCTTCGAGGTTCCCATCAGGAATCTGCAGCGTCTTGATCATAGCAGGTGAGATTAGGTTCAGACCGGCACCATCGTCAACTAGCACTTTTGTCACCTTGAGGTTGCGTATTGTTGGTGAAACCAACAACGACAAACACTCGACCGCAGTTGTGCGATCAGGGTGGTCCTCGGTGTCAAAAATGATAGGCGTGCGGGACCACTTCAGTGGCTTCTGGGCGTCAAACGATGGCTTTGCCGTAGTGAATTCACGCGCCCACTCCTTCAGTTGGCAGTGAGAGGTATGCAACGAGGCCCCACCATCGACGCACATGGCCTCCGTAGCTTTCTGGAACTCGTGCTTGCTACCTCTTGAGCATGCGTTGGTTTTCCCTTGAAGAGGAAAGGGTGATGCAGCAAAGTAGCGTAAGTATTTCCCTCGGTTTTTTAGAACCAAGGTATCAATCTAGTAGGAGACTACACGCAAGTCGCCTAGTACCTGCACAAACAAAAAAGAACCTCGCAACCAACGCGATAAAGGGGTTGTCAATCCCTTCACGGTCACTTACGAAAGTGAGATCTGATAAAGATAATAAGATAAATATTTTTGGTATTTTTATTGTATAGATTGAAAAGTAAAGATTGAAAAATAAAATAAATAGCAAACTAGAATTGTAGATCGGAAACTTATATGATATGAAGTAGACTCGAGGACCATAGGTTTCACTAGTGGCTTCTCTCAAGATAGCATATATTACGGTGGGTGAACAAATTACTGCCGAGCAATTGATATGAAAGTGCATAGTTATGATGATATCTAGGCATGATCACGAACATAGGCATCACGTCCGTGTCAAGTGGACCGAAACAATTCTGCATCTACTACTATTACTCCACACATCGACCGCTATCCAGCATGCATCTAGAGTATTAAGTTCATAAGAATAGAGTAACGCATTAGGCAAGATGACATGATGTAGAGGGATAAACTCAAGCAATATGATATAAACCCCATCTTTTTATCTCCGATGGCAACAATACAATACGTGTCAGTTCCCTTTCTATCACTGGGATCGAGCACTGCAAGATTGAGCCCAAAGCTAAGCACTTCTCCCATTGCAAGAAAGATCAATCTTGTAGGCCAAACCAAACTGATAATTCGAAGAGACTAGCAAAGATATCAAATCATGCATATAAGAATTCAGAGAAGAATCAAATATTGTTCATAGATAATCTTGATCATAAACCCACAATTCATCGGATCTCGGCAAACACACCACAAAAAGAATTACATCGAATAGATCTCCAAGAACATCGAGGAGACCTTTGTATTGAGAACCAAAGAGAGAGAAGAAGCCATCTAGTTAGTAACTATGGACCCGAAGGTATGTGGTAAACTACTCACAGATCATCGGAGAGGCTATGGTGTTGACGTAGAAGCCCTCCGTGATCGAATCCCCCTCCGGCAGATCGCCGAAAAACGTCCACAGATGGGATCTCATGGGTACAGAAGGTTGCGGCGATGGAAAAGTGGTTTCGTGGCTCTCCCGGATGTTTTCAGGGTATAAGAGTATATATATAGGCGAAAGAAGTAGGTCGGTGGAGCTACGAGGGGCCCACGAGGGATGGGCGCACCGCCCTACCTCGTGGCCGCCTCGTTTCTTCCTAGCCCTCCACTCCAAGTCTCCTGGATTGCGTTTGTTCCAAAAAATATACCCGTGAAGGTTTCTTTCCGTTTGGATTCCATTTGATATTCCTTTTCTGCGGAACACTGAAATAGGAAAAAAACAACAATTTGCACTGGGCCTTCGGTTAATAGGTTAGTCCCAAAAATAATGTAAAAGTGCATATTAAAGCCCATTAAACATCCAAAATAGATAATATAATAGCATGGAAATAAAAAATTATAGATACGTTGGAGACGTATCAAGCATCCCAAAGCTTAATTCCTGCTTGTCCTCGGTAGGTAAATGATAAAAAGAGAAATTTTGATGTGGAATGCTACCTAGCATAATTTTCAATGTAATTTTCTTTACTGTGGCATGAATATTCAAATCTGAAAGATTCAAGATAAAAGTTTAATATTGACATAAGAATAATAATACTTCAAGCATACTAATAAAGCAATCATGTGTTCTCAAAATAACATGGCCAGAGAAAGTTATCCCTACAAAATCATATAGTCTGGCTATGCTCTATCTTCATCACACAAAATATTTAAATCATGCACAGCCCCAATGACAAGCCAAGCAATTGTTTCATACTTTTGATGTTCTCAAACTTTTTCAATCTTCACGCAATACATGAGTGTGAGCGATGGACATAGCACTATAGCTGGAATATAATGGTGGTTGTGGAGAAGACAAAAAAGAGGAGAAGATAGTCTCACATCAACTAGGCGTAGCAACAGGCTATGGAGATGCCCATCAATAGATTTCAATGTGAGTGAGTAGGGATTGCCATGCAACGGATGCACTAGAGCTATAAGTGTATGAAAGCTCAAAAAGAAACTAAGTGGGTGTGCATCCAACTTGCTTGCTCACAAAGACCTAGGGCATTTTGAGGAATCCCATCATTGAAATATACAAGCCAAGTTCTATAATGAAAAATTACCGCTACTATATGAAAGTGACAAAATAGGAGACTCTCTATCATGAAGATCATGGTGCTACTTTGAAGCACAAGTGTGGAAAAAGGATAGTAGCATTGCCCCTTCTCTCTTTTTCTCTTTGTTTTTTGTTTGGGCCTTTTTTCTCTTTTTTATGGCCTCTTTTCTTTCGTCCGGAATCTCATCCCGACTTGTGGGGGAATCATAGTCTCCATCATCCTTTTATTTACTTAAAACTCAAAAATTTAAACTCAATACTTAGAACAAAATATAATTTTATGTGAATGCCTCCGGCGGTGTACCAGGATGTGCAATGAATCAAGAGTGACATGTATGAAATTATGAACGGTGGCTTTGCCACAAATACGATGTCAACTACATGATCATGCAAAGCAATATGACAATGATGGAGCGTGTCATAATAAATACTTTGGAGACAAAAAGGATCCATCCGGAACAACTTATAGAATAAGTCTTACAATTTCCTCACGGAAGAATGACTAACCTTGCCAAGAAGAAAACTATAACAATAGGTCCTCCGGCCAGGTGTGCTAGGCATGATATCACCTTACCGAGTCATATAAAGATGTTATAACTCCTGGAAATATGTTCCAACCATCATATCTGACCGAGATTCAGATCTGATTGATGTCAGGATAACTCAGACTTAGGATGCCTGAGAAGAAAGGTGCAACACAAATTGTCGAAATGACATTGTAAGAATCTCGAGAATTGAACTATGGAAGAGAGTTCCACAGCAAGAGTTCATCATTAAATCAAGGAGAGGATGAGGATGTGGCTGATGGACTCGGCGACAACTCATCGAGATTTCCAAAGGATTGATTTCCACAATTATGTGAACAAGGAAATATCATTTGTCGGATCAAATGATATAATGATGTATGCTCGAGGGAAACATACACAACTGAACAATGATAGAAGGGTGCACCCAGGAATCTGGACTAGGTAGTACGATCAATGTTCGAATGATGATTCAATAAGCCATAGACTTAGAATGGAACTGTAGACCAATAACTTCAAAGCAATAGGGTTGCTAGAAGTTTAGAATTTACACATCACAGACCATTTGTCGGTATTCCGGTTAGAATTAACACGGAGACCAAGAAATGAATGCAAAAGGCGAGAGATATTACTATATCAAGAATTCTCAAGAGGTGGTAAAATTACCACGACATTCTTGACATAAAAGGTGGTAATATCCCAAGGTAAAGAAGAACAAATGCTGGATAGCAAGGATCTCAAGGTATAACACCAAACACGAATAAGTTTGTGTTGAACGGAAGGCAATAAAGTGGTCAGTGATAACACAAACCATTGAGGGGCGAGGATGGTATTTCTCATCAAGAATTCGATATATATCTTGGAAGAGCTCGGGATGTTGATGATGACCACGACACTTTTGTCAAGAGGTTTCATGAAGATGTAAGCAACCAGCGACGACATCAATTCAAAGGAATGATGAAGCGAAAGGTTATTGGAACCATGGGTACAGCACAACTCGAAATCAAGCTTGTTGTTCAAGGCAAAATGATATGATGAGGAAAATTGACATAAGCTAGCTCATTGTCAGATAATTGTGCTACGGAAAGAAGGACCGGGTAGCACAGTTAAAATTTAACATGGTAATGATATAGCTGATCAGGCTAGGAGTGACTTGAAGGATTATTAAACTCATAAGCAACGGAGATTAACTTATTGAGTCGGAGTGCGGAATTGATTCACTTGTCGGTGTCCTTGAGGGGTTCTAACAACTCAGAACCCGTTGCAAAAAAAGGAATCGACGAGAATAATAGTTGATGAAGAACTCGTAAGAAGTTATGTAGTTCCATGTTATTCTCGAGACACCAGAGGGTAATACTCGAAGGTAGATCGGAATAAGGATTGGACAGGTATAATGAACTGCAGAAGACAAGTACTTTAACTTGTCCAAGAAAGCGATCAAAGGAAGAAATTTTGGTCGAAACCACATCCAAGGATACAAGATGATCTTGTAACAAGGGGATAATTATTATAAGAGAAGCTCCCATGATCAGGTATACATCGTGTCCATGGGCATGAACACAGGGTTCAAGGTCGGCTCCCACTTGTTCAACGCATAACCTTTCATTCACCTCTTGTATTTTGAAAATGACATTAGTTGTTGAAAGTTTTACCTGGTGCAATACCAGATAAGTATGACCCGTGAAATCTTCCGGGTTTGCACAGATTAAGGAAGGCATAGGTTCAAGCCATCGGGGCTCCTTAGAACATATACCACGAACTTCAGGAGTAAATAACACAAACTCGATGGTAGAGCATGTTCAAAAGCAGATGATACAATTTACCAAAGGCATTATGTATCCGAGGGAAGGCTCACAAGGTTATTGAATATGAAGGACGCTGTCGGTAGATAACCCGGCAATGGGTATGGCGGTCCACAACGAGGCTGATGTGAGTATCGGTACTCAATCAAAGGAAGAAGGAATGCCAAGGCATCGGATTATAGAAACAACTGACTAATTCAAAGCTTAATGTAAAGAAATTTTATGATTCCCAAATCAAGGGATCAGAAGCAACCGTTCTGATCAAAAATGAATAAGTTCAATAGACTTAGAAGCATAAACGACCAAGGCATTGATTGGTCAAGAACCAACTCATATCCAAGTGACATCTGAGCCGGAAGGATGAATCCTAGGATTCGACTGAGGAATGCGGGCATCCTCAACATATTGAATCAACGGACTTAAAATGATAAAGACAAGGGAGGCCAATAAGATTACGAAACTTATCGGATTAACCACAATTTAAGAAAGCGAGAATTTCAAGAGCAATAGGCTGCTCGGGATTTTCGGAAGATCGAATAGTATTTCGAAGACCATTGTGAAACACATGAACAACTGGGGGATGAGCGGATGCTCGATAAGTGTGAGAATTTTCCATAGGGGTATTCAGGTGACAAATAACTGCAAGGCAGTAAGCTTAAAGGATTATCGAAACATCGACGAGTATTTCGGGGTATCTTGTAATAACAAGACCAACTGGGGATGAATGTAAGAATAACAACTGCAAGTAGTTATCCATAAGGGTTGATGGTGGAAGGGGAATTGCAAACGCGATGAACACAAGTTCTCGGGTTAACAGCGGAGAGTATCTTCAGGGTCTTCACGTGCAGCAGACGATCATCAGTAATAAGGGGCTCTCCGGGTGAAAGTGATAACGAGATCCTAATGTTAGATTTAGCAAAATTCATTTAACCCGAGTAGAAGAGAGTTCAGAGTCCCAGAGTAAGGATCGAGGAGTAAAAGATCCAAATACCACCCGATGGCGACGTGGGCCCGTAAGGCACACATTCATGTTAGAAAAACAGTTTTCATCGACTAGACTCAACTTCGGCCAAGGAGTTGGAAAGGGGATTCCTACAGGCAGTCGGCTCTGATACCAACTTGTGACTCCCCCGATTTGACCGTACACTAATCATACACGCAAACGTGTACGATCAAGATCAGGGACTCACGGGAAGATATCACAACACAACTCTACAAATAAAATAAGTCATACAAGCATCATATTACAGCCAGGGGCCTCGAGGGCTCGAATACAAGAACTCGATCATAGACGAGTCAGCGGAAGCAACAATATCTGAGTACAGACATAAGTTAAACAAGTTTGCCTTAAGAAGGCTAGCACAAACTGGGATACAGATCGAAAGAGGCGCAGGCCTCCTGCCTGGGATCCTCCTAACTACTCCTGGTCGTTGTCAGCGGGCATCACGTAGTAGTAGGCACCTCCGGTGTAGTAGGGGTCGTCGTCGACGGTGGCGTCTGGCTCCTGGGCTCCAACATCTGGTTGCGTCAGCCAGGTAAAAGGGATAGGGGAAAAGAGGGAGAAAGCAACCGTGAGTACTCATCCAAAGTACTCGCAAGCAAGGAGCTACACTATATATGCATGGGTATCAAATGGAATAAGGGTATCATATGTGGACTGAACTGCAGAATGCCAGAATAAGAGGGGGATAGCTAGTCCTTTCGAAGACTACGCTTCTGGCAACCTCCATCTTGCAGCATGTAGAAGAGAGTAGACGGAAGTCCTCCAAGTAGCATCGCATAGCATAACCCTAACCGCTGATCCTCCCCTCGTCGCCCTGTGAGAGAGCGATCACCGGTTGTATCTGGCACTTGGAAGGGTGTGTTTTATTAAGTATCCGGTTCTAGTTGTCATAAGGTCAAGGTACAACTCCAAATCGTCCTGTTACCGAAGATCACGGCTACTCGAATAGATTAACTTCCCTGCAGGGGTGCACCACATACCCCAACACGCTCGATCCCATTTGGCCGGACACACTTTCCTGGGTCATGCCCGGCCTTGGAAGATCAACACGTCGCAGCCCCACCTAGACCAACAGAGAGGTCAGCACGCCGGTCTAAACCTAAGCGCCCAGGGGTCTGGGCCCATCGCCCTTAGCACACCTGCACGTTGCGAACGCGGCCGAAAGCAGACCTAGCCTAGTGGCGTTCCAGTCCAATCCGGCGCGCGCCACTCAGTCGCTGACGTCACGAAGGCTTCGGCTGATACCACGACGCCGGGATACCCATAACTACTCCCGCGTAGATGGTTAGTGCGTATAGACCAAATGACCAGACTCAGATCAAATACCCAGATCTCGTTAAGCATGTTAAGTATCCGCGAACGCCGACCAGGGCCAGGCCCACCTCTCTCCTAGGTGGTCGGAACCTGCCCTGCTGCTCTGCCTCAAAACTCCACTCGCGGGTGCTCCTCAAGCCGACCCGTCTTTAGTCACCACATGTATCATGTATAAAGTATATAGTATATACCCGTGATCAACTCCCGAGTGATCACGGCCCGATAGTATAGCATGGCAGATGGACAAGGATGTAGGGCCACTGATGATAAACTAGCATCCTATACTAAGCATTAGGATTGCAGGTAAAGGTAACAACAGTAGTAGCAAGGATAGGCTATGCATCAGGATAGGATTAACGGGAAGCAGTAACATGCTACACTACTCTAATGCAAGCAGTATAGAGAAGAGTAGGCGATATCTGGTGATCAAAGGGGGGGCTTGCCTGGTTGCTCTGGCAAGAGAGAGGGGTCGTCAACACCGTAGTCGTACTGGGTAGCAGCGGCGTCGGTCTCGGTGTCTAGCGAGAGAAGAGGGGAAAGAAACAATAAATATAATGCAAACAGATGCATAAAGATGCATGACATGACAAAACGTGATGCTAGGTGTGCCCTAACGCGGTACGAGGGGGTACCGGTGAAGGGGGAAAACATCCGGAAAAGTATTCCCGGTGTTTCGCGTTCTCCGACAGATGAAACAGAGGGGGAAAGTTGCGTGTTCGCTATGCTAGGGATGCGTGGCGGATAAACGGGCTGCGTATTCAAATTCGTCTCGACATTCTGAGCAACTTTCATGTTGAAAATATTTTAATCCGAGTTACGGATTAAAAGATATGATTTTCTAAAGATTTTATTAATTTCTGGTATTTAATCAATTATTTAAATTAATTCAAAAATAAATTAATGACATCAGCATGATGTCATGCTGACGTCAGCAGTCAACAGAGTTGACTGGGTCAAACTGACATGTGGGTCCAGTGGGACCCACCTGTCATACACTGCTTAGGTTAATTAGGTCTTAGTTAAACTAATTACTATTTAATTAAACTAACTAGTTAATTAGATTAATTAAGCATGATTAATTAACTTAATTAAATCACTTATTGATTAATTCATTAATGTAATTATTATTTATTTATTTATTTTTAATTCTTTTTTTATAAAGTTCTGGGGCGTGGGCCCCTGTGTCATTGGGCCAAAGGGGCCACAGCGGTTCGGGCTAACGGGTGCTGGACGCGGCCCGAGCGGGCGTTCCCAGCAGGGCGCCGGAGCAGGGGGGCGGTGGCCATGGGGAGGCCACGGGCGGAGCGGTGCCGTGGTGAAGCGGCGGCCACCGGAGGAGGGCGCCGGGGCCGTGGAGAGGTGCGGCCGGACCGAACGACGACCAGCCTTGGTCAGTCACCACAGGCAGGGAAGAGGGAAGGCGGGCGTTAGCCGCGGTGATTGGGGGGCGATGACTGGGGCGGTACTGGGGGGCCGCGGCGAGGGCACGCGCGCGCGAGTGCGTGCGGCCAAGCAGGGGAGTGAGGGCGGCGGTTGCGGTGAGCGCACGGAGAGCGCGGGGTTGCGGGCGTTCGGGCGCGACGAGTGGGATGGCGAGGCGTGCACGGGGCGCACGCGCGCGGTGGCCGCGGCGACGAGCGCCGGGCGCGCGCGGTGGCGCGTCGAGCAGGGGAGGCCGGTGCGGTTGGCGACGGGGAGACATGCAGAGAGGGCGCAAAGAGGAAGAGGAGGCCGTGGCCTCACTGGCGTTGCAGAGACGAGGGTCAGCGAGGCTCGGTGGAGCCTTTGGGGAGGAGGACGGGGACGCGGCGACGCAGGGGAGGAGCGGCGATGGCGTCCGGCGTGGTGGAGCAGGCCGGCGAGGTGGTCCGGCGAAGGGGCTTCCGGGCGGCGGTGGCCTCCTCTGGATCCCAACCCAGATCGGGAGAGAGGAGGGGGGGCCGACGCGGGGTCGAGGCGATGGGGTGCCCGGCGACTGGGTTGGGGCGCTGGCGTCGCGAGGTGGGGGGAGCGGGCTCGTCCCCGATCGAGATCGGATCGGGAAGGGGAGAGGAGAGGCGTAGGGAGTGGGGGGGTGACGGGGTGGATGGGTTAGGGTTTCTGGCGCCCGAGGGGATTAGTAGCGGGCGCGGTTGGGCCGGCCTGGCGGCCCGGTAGCCTGCTAGGCCGAGGCCCAGCTCGGGGGAGGGGGGGGTCTCTGTCTCTTTTATTTTTTTGTTGTTTATTTTCTCTTTTCTTTTATTTATTCTTTTAGTTCTTATTTGTTTTATTTTAGTTATATAAATCACAACAGTTGTGCCTAAATTTGTATCACTAATTATATCTCTACTACAAAAAGTTTAAACCCCTAAGTAAAATATTTTAACATTTTATAATTAACAAAAGGCATTTAATAAATTTGTTATGTTGTTGTTTCATTCCCATTTGGGCATTTAAATATTTTATAAAAGTGTGGTTTCTCCACCATATTTACCTATGCATTATTTGATTCACTTCGAACATTTTAGTTTTAACATTTGAAAACTTTTATTGTCTGCCTATTTTTGAATTTGAATTTGAATCGGTTTTGAACTAACTTGAGATTAGCAACTATAAACGAGGTGACGTGGCATCATTAGCAAAGGATCACTGTAGCTTAATTACCCGGGCGTCACACCACCTCTGGTAGGGCCTCAGGCCCTGACCGTAGAGACAGTTGCCCCTACGGCCGAAGATGAGCCTTTAGTCCTCGCCGTCGAGCCCCAGGCTCCGGCATGGGCGCAGCACACTGTCGGATTTCGGGTTCTGGCAAAACCATTGACGTTCGAACACTAGGGTGGGCACGAAGATCTCTCCCCCTCTCTAGCTCGCACATATCATGATCTCACGGCCTAGCTCGACGAACCCAAAGAGCACGAGACATAAGAGTTTATACTGGTTCGGGCCACCGATGTGCTGTAATACCCTACTGCAGTGTGGTGGATTGGTGGAATGGATCCAGTCCCCGTTCAGCCTCTCCCTCCACGGTGGTGGCTAGTGCTATATGTATAGAGGCCCGGGTCCTCTTCCCAAATATTAGGCGGGAAGGGATCCCACAATGGCCAATTTGAAGGGGGGCAGCTAGTACAAGCTATCATAACAAAATTATTCTTCGCCTGCCAAAGGCTCTGGTGGTGACGCCATCTTGGGCTCCACGGTGACCTCTGTCCTGCTGTCCTGCTGGTCTTGGTCTTGTTGCACCAATATGGAAATCTTTGCCTGATGCCTTGGGACTCCTCGTCTATGCTTGCCTCTTTAACACCAAAGAGGAAATGAGGACACTGCACGTTGGCGCCCGCCTGGCTCCAGTCATCATGGCTTGCCTCACAGGAACCTCACGGGGTGTCCCTTGCCTTGATCTCTCCGCCCCTCGCGAGCCAGCCTGGTGAGGCCGCCCCTGAGAAGGTCTTGCGTCGTCCGCCTCGCGAGGGTCTTGAGTGTTCACTGGTGAAGATGGCGTGACGCCCCAAGATCGGCGCTTCAGATGCCTTCCATGTTTTCCGAGTTTCGCCATGTGATTTGTATTGCTTGTTGCTTTCATCTTTCCTTGGTGCATTGCATCATGATGCCATCATATCATTAAATTTTGCAACCCAGCTAAATAAATTGCATAGATCTTTCGATCTATTTAAGTCGAGGGAACTCACATGGTGGTTTCTCTTTATAACATACCCTCCCAATATTTAGAGGGCTATTATGAAGTATTCCATTAATTTGGAATTAACCGCAACCCACTTGCATGTTAAATCCTTGACCTTTCCTTCTTCCGGTTTTTGACTATCAAACTTTGTCGACAATTCTTTTGTCCCTTATCCAAGCTCCACCAAAAATCTGAACATTTTTGGCCACACCTAACCCAGTCCTAATTCAAAATCATTTGAATTATATTCAAATGAATTTGAATTTATATTTTTCGATCATGCCACTTCTATTTTTCTTGGGTCCAACTCATTTTTATGAGTCCTAGAAGAAAGCCCAGCAGTAGCCCGGCCTGTTTTCCCTAGGCCCAACCTCCCCTAAGCCCATCCAACTTCCCCTACCTAACCCTCACCCTCTCCCCAACCGATTCCCTCGACCGCTCTCTCGCTCACGCCGATCCCCTCCACCTCCATGTGCGTCGCTGGCCCTCAAGCTTGCCGTTGCGTCCCGTGGTGCTCCTTCATCTTGCGAGACCTGCGCGGTCGCCAGCCATAGAGACCACCGTGCTGGCCCACAGCTTCGCCATCGCGCCTTGTTTCTCCGACGGCGACCACGACCGGATGTCGCGCCTCTGCTCTGCATGTCGCCTCTGCTGCCCGCCTCGACGTCGTGCTCGTCCTCGCCGTGAGCCATGGACGTACCCCGCCACTAGCCTCTACTCCACACGTTCCGCCTCCCTCGTTGCGCCCTCTCCTCTACCTCGCCTCTGTTTCCAGCCACCGCCAGCGAGCAGCTCCGCTGGAGCCACGTCCGCTCGCCGCTCCTCCCATGGTCACGACCCCTCTGCTTGGGAGACATACTTTTGCTGCCTCCTCACGGGATCTCCCCTACCCCGCCGCTCTCCTTCATGCCGAGGCCTCCTTTTGCCTTGTCCGTGTCCTTCACCATGCTCATGTTCATGTGGCTATGACAGCCGCATCCTGGCAACACTTTCGTGATCGAGCCCACCGCCGCACCTATACACCACAACGTTGCTCGCTGCACACCAAGTACCCTGGACCGCCAATTCGTCTACCGCCTTCAAGTGAACGACTACCATCACTCCAAGACCCGAACGGCTACGACAACATGAACATCTACGGAATGTGTATGACTACACGATGACCCGCCAAGCCCGGCTAAAACCCAAGTACCACTACCTTCGCTTCCCGAACATGAACGACTACTTCCACTACGAACGTCCCGAGAATGTCTACTTCCTCTACTTTGCACCGAACCCGAACCGTCCTGTTTGCACGCTTCGAAGGTATAACCCCGAGACGACCGCCCATGAACGAATGCATGTGTTGTATGAGATGCATGTTTGGATGTTGTATCCGCCCGTGAACGCTAGTTGTTTCCCTCGCTTGGCACCGCCGTGACCCGTGGGAACCCGGTAACCGGGAGCACCCCACCTTTCATCGCATGACATGCTCCCGTCACATTTTCTTTTGCACCGGCATCTCAATCGAGTTACCGGAACCCGGAATGTTGCCGTGGCACCATTCCCGTTATCGTTGCCATGGCACCCCTTTTGTTTCCGCCACGATGACAAATGCTTCATAATGCTCATGTCAACTTTTAACAAAAATTGCATGAAACTTGCATTTGTCATCCGCATCATGATAACAACATTTAAAATGTTTAAAATTGTTGTTTGCATTAAATTGCTAAATGCGTATGAGGATTTTCCGGAATTGTTGTTTGTTGTTCCGGCCTCATTTAAACTTGCCTTAATAGTTAGATTAATTATGTTTCACCTCTTTCCATGTTAACCAACATTTAATATTGTTGTGTACCTAAATGGGAGTGAACTAAATAATCGAATGTGGATTTTCGTCAACAAGCATCTTGTTACATGTTGAGCTCCACTTAACTTGTAGTTCTGTTTGTGCACTTTGCCATGCCATGCCTCTTAAAACCGGACATGCATCATACTTGCTTGTGCATCATGGCATGTTTATGTGATGGTTGTTTACCATGTTGTTTGCTTCTTTCAGGGTTTCTTCTCTCGTTAGCTTCGGTTTCGTTGTGAGGATCCGTTTGACTACGTCCGTTTGTCTACTTCTTGGACTCGTTCTTCTTCCTTGTGGGATTTTAATCAACATGACCATACCCTCGAAATCACTTCTATCTTTGCTTGCTAGTTGTTTGATCTATCGCTATGTCGCGCTACCTACCACTTGTTTATCATGCCTCCCATATTGCCATGTCAAGCCTCTAACTCACATTCCTAGCAAACCGTTGTTTGGCTATGTTACCGTTTTTGCTCAACCCCTCTTATAGCGTTGCTAGTTGCAGGTGAAGTTGAAGTTCGTTCCATGTTTGGAACATGGATATGTCGGGTGGAAGGCTCGGCTTTATGCCTGGCGTTTTGTTCCACTCTTGCCGCCCTAGTTTCCGTCATACCGGTGTTATGTTCCTCGATTTTGCGTTCCTTACACGGTTGGGCGCTATGGGAACCCCTCGATAGTTTTCTTTGAATAAAACTCCTCCAGCAAGGCCCAACCCTGGTTTTACATTTTCCTAACAACCTATAACCTTCCCTTGGGTTTTCGTGAGCCCGAGGGTCATTTTTATTTAACCCCCGCCCCCCGGGCCAGTGCTTCTCTAAGTGTTGGTCCGAACTGAGTAGACTTTGGGGCCACCTCAAGGAAACTTGAGGGCTGGTTTTACTCGTAAGATGTCTCATCCGGTGTTGCCCTGAGAACGAGATATGTGCAGCTCCTATCAGGATTGTCGGCACATCAGGCGGCTTTGCTGGTTTTGTTTTACCATTGCCGAAATGTCTTGTAACCGGGATTCCGAGACTGATCGGGTCTTCCCGGGAGAAGGAATATCCTTCGTTGACCGTGAGATCTTGTGATGGGCTAAGTTGGGACACCCCTGCAGGGTAAAAACTTTCGAAAGCCGTGCCCCCCTTTTGTGTGCCAGATGGGAATTTGTTAATGTCCGGTTGTAGAGAACTTGACGCTTGACTTAATTGAAATGCATCAATCGTGTGTGTAGCCGTGATGGTCTCTTTTCGGCAGAGTCTGGGAAGTGAACACGGTTCTTGTGTTATGGTTGTGCATAAGTAGTTTCAGGATCACTTCTTGATCATTTCTAGCTTCTCGACTATTGCATTGCTTCCCTTCTCGCTCTTATTTGTGTAAGTTAGCCACCATATATGCTTAGTGATTGATGTAGCTCCACCTCACTACCTCCTCCTACCCATAAGCTTAAATAGTCTTGATCTCGCGGGTGTGAGATTGTTGAGTCCTCGTGACTCACAGATACTTCCAAACAGTTGCAGGTGCCGATGATACCAGTGCAGGTGACGCAACCGAACTCAACCTGGAGTTTGATGAAGATCTGGATCATTGTTATGTTTCGTTTCTTGATGATCAGTAGTGGAGCCCAGTTGGGACGACCGGGGATCTAGCTTTTGGGGTTGTCTTGTTTTATTTTGGTTCTGTAGTCGGACCTTGATTGTATTATATATGATGTATGCTTAACTTGTTATTTGCGTGAAGTGGCGATTGTAAGCCAACTCTTTATGCATTTCTTATTCAGTACATGGGATTGTGTGAAGATTACCCCTCTTGTGACAAAACTACCATGCGGCTATGCCTCTAAGTCGTGCCCCAACACGTGGGAGATATAGCCGCATTGTGGGTGTTACAAGTTGGTAATCAGAGCCATCCCCGACTTAGGAGCCCCCTGCTTGATCGAATCGCTGATGTTGTTGAGTCTAGAACAAAATGTTTTGAGTCTTAGGATTATAGATATCGGAGAGTAGGATTCTTTTTACTCCTCAGTCCCTTCGTCGCTCTGGTGAGGCCTCGTGACGTTGAAGTTTTGACTCTCCTCTCCTCAAATTTCACGGAAAAATTAGGATCACGCGGATATCTTGGAATCGTTCTGATAGTCTTGTGACGAGAACATTGTTCTTGGTGCCTCCTGACATTTAGGGGTTGTGGCAGTATCCCGTGGAGTTGAGCTCCGAGGTGTTGTCGTCACAATTTTATTGTTGCAGTTCTGGAATACTTGAGTTCGCCGACATCGAAAATCTCTTTTATGCATTTCTTGGTGAGATAACCTCGACGCCACCCAGTACTGGGGCAGGAGTTCGGGAGTATTGCCATTACTCGTATAATGGATGCTTTTCAAAGGTTGAGGTACACGATTTTCGAAGGTTTCTTGGTTATGTGTTGACGGATGGATACATCTGGATGTAGGGATTGTTAGTTTGGGTGAGATATTATGCTTCCCCTGTATCCCCAACACCTGATTGCATAACCATAAAGTTTCGCGAGTTTATAAGTTGGAATTCAAGTATCTCGTAGGATATTTTTCCAACACACACATGATATGATATGGGGTCTATCATATGTTTGTTCCAATCCTTTGTGTTGTTTTGAGTTGTGGTATTCGAGTTGCTTCGAAGTCAAATGTGGATTCCATACCTTTTCCTAAATGGTATTCTCATATTTCTATGGGAGTGCTAATCCTTTTCGACCATCGAGATGGTCATGCCAATCCTTTTCAATCGATGTGCTTCTCTCGAAGTTAATCCTACCGTTTCAATATTTGCGAGATCAATACGCAGTTTTCTCAACGGTATCCATTCCATCTGCCCCAAGTTGCCTTTGCTTTCCCGCCCTCCCACCCCTTGTTTCTTCAAGGACTCAGATATCTTAATCAAGTATCCATCTTATGGATGTGAAGTCTCTTCATTCCTTTCTTTCAATGTTCGTATCCGGTGATTCTCATGAAGATTCTAACGGAGCTTCAAGTTCATCATTCTTCGTTCTTTTCCTTCTCCGATGGATTCAATGCAAGCTTTCGGTGTTGATCATATCTTTTTCATTGGTTCACATGCTTTCCATGTTGGAAGTCCTTACCGAAGACTCTCTTATTTATTCACCTCTCGCTATTCAATTGTTCTAGAGTGCTGAAGACATCTCAGAAGATTCACGTTTTCCATTGCTAATTCGTTCAAGATATCTCGAGGTTGTTATCTCTTTCGATCCATTTAATTCAACCGGTGCAATCTATCTTTTAAATAATTCAATGGTGTTTCTCTTTAGTGGGCCCTAACCCACATGTCTTTTCCCTGGATCTTACCTGACTCTTTTAATCTTCCCGGAGTTACTCTCAAATTCTTTTCCAAGTTTGACGTGAGAATGAGTTATCATCAGTTAAATGCCTTCTCCAAGATCTTTCACATTCTTTTAATCATTGGTTCAACCTTTCTAATTTCCATTTCGGAGTGCCTCAACAATTCAAGGTGGTGTTTCTCATCATCATTATCAACATTTGAAGACCGAAGAAGAGTTTTTCCTCCAAATCTTATCAGTTTCTCTCAGATATGCGAAGTTCAAGCTTGATGCCATCCTCTCATAATTGTTTTCGATTGTGAGAATGCTTTTCACCCATCTGGAGCAATTAAGGAGTCTTTTCAGTTTGATTCTCTGGAGCCCATCATCTCAGAATTATTCATTCCAGCCTTCAGCTCTTGTTCTCCAAATCTTACCGGTGCATCATTCAAATATCCTCTAGTCGGTTCATGATCTCTTCGTTCTCATATATCAAATTCCCTCAAGAATCTTCATTAGTTTTCCAATTCTTCCTAGTGAATTGTGCCTTTGCTACTTTAATTTTCAATTCTTATGGTGGCTCGTTCAAGAATTCTCTTCCGTTGTTATTGTATCAATTCATTTGTTCTTTCCAAATCCTACCGGTGGTTCGTCGAAGACCTTCTCAAGTTTGCGCTATGTCTTTCCCCAATCCTTTCTGTGAGAATAAGTAGTATGCCAAATCTGTTGCTTGTCATCAATCCAAATTGATGAAGGATACGCATAATGTAATTATTATTATTGTGTCATCCAAGTGATCTAGTTTCTTCTTTCCGAAGAATGTTCGTGATATCAATTTCTCGGTTCGAGGTGCTTCATCTTTTCTTATCCGGAGTTCCAAGTTTTCCACATTATATCATCACGAAGATCCATCTAAATCATTGCAAGGCTTCACCTTGTGTTTTCAACTTCTCTTTCTTTTTACCATCCTTTTATTACCGAAGTTCTTTATGGAGGCTCTACATGGTGGTTCGTAAAGGATTCCTTTCATTCTTCAATTGTTCTTCAAGATTTCTCTTGAAGTTTTGATCTGCCTAGCTATACTCAAAACTTAACATGGTGCTCAACACATGTCTTGTTTTGAGGAGTTCAAGCATTCTTCATCTTGCATTCCAAAGTGCAATTCTTTCATATCTCATCTTTTGAGGTGGTGTTATGTCATTGTTGATAATTTTCTTTCGTGTTTCATGACTCACAAGTTTTCAAGAGTGACATATCTAAATCCATCATTTTCTATTCGCTCAAGACATCTTTCCAACCAATCAACCTCGTCATTGGAGTTATCTTGGGTTATATTTCACCTAAAGCTTTCCCTAAGGAATATTTCTATTTATGGTGCTCATAAATGACCCAAGTTCTTCATTTATCCTCCCGATGAAATAAGTTTCTCGTCTCCTTGTGGATATCAATCCAATCTTTTGTTTCTATATTGGCAGAATTTCACCTCATAGTTTTGAGATGTTTTCCATAAGCCCACTACAAGTTTATTTATTTCGTTGTTGGTTTTCCCAAAAACTCCGTTATGACCTTCTGAGAAGGGTGCTTTCCAAGCTCATTTATGGCAGAAGTTGGCATTTTCTTCTCCATTCTTTTATTCCAATGATCTATTTTCTATTCTTTCTTCCGGAGGCATTGTGATGTTGCTCTCTTCACTTATCATCTCGAATTGACGATCGTGTTTTTCTCGTGCTTATCCTTTTAACTGGAGTGTCGTGCCCTCTTCTCAAGTTCTTCTCATCTTGTCAAGTTTTGCCTCCCTTCTCAATCGGAGTGCTGTCTGAAATCTTTCTTACCCCTTGTGCCATTCTTCAATAGTTCCGGAGGCAGTGTGTTATGGATTTCATCAAGTATCCTCTCATCTTGTCAAGTTCATATTCTTTGCCTTCCATTTCTAACCGAAGTGTTGTCGTAATTGATCCTTATCGTTCCTTGTACATCTCGTTTCATCCAGAGTGCTTGCATGTACTTCCTGTCCATTGCAACCCTTTTTCTTATGTCTTTCAACCTACAAGGTTCTAGTAATGTTCCTTGTTCCTCTTTTCTAACGGAGTGTTTTCAACTTTGTTCATCTTCGTTGTATTCTTTCCTTCAATTTGTTCAACCTCGCAAGGTTCTTTGGTTTCACTCATTTGTCAAAGAAGCAACTTAGTTTTACCTCTTCTCTTCCTCTTCCGTTTCCCTCTGGTGCCATCCAAGATCTCGGGACGAGATCCTCTTGTAGTGGTGGAGTGTTGTGACGCCCCAAGACTGGCGCTTCAGATGCCTTCCATGTTTTCTGAGTTTCATTGTGTGATTTGTTTTGCTTGTTGCTTTCATCTTTGCTTGTTGCATTGCATCATGTCATCATGCCATCATATCATTAAATTTTGCAACCCAGCTAAATAAATTGCATAGATCTTTCGATCTATAAGTCGAGGGAACTCACATGGTGGTTTCTCTTTAAAACATACCCTCCCAATATTTAGGGAGCTATTATAAAGTATTCCATTAATTTGGAATTAACCGCAACCCACTTGCATGTTAAATCCTTGACCTTTCCTTCTTCCGGTTTTCGACTCTCAAACTTTGTCGATAATTCTTTTGTCCCTTATCCAAGCTCCACCGAAAATCTGAACATTTTTGGCCACACCTAACCTAGTCCCAATTCAAAACCATTTGAATTATATTCAAATGAATTTGAATTTATATTTTTCGATCATGCCACTTCTATTTTTATTGGGTCCAGCTCATTTTTATGAGTCCGAGAAAAAATACCCTCCTGCTCAAGCTCCACCCCTAGCCTCTCTTTCTTTTCTTTCTTATCTCTGTGTTTTTCTTTCTTTAGAGTGAGAGGGAGGGAAAGAAAGCCCAGCAGTAGCCCGGCCTATATTCCCTAGGCCCAACCTCCCCTAAGCCCATCCAACTTCCCCTAACTAACCCTAACCATCTCCCCAACCGATTCCCTCGATCGCTCTCTCCCTCCAGCACCGCCTCAGCCTCCCTGGCCTCTCTCGCTCACGCCGATCCCCTCCACCTCCATGCATGTCGCTCGCCCTCAAGCTTGCCGCCGCCTCCCGCGGCGCTCCTTCATCTTGCGAGACCCGCGCGGTAGCCAGCCATGTAGACCACCGTGCTTGCCCACAGCTTCGCCATCGCACCTTGTTTCTCCGCCGGCGACCATGACCAGATGTCGCGCCTCTGCTCCGCATGTCGCCTCGCTGCCCACCTCGACGTCCTGCTCGTCCTCGCTGTGAGCCATGGAAGTACCCTGCCGCTAGCCTCTGCTCTACGCGTCCTGCCTCCCTCGTTGTGCCCACTCCTCTACCCCGCCTCTATTTCTGGGCGCCGCCAGCGAGGAGCTCCGCTAGAGCCATGTCCGCTCGCCGCTCCTCCCATGGACACGACCCCTCTGCTCGGGAGCCACACTTTTTCTGCCTCCTCGCGGTATCTCCCCTACCTATCCGCTCTCGTCCATGCCGAGGCCTCCTCCTGCCTTGTCCGTGTCCTTCACCATGCTCATGTTCATGTGGCTATGACAGCCGCATCATGGCAACACTTTTGTGATCGAGCCCACCGCCACCCCTATACACCACAATGTTGCTCGCTGCACACCAAGTACCCTGGACCGCCAATTCGTCTACCGCCTTCAAGTGAACGACTACCATCACTCCAAGACCCGAACGGCTACGATGACATGAACATCTACGGAACGTGTACGACTACATGATGACCCGCCAAGGCCGGCTACAACCCAAGTATCACTACCTTCGCCAAGTACCACGACGTCGATGCCCCTCAAGTTCAACTACATGGAACCGCCAAGTATTCCTATGCGTGAAGATGCCAAGACCGTTTCAGGATTCACCAAGTACTGCTATCGATGACTCGAACATCTACGAAAACGTGTTCCACTACCGTCACCGAGATTGCGAGAACCTCTACCGACGACCTTGGAGCGTGAACGACGACCGTTGTTGAAGACCCATACCTCTATCACTTCCCGAACATGAATGACTACTTCCACTACGAACGTCCCGAGAATGTCTACTTCATCTACTTTGCACCGAACCCGAACCGTCCCGTTTGCACGCTTCGAAGGTATAACCCCGAGATGACCGCCCGTGAACGAATGCATCTGTTGTATGAGATGCATGTTTGGATGTTGTATCCTCCCATGAACGTTAGTTGTTTCCCTCGCTTGGCACCGCCGTCAACCCGTGGGAACCCGGTAACTGGGAGCACCCCACCTTTCATCGCATGACACGCTCCCGTCACATTTTCTTTTGCACCGGCATCTCAATCCAGTTACCGGAACCCGGAATGTTGTCGTGGCATAATTCCCGTTATCGTTGTCGTGGCACCCCTTTTGTTTTTGCCACGATGACAAATGCTTCATAATGCTCATGTCAACTTTTAACAAAAATTGCATGAAACATACATTTGTCATCCGCATCATGATAACAACATTTAAAATGTTTAAAATTGTTGTTTGCATTAAATTACTAAAAGCATATGAGGATTTTCCGAAATTGTTGTTTGTTGTTCCGGCCTCATTTAAACTTGCCTTTGTCGGCGTCCTGGGAACGGGGGTCCCCAGACATGCCTGCCTGCGGCCCGCGGCGTGGCCGAGCCTGCAGGTCGTACGACCCATCTTCACCAACAAAGCATCCAAGACCCTCGCGAGGCGGACGACGCAAGGCCTTCTCCGGAGTGGCCTAGCCAAGCAGGCTTACGAGGAGCGGAGATATCAAGGCGGGGTAAACCTCACGAGACCCTCGTGACGTGATCCATGACGCATGACACCAGGCAGGCGCCAGGCGAGCGCCAGCGCGCGCAGCGTCCTTGTTTCCTCTTTGGTGCAAAGGAGGCCAGCGCAGGCGAAGAGTACCGAGGCAACAGGCAAAGGTTGCTATATTGGTGCAACAAAACCAAGACCAGGAGGACGGCAAGACAGAGGTCATCGTGGAGCCCAGGACGATGTCACTACAGAGCTTTTCGCAAGTGAAGACCACTTTTGTCAGGATAACTTGTACTAGCTGTCCCCCTTCAAATTGGCCCGCCATTGTTGGCTCCCTTCCCGCTCGATATTTGGGAAGAGGACTAGGGCCAATATAAATAGGACTAGCCACCACCCTAGCAAGGGACGGATCATTCAGACCATCCTCACACACACAAGCTCACCGGGCTCAAGAACACCTCAACCCCAGGAGGCTGTTCTTCCCTTGTACTGTTCATCATTAGCCCTAGAGGCAATCCACCACCACCATACTGGAGTAGGGTGTTACACCACAACGGTGGCCCGAACCAGTATAAACCTTGTGTCTTTCTGTGTTGCGAGTTCGTCGAGTTCGTCCGCGAGATCTTAGTGTGCTAGGGCGTAGATTGGTAGGAGGGAAAGACTTCGCGCGCACCCCGGTGTTTGAACCTTAAGGGTTTGCGGAACCCCACATCCGACATTTGGCGCGCCAGGTAGGGGTGCGCCAGGGCTTCTCTCCACCAACCAGCGCCCCGTACCGCCGCACTACACTCCCATGGCAGGTGCCTCGCCACCAACCTATGCGGCCAACACCAGTACCAGGGAGTCTGGGTACCGTACCCTGGCCCCCACTCTGCGGCGAGTGCAGTGGTCGGCCAAGTTCAGGCCGGAGATGCCGCCGCGTTACGACGGCGCGGCAGACCAGGCGCCGTTCCTGCTAGCGTACGAGGAGGCCGTCCTCGAGGATGGAGGCAACGATAAGATCATGGCCAACTGGTTTCCCATGGCCCTCGCCGGCGAGCCGCGCGCCTGGCTGCTCAACCTCCCGGGATGCATGGTGGCATCCTGGGGGGAACTCCGCAACCTCTTCACCGTGCTCTACGCGGTGCCGGCGCACCATGCAGTCGCGACACTACTCGGTGGCTCCCAAGCACCGCCTTCAGATCGCCACGTCAAACCTTTCTCCCACCAGATTGGGGCAGCCTTCAAGCGCCGAGGGGCTCCGCCGGGTTGGGCTGCGCCGGAGGCCGACCTCACCTTCTGCTCGGAAGACCACCCCGGCTCCACCGCCAGCTCCGGGATGCTCCTGATGCTCTGCACGCCCACTGTCTGCAATGTGGACGTCACCAAGACCCTCATCGACGGCGGCGCCGGCCTCAACTTGGTCTCCATAGAAGCCTTTAGCCTTCTTCATGTGCCGCTCGAACGGCTCGGCCTCAGCAAGACCTTCACAGGAGTGGGTGGTGGAGCTGCCCACTCTATGGGGCAGATCCGCCTCCCTGTCACCTTTGGCATGCGAGACAACTATCGCACTGAGCTAGTGGACTTTGACATCGCCCGCATCGGTCTCCCGTACAATGCCATCCTCGGGTACCCGGCTCTCGGTCAGTTCATGACGGCGACTCACAAGGCCTACAACCTCATGAAGGTGCCAGGGAGCAAAGGCGTCCTCACCATCAAGGGGGATACTAAGGAGGCCATGGTGGCGCTCAGGCTCGCCTTCAAGACCGCGGCAGCAGCACAGCCGACCGGCGTCGGTACGCCCGAGGCCAAGGAAACCGCGCCCACCAAGAAGAAGCAGCTATTCACTCAGAGCAAGGCGGAGACCAAGCTGGTGCCGGTCGACGAGGGCGGGTCTTCAAGAGCCACCTTCACCATAGGAACCGGCCCTGACCCGGGACAAGAAGAAGCTCTGGTGAGGTTCTTGCACGCGAACAAGGAGATATTCACGTGGGAGTCCAATCAGCTGGTAGGGGTCCCGAGAGAGGTAATCCAGCATCATCTAAGGGTGTGCCCCAACGTACGCCCCGTGAAGCAGCAAGCAAGACGGCAGTCCACTGAGAAGAAGGCCTTCATCATCCAAGAGACGCGCAAGCTAGATGCGGCAGGTACCATCCGAGAAGTTCGATACCCCGAATGGCTGGTGAACACCGTCGTAGTACCGAAGAAAGGTGGGAAGGAACGGATGTGCGTTGACTTCACCAACCTTAACAAAGCGTGCCCCCAAGATCTGTTCCCGCTTCCACGCATCGACCAAATCGTCGACTCCACCACCGAGTGCGACTTGCTATGTTTCCTGGATGCATTCTCAGGACACCACCAAATCAAGATGGCGGTGGAGGATGTGGAGAAGACAGCCTTCCTGACACCATGCGGGGTGTACTGCTATACCTGCATGCCCTTCGGGCTGCGCAACGCAGGCGCAACCTTTCAACGGTTGATGCAAATCACCTTGGGGCGGCAGCTTGGCAGAAACACAGAGGCCTACGTTGATGACATAGTGGTCAAATCTCGCGAGGCGAGGACGTTGATTCAAGACCTGGAGGAGACCTTCGAGAGCTTGCGCCAAGTGAACTTGTAGCTTAACCCGGAGAAGTGCGTGTTTGGCGTCCCCTTCGGCAAGCTACTGGGGTTCCTCATATCCCACAGAGGGATCGAGGCGAACCCGGAGAATATCAAGGCCATCGAAGACATGAGCCCACCGTAGACCCTCAAGGAAATGCAACAGCTAGCTGGGCGGGTGACCGCGTTAGGGCGTTTCATCTCCAAGATAGGTGAGCGCGCCTTACCCTTCTTTAAGCTCATGAAGAAGAAGGGCCCATTCGAGTGGACCCTGGAGGCCGACCGGGCCTTCCAAGACCTCAAGAAGTACCTCACCAGCCCCCAGTGATGGTGGCACCGCGGCCTCTCGAGCCTCTGGTGCTCTACCTCGCCGCCACCCCGTACTCCGCCAGCGCGGCGCTGGTAGCAGTTTGGGAGGAGCGCCAAGACAAGGGTGTGCCGCGCCAAGCCAGAGCTGATGCAGCGCGGGGTCGGGAAGGCGCAGCAAAGCCATCAGCGGTGGAAGACCAAGCTCAACAGGGAAACATCGTAGAAGCTCCTGAGGACGGTCAGGTCTTAGAAAACCCACCACCTCAGGATATGCCACAATCTCCGCGGGACCCAAGCCTCGACAGTGTGCCAGCCCTCGTTGAGCACCCGGTGTACTTCGTCAGCACCGTACTGCGGGACGCGAGGGCGCGCTACCCCATGCCGCAAAAGCTCCTGCTCGCACTCTTGGTGGCCTCGCGCAAGCTGGGGCACTACTTCCAGGGCCACCCCATCAAGGTCGTCTCAGCCTACCCATTGGAGAGGGTGCTTAGGAGCCCTAACTCAGCCGGAAGTGTTGCTGAGTGGAACATCGAGTTGCAAGCATTCCAGTTGGAATTCAGCACTACCTGGGTCATCAAGGGAGCCGCGCTCGCCGATTTTGTGGCTGAATGGACAGATGCCCCGGCTCTAGAGGAAGGAGAAGATCGGTCCACCTCCCCAGGAAGCAAGGCACCAGACGGCTGGGTCATGTATTTCGATGGCGCCTTTGTGCATCAGGGCGCGGGGGCTAGAGTGGTGCTCATCTCGCCCACTCAGGACAAGCTCTACTACGTCGTGCAACTCTGTTTTTAGCACGGCGAGAAGGTCTCCAACAACATCGCAGAATACGAAGGCCTCATAGCTGGCCTGAGGGCTGCGGCGGCTCTAGGGGTGAAGTGCCTCACCGTCAAAGGCGACTCGCAGCTCCTCGTCAACTTTTCCAACAAGGTGTACGAGCCAAAGGATGAACACATGTAGGCCTACCTCGCGGAGGTGCGCAAGATGGAAAAGCAGTTCTCGGGCCTGGAGCTGCAGCACGTGCCCCGGGGCACCAACAAGGAAGCCGATGACATAGCCAGGAGAGCATCCAAGCGGCAAGCACAAGAGCCCGGCGTCTTCGAAGAGCGGCTCTTCAAGCCATCAGCTTCGCCACCTCCTTCAAGCATGACGCAGCCTCGAGAGGAACTCCCACAGCCCCCGACCACGGGAGCCCCAGCCTGTGGCCCGACCTCAGGAGCTCGGCTGCTCTTGGCGCTCGAGCCCCAAGAGGAGTGCTGGATCAAGGAATTCAAGGAGTAGCTGATGCACGGGACACTGCCGGAGAAGGAAGAGGACGCAGAGTGCGTGGCCCAGCAGGCCATGGCATACTGTATCCAAGACGGTGAGTTATATAGGAAACGATCGAACGATGTCACGCTGCGCTGCATGTCCAGTGATCAAGGAAGGGAGTTGCTGATTGACATACACGGCGGTGACTGCGGACATCACTCGTCATCACGGACCCTCGTCGGCAAGGTGTTCCGCAGTGGGTTCTATTGGCCTACAACACTCAACGACCCAGCCGAGCTGGTGAAGTCCTGTGAAGCTTGACAATTCCAAGCCAGGCAAATCCATCAGCCTGCTTAGGGCCTCCAAACCATCCCGCTCACATGGTCGTTTGTGGTCTGGGGGCTGGTCATCCTAGGCCCGTTTCCCCAGGCTCCAGGGGGCTACTGCTATCTCTATGTCGCCATCGACAAGTTCACCAAGTGGGCGGAAGTGGAAGCCGTCCGTACCATTCCAGCCGGCTCTGCTGTCAAGTTCATCAAGGGCCTCGTGAGCCGCTTCGGGGTCCCCAACCGCATCATCACAGATAACGGTTCGCAATTTACTAGCAACCTCTTCAAAACCTATTATGCTAACCTTGGAACGCAGATCTGCTACGCTTCGGTGGCCCACCCAAGGAGTAACGGTCAGGCCGAGCGCGCTAACACGGAGGTCCTGAGGGGCCTCAAGACCAGGACCTTCAAGAAGAAGCTGGAGGCCTGCGGCAGGCCTGGCACGACGAGCTCCAGTCCGTGATGTGTTCCATCTGAACCACCGCCACCGAGCCAATGGGCGAGACTCCATTCTTCCTTGTCTACGGAGCTGAAGCAGTCCTTCCTCATGAGGTCAAACATCGCTCCGCACGGGTCCTAGCATTCGACGAAACGCAGCAGGACGCCATGCGAGGGATGGATCTCGTGCTGGGGGAGGAACGCCGTCGCGAAGCCGCATTGAGGGCAGCAAGGTACCAACAAGCGCTACGGCGATATCACTACCGCAACATCCGCTCCAGGACGCTCGAGGTGGGCGACCTCGTCCTGAGGCGGGTCCTCTCCAGGGAAGGGCTGCACAAGCTTTCGCCCATGTGGGAGGGCCCGTTCAAGGTCATCCATGTCTCGATGTCGGGTGCAGCGCGGCTGGAGACGCAGGACGGGATACCTATCCAGAACGCCTGGAACATCCAGCACCTCCTGAAGTTCTATCCATGAAGCAAGGCCTAGAGCCTGAGAAGCAAGGCCCAGAGCCTGAGAAGATAGGCACAGAGCCTGTGAAGAACGCCCGGTGCTTGTGAAGAATCGCTGCCCGTGACACTCTCACGTAATAATGAGTGGGGTTGTACACGCCCGGAGTCTCAGGAGCGCCGGCCTCAGGCTCTGGGGCTCCCTCCCACGCCTAGTGGACAGCACTTAGCTCTGCGCTGGTGAGAAGACTTGAAGACTAGATTAGGTGCCGGACGCGGCTTTTCATTTGCTTTCCGTAGTTGACTCGCTTTTCCTCAATCAAAGTTTGCCCTTGGCGTTCCTTGCCGATTTGATTCCCTCGCCTCTCACTACATTTTTCCGGCTCGAATTTGCTCGTGTTCTCTCTCTCGCATGCCTCGCGAGGGGACTAGGCAGGTGCCCTCATGAGCATTTTTTCTCCTTTCTGCCTTCTCGCGAGCCACCCTCATTTGAGCCCAAAAGCTGGCACACCTCTCGTAGTCCGTGCCCCTCGGGTACCGCGACACAAAGCGTCGGGACAGGGCTAGGATGAACGGCAAATCTTTTAACGCACTTCCTAATGAGTTTTTCGCAGTCTTGAGCGAATGCAGGACACCAAGGCAAGATGAATGCGAGGAAATAGACGCTTCGCGAGGAAGAGGACGTCCTGAGTATACCATGTTAAGTTATCTTTGCACAAAATAACGACACAGCATGCATACTGATATAACCAAGGAACCATAGTTCGATACACGCCCCCCTGGGCCCATGCTGGTTTCATTCTTGATGCAGGAAAAGAGCAAAACAAAAGTAGCATTGCAGCGATCCGTGAGGACAGGCACCTAGCACTACCCCGAACCTAGCCAGATCCTTCCTCACGATTCACGGAGGTGCGGCGATGAGACGACCCACTGCCGCCTTCAAAACGGGTGCAGCGGCATGGCAGCTGGGCATAGCCGCCACTGCTGGAGCTGTAGCCGGAGGCAGAGCCGCCGTAGCTAGACTAGACAGGATCGCCGACGAGGGCGGGCTCGCCTCGTCCTCGTCGCGACTGTCCCCAGGGCCGAGTACCACCTCACCGTCGTTCGCCTCGGGGCAGCACCCGGCGCAATGACCATCTTCCCCAAACACCCTCACATAAAGGTTCGACCCACCATCGTACCTGAAGTGGAGGGTGCACCGCCTGCCCAGGCTGCGCGCACGGGCGAATGTCTGCCAGCCGCGGGCCAGGGCTATGTTTCCCGCGACGGAAGTCTCTACCGCAACCCAAGAGGCCTTGCTACAGTAGCCATCCGCCTGCAGCCAGAGTCCGCCTAGGCCAGAGGCCGGCAGTTCGCCGGCGAAGAAGCGCGGGAGTTGGAGCCAGTTGCCGGCCGGATTCTCCGACCAGACGATGAACTCCGGCAACACCTCCACCGTGTGGAAGCGCGGACGAGGGGGCCGTGCCACCATGGCGCGCCTCCCCTCATCAACTGGACCGCCATGGCTGGGATGGCCCACTCCGCGGTCGTGGCGCCGTCTCGACAATGGGCCACGGCGGGGGTCGCGGCATGTTTACGCGGGCGGCCGCGGCCGCCCTTGGGCGTTGGGGAGTCAGGTCCCTCGCGAGGGGCTTTCCCCTTCTCGGCGGCGGAGAACTTCCTTCATGGTGCCATGGGTGTCACTGCAAGTGATGGAGCGAGGAGGAAGGAGCAAACAAGCAAGGAAGAGATGGGCAATGGGGGCTCCGCCCCCCCCTCCCCATTTATAGCAAGGGAAGGCCAACCGGCATCTCCCACGATCGCAGGTAATGATGGTTTTCCTTGCATGTCGCAGGGACCTAACAAGTCGAGCACTTGCCGATGCAACATGGGGAAGCGGAGAAGCCCACGTCCAATCACCCACCACGCGACCATTGAGGCCGCAGACTTTTGGGGCCCGCGGTGCTCCGAACTTGGCCCTTGGCTTCGTCGCGAAGCCAAGCCCGAGCGCACCTTGGGCCGGGGCGCTACTGTCGGCGTCCTGGGAACGGGGGTCCCCAGACTTGCCTGCCTGCGGCCCGCGGCGTGGCCGAGCCTGCAGGCTGTATGGCCCATCTTCACCAACAAAGCATCCAAGACCCTCGCGAGGGTCCAAGCCTCGCGAGGCGGACGACGCAAGGCCTCCTCCGGAGTGGCCTAGCCAGGCAGGCTCACGAGGAGCGGAGATATCAAGGTGGGGTAAACCTCACGAGACCCTCATGACGTGAGCCATGACGCACGACACCAGGCGGGCGCCAGCATGCGCATCATCCTTGTTTCCTCTTTGGTGCAAAGGAGGCCAGTGCAGGCGAAGAGTATCGAGGCATCAGGCAAAGGTTGCTATATTGGTGCAACGAGACCATGACCAGGAGGACGGCAAGACGGAGGTCCTCATGGAGCCCAAGATGGCGTCACCACAGAGCTTTTCGCATGCGAAGACCACTTTTGTCAGGATAGCTTGTACTAGTTGTCCCCCTTCAAATTGGCCCGCCATTGTTGGCTCCCTTCCCGCTCGATATTTGGGAAGAGGACCAGGGCCAATATAAATAGGACTAGCCACCACCCTAGCAAGGGACAGATCATTCAGACCATCCTTACACACACAAGCTCACCGAGCTCAAGAACACCTCAACCGCAGGAGGCTGTTCTTCCCTTGTACTGTTCATCATTAGCCCTAGAGGCAATACACCACCACCACACTGGAGTAGGGTATTACACCACAACGGTGGCCCAAACCAGTATAAACCTCGTGTCTTTCTGTGTTGCGAGTTCGTCGAGTTCGTACGCGAGATCTTAGTGAGCTAGGGCGTAGATTGGTAGGAGGGAAAGAATTCGCCCGCACCCCAGTGTTCGAACCTTAAGGGTTTGCCGGAACCCCACATCCGACATCCTTAATAGTTAGATTAATTATGTTTCACCTCTTGCCATGTTAACCAACATTTAATATTGTCGAGTACCTAAACAGGAGTGAACTAAATAATCGACTATGGTGTTTCGTCAACATGTTGTTGGAAATATGCCCTAGAGGCAATAATAAATTGATTATTATTATATTTCCTTGTTCATGATAATCGTTTATTATCCATGCTATAATTGTATTGATAGGAAACTCAGATACATGTGTGGATACATAGACAACACCATGTCCCTAGTAAGCCTCTAGTTGACTAGCTCGTTGATCAATAGATGGTTACGGTTTCCTGACCATGGACATTGGATGTCGTTGATAATGGGATCACATCATTAGAAGAATGATGTGATGGACAAGACCCAATCCTAAGCATAGCACTAGATCGTGTAGTTCGTATGCTAAAGCTTTTCTAATGTCAAGTATCATTTCCTTAGACCATGAGATTGTGCAACTCCCGGATACCGTAGGAGTTCTTTGGGTGTGCCAAACGTCACAACGTAACTGGGTGGCTATAAAGGTACACTACGGGTATCTCCGAAAGTGTCTGTTGGGTTGGCACGAATCGAGACTGGGATTTGTCACTCCGTGTAAACGGAGAGGTATCTCTGGGCCCACTCGGTAGGACATCATCATAATGTGCACAATGTGACCAAGGAGTTGATCACGGGATGATGTGTTACGGAACGAGTAAAGAGACTTGCCGGTAACGAGATTGAACAAGGTATCGGGATACCGACGATCGAATCTCGAGCAAGTATCGTACCGATAGACAAAGGGAATTGTATACGGGATTGATTAAGTCCTTGACATCATGGTTCATCCGATGAGATCATATTGGAACATGTGGGAGCCAACATGGGTATCCAGATCCCGCTGTTGGTTATTGACCGGAGAACGTCTCGGTCATGTCTGCATGCTTCCCGAACCCATAGGGTCTACACACTTAAGGTTCGATGACGCTAGGGTTATAAAGGAAGTTTGTATGTGGTTACTGAATGTTGTTCGGAGTCCCGAATGAGATCCCGGACGTCACGAGGAGTTCCGGAATGGTCCGAAGGTAAAGATTTATATATGGGAAGTCCTGTTTTGGTCACCGGAAGAGTTTCGGGGTTTATCGGTAACGTACCGGGACCACTTGGAGGGTCCCGGGGGTCCACCAAGTGGGGCCACCAACCCCGGAGGCTTGCATGTGCCAAGAGTGGTGAGGGACCAGCCCCTGAGTGGGCTGGTGCGCCTCCCACAAGGCCCAAGGGGCAGCTAGGAGAAAAAAAGGGGGAAACCCTAGGCTTAGATGGGCCTAAGGCCCACCCTAGGGGGCGCCTCCCTCTCTCCCCTCTTGGCCGCCCCTTGTTTCCCATCTAGGGCTGCCGCCCCCCTAGGGGTGGGAAACCTAGAGGGGGCGCACCCTCCTCCCCTTCCCCTATATATATGAGGCCTAGGGGCTGCACAACATACACAATTGGATCTCTCCCCGTTGGTGCAGCCCTACCTCTCTCTTCCTCCTCTTCTGCGGTGCTTGGCGAAGCCCTGCAGGATTGCCACGCTCCTCCATCACCACCACGCCGTTGTGCTGCTGCTGGATGGAGTCTTCCTCAACCTCTCCCTCTCTCCTTGCTGGATCAAGGCGTGGGAGACGTCACCGGGCTGTACGTGTGTTGAACGCGGAGGTGCCGTCCGTTCGGCACTTGGTCATCGGTGATTTGGATCACGACGAGTACGACTCCATCAACCCCGTTCACTTGAACGCTTCCTCTTAGCGATCTACAAGGGTATGTAGATGCACTCTCCTTCCCCTCGTTGCTGGTCTCTCCATAGATAGATCTTGGTGACACGTAGGAAAATTTTGAATTTCTGCTACGTTCCCCAACAGTGGCATCATGAGCTAGGTCTATTGCGTAGATTCTATGCACGAGTAGAACAAAAAGTAGTTGTGGGAGTTGATTTTGTTCAATATGCTTGCCGTTACTAGTCTTATCTTGATTCGGCGGCATCGTGGGATGAAGCGGCCTGGACCGACCTTACACGTACTCTTACGTGAGACTGGTTCCACCGACTGACATGCACTAGTTGCATTAGGTGGCTAGCGGGTGTCTGTCTCTCCCACTTTAGTCGGATCGGATTCGATGAAAAGGGTCCTTATGAAGGGTAAATAGCAATTGGCATATCACGTTGTGGTTTTTGCGTAGGTAAGAAACGTTCTTGCTAGAAACCCATAGCAGCGACGTAAAACATGCAAACAACAATTAGAGGACGTCTAACTTGTTTTTGCAGGGTATCCTATGTGATGTGATATGGCCAAAAGGATGTGATGAATGATATATGTGATGTATGAGATTGATCATGTTCTTGTAATAGGAATCACGACTTACATGTCGATGAATATGACAACCGGCAGGAGCCATAGGAGTTGTCTTTATTTATTTATGACCTGCGTGTCAACATAAACGTCATGTAATTACTTTACTTTATTGCTAACCGTTAGCTGTAGTAGTATAAGTAATAGATGACGTGACAACTTCAAGAAGACACGATGATGGAGATCATGGTGTCATGCCGGTGACGATGATGATCATGGAGCCCCGAAGATGGAGATCAAAAGGAGCAAAGTGATGATGACCATATCATGTCACTATTTGATTGCATGTGATGTTTATCATGTTTATACATCTTATTTGCTTAGAACGACGGTAGTAAATAAGATGATCCCTCATTAAAATTTCAAGAAAGTGTTCCCCCTAACTATGCACCGTTGCGACAGTTCGTTGTTTCAATGCACCACGTGATGATCGGGTGTTTGATTCAGACGTTCACATACAATGGGTGTAAGCCAGATTTACACACGCGAAACACTTAGGTTGACTTGACGAGCCTAGCATGTGTACAGACATGGCCTCGGAACACAGAAGACCGAAAGGTCGAGCATGAGTCGTATGGTAGATACGATCAACATGAAGATGTTCACCGATGTTGACTAGTCCGTCTCACGTGATGATCGGACACTGCCTAGTTGACTCGGATCATGTAATCACTTAGATGACTAGAGGGATGTCTATCTGAGTGGGAGTTCATAAGATGAACTTGTTTATCCTGAACATAGTCAAAAAGGATTTTGCAAATTATGTCGTAGCTCGCGCTTTAGTTCTACTGTTTAGATATGTTCCTAGAGAAAATTTAGTTGAAAGTTGATAGTAGCAATTATGCGGACTAGGTCCGTAAACTGAGGATTGTCCTCATTGCTTCATAGAAGGTTTATGTCCTTAATGCACCGCTCAGTGTGCTGAACGTCGAACATTGTCTGTGGATGTTGCGAACATCTGACATACACATTTTGATAACTACATGATAGTTCAGTTAAACGGTTTAGAGTTGAGGAACCGAAGACGTTTTTGAAATGTCACGAAACATATGAGATGTTTCGAGGGCTGAAATTGGGATTTCAGGCTCGTGCCCACGTCAAGAGGTATAAGACCTCCGACGATTTTCTTAGCCTACCAACTAAGGAGAAAAGCTCTGTTGAGCTTGTGCTCAGATTGTCTGAGTACAACAATCATTTGAATCGAGTGGGAGTTGATCTTCCAGATGAGACAGTGATGGTTCTCCGAAGTCATTACCACCAAGCTGCTAGAGCTTCATGATGAACTATAATATATCAGGGACATATATGATGATCCTTGAGATATTCGCGATGTTTGACACCAAAGTAGAAATCAAGAAGGAGCATCAATTCTTGATGGTTGGTGAAACCACTAGTTTCAAGAAGGGCAAGGGCAAGAAGGGATACTTCATGAAACGGCAATTCAGCTGCTGCTCTGGTGAAGAGACCCAAGGTTGAACCCAAACCCGAGACTAAGTGCTTCTGTAATAAAGGGAACAGCCACTGGAGCGGGATTACCCTAGATACTTGGTAGATGAGAAGGCTGGCAAGGTCGATAGAAGTATATGGGATATACATTGTGTTGATGTGTACTTTACTAGTACTCCTAGTAGCACCAGGGTATTAGATACCGGTTCGGTTGCTAAGTGTTAGTAACTCGAAATAAAAGCTACGGAATAAACGGAGACTAGCTAAAGGTGAGCTGACGATATGTGTTGGAAGTGTTTCCAATGTTGATATGATCAAGCATCGCACGCTCCCTCTACCATCGAGATTGGTGTTAAACCTAAATAATTGTTATTTGGTGTTTGCGTTGAGCATAGACATGATTGGATTATGTCTATCGCAATACGGTTATTCATTTAAGGAGAATAATGGTTACTCTGTTTATTTGAATAATACCTTCAATGGTCTTACGCCTAAAATGAATGGTTTATTGAATCTCGATCATAGTGATACACATGTTCATGCCAAAAGATATAGGATAGTAATGATAGTACCACCTACTTGTGGCACTGCCACGTAAGTCATATCGGTATAAAACGCATGAAGAAGCTCCATGTTGATGGATCTTTGGGCTCACTCGTTTTTGAAAAGTTTGAGACATGCGAACCATGTCTATTGGTGTATATGCATGAAGAAACTCCATGCAAATGGACCGTTTGAACTCTCTTGATCTTGAATCACTTGAGACATGCAAATCATACCACATGGGCAAGATGACTGAAAGCCTCGGTTTCAGTAAAATGGAACTAGAAAGCAACTTGTTGGAAGTAATACATTTTGATGTGTGCAGTCCAATGAGTGCTGAGGCATGTAGTGGATATTGTTATGTTCTTGCTTCACAGATGATTTGAGTAGATGTAGAGTATATTTACTTGATGAATCATGAGTCTAAATTATTGAAAGGTTCAAGTAATTTCAGGGTGAAGTTGAAAGATCGTAAAAGATCTATGATATGATCATAGAGATGAATATCTGAATTACGAGTTTGGCACAGAATTAAGACATTGTGGAAATTGTTTCACAACTAATACAGCCTGGAACACCATAGTGTGATGGTGTGTCCGAACATCATTACTGCACCCTATTGGATATGATGCATACCATGATGTCTCTTATCGAATTACCATGATAGTTTATGGGTTAGGCATTAGAGACAACCACATTCACTTTAAATAGGGCACCACGTAATTCCGATGAGATGACACCGTATGAACTATGGTTTAGAGAAACCTAAGCTGTCATTTCTTAAATAGTTTGGGGCTGCAATGCTTATGTGAAAAAGTTTCAGGCTGATAAGCTTGAACCCAAAGAGGATAAATGCATCTTCGTAGGACACCCAAAACAGTTGGGTATACCTCCTGTCTCAGATCCGAAAGCAATAAGGGATTGTTTCTAGAATCGGGTCCTTTCTCGAGGAAAAGTTTCTCTCGAAAGAATTGAGTGGGAGGATGGTGGAGACTTGATGAGGTTATTGAACCGTTACTTCAACTAGTGTATAGCAGGGCACAAAGAGTTGTTCCTGTGGCACCTACACCAATTGAAGTGGAAGCTTATGATATTGATCATGAGACTTTGGATCAAGTCACTCCCAAACCTCGTAGGATGACAAGGATGCGTACTACTTCAGAGTGGTACGTAATCTTGTCTTGGAAGTCATGTTGCTAGACAACAATGAACCTACGAGCTATGGAGAAGCGATGGTGGGCCCGGATTCCGATAAATGGCTCAAGGCCATAAAATCCGAGAGAGGATCCATGTATGAAAACAAAGTGTAGACTTTGGCAGAACAGCTCGATGGTCGTGAGACTGTTGAGTACAAATGGATTTTAAAAGGAAGACGGACAGTGATGGTAAAAGTCACCATTAAGAAAGCTCGACTTGTCGTTAAGAAGTTTCCCGACAAGTTCAAGGAGTTGACTACGGTGAGATTTTCTCACTCGTAGCGATGTTAAGAGTCTGTTGGAATTATATTAGCGATTACTGCGTTATTTATGAAATCTTGCATATAGGATGTCAAAACATTGTTTCCTCGACGATTTTCTTGAGGAAAGGTTGTATGTGATACAACCGGATGGTTTTGTCAATCCTGAAAGATGCTAATAAGTATGCAAAGCTCCAGCAATCCTTCTGAGGACTGGAGTAAGCATCTCGGAGTTGGAATGTATGCTTTGATGATGATCAAAGATTTTGGGTTTATACAAAGTTTATGAGAAACTTGTATTTCCAAAGAAGTGAGTGGGAGCACTATAGAATTTCTGATGAGTATATGTTGTTGACATATTGTTGATCAGAAATGACGTAGAATTTCTGGAAAGCATATAGGGTTATTTGGAAAGTGTTTTTCAATGGAAAGCCTGGATTAAGCTACTTGAACATTGAGCATCAAGATCTATAAGGACAGATCAAAACGCTTAATGGTACTTTCAAATGAGCACATACCTTGACATGATCTTGAAGGTGTTCAAGATGGATCAGTCAAAGAAGGAGTTCTTGCCTGAGTTGTAAGGTATGAAGTTAAGACTTAAAGCTCGACCACGGCAGAAGAAAGAGGAAGGATGAAGGTCGTCCCCTATGCTTAAGACGTAGGCTCTACAGTATGCTATGCTGTGTACCGCACCTGAAGTGTGCCTTGCCATGAGTCAGTCAAGGGGTACAAGAGTGATCCAAGAATGGATCACAGGACAGCGGTCAAAGTTATCCTTAGTAACTAGTGGACTAAGGAATTTTCTCGATTATGGAGGTGGTAAAAGAGTTCGTCATAAAGGGTTACGCCGATGCAAACTTTGACACTAATCCAGATTATTCTGAGTAGTAAACTGGATTCGTATAGTAGAACGGTTATTTGGAATAGCTCCAAATAGAACGTGATAGCTGCATCTACAAGATGACATAGAAATTTGCGAAGTACATACGGATCTGAATGTTTCAGACCCGTTGACTATAACCTCTCTCACAAGCATAACATGATCAAACCCAGAATTCATCGAGTGTTAATCACATGGTAAATGTGAACTAGATTATTGACTCTAGTAAACTCTTTGGGTGTTAGTCACATGGGGATGTGACCTGTGAGTGTTAATCACATGGCGATGTGAACTAGATTATTGACTCTAGTGCAAGTGGGAGACTGTTGGAAATATGCCCTAGAGGCAATAATAAATTGATTATTATTATATTTCCTTGTTCATGATAATCGTTTATTATCCATGCTATAATTGTATTGATAGGAAACTCAGATACATGTGTGGATACATAGACAACACCATGTCCCTAGTAAGCCTCTAGTTGACTAGCTCGTTGATCAATAGATGGTTACGGTTTCCTGACCATGGACATTGGATGTCGTTGATAACGGGATCACATCATTAGGAGAATGATGTGATGGACAAGACCCAATCCTAAGCATAGCACTAGATCGTGTAGTTCATATGCTAAAGCTTTTCTAATGTCAAGTATCATTTCCTTAGACCATGAGATTGTGCAACTCCCGGATACCGTAGGAGTGCTTTGGGTGTGCCAAACGTCACAACGTAACTGGGTGGCTATAAAGGTACACTACGGGTATCTCCGAAAGTGTCTGTTGGGTTGGCACGAATCGAGACTGGGATTTGTCACTCCGTGTAAACGGAGAGGTATCTCTGGGCCCACTCGGTAGGACATCATCATAATGTGCACAATGTGACCAAGGAGTTGATCACGGGATGATGTGTTACGGAACGAGTAAAGAGACTTGCCGGTAACGAGATTGAACAAGGTATCGGGATACCGACGATGGAATCTCGGGCAAGTATCGTACCGATAGACAAAGGGAATTGTATACGGGATTGATTAAGTCCTTGACATCGTGGTTCATCCGATGAGATCATCGTGGAACATGTGGGAGCCAACATGGGTATCCAGATCCCGCTGTTGGTTACTGACCGGAGAACGTCTCGGTCATGTCTGCATGCTTCCCGAACCCGTAGGGTCTACACACTTAAGGTTCGATGACGCTAGGGTTATAAAGGAAGTTTGTATGTGGTTACCGAATGTTGTTCGGAGTCCCGGATGAGATCCCGGACGTCATGAGGAGTTCCAGAATGGTCCGGAGGTAAAGATTTATATATGGGAAGTCTGTTTTGGTCACCGGAAGAGTTTCGGGGTTTATCAGTAACGTACCGGGACCACCGGGAGGGTCCCGGGGGTCCACCAAGTGGGGCCACCAACCCCGGAGGCTTGCATGGGCCAAGAGTGATGAGGGACCAGCCCCTGAGTGGGCTGGTGCGCCTCCCACAAGGCCCAAGGGGCAGCTAGGAGAAAAAAGGGGGAAACCCTAGGCTTAGATGGGCCTAAGGCCCACCCTAGGGGGCGCCTCCCTCTCTCCCCTCTTGGCCGCCCCTTGTTTCCCATCTAGGGCTGCCGCCCCCCCTAGGGGTGGGAACCCTAGAGGGGGCGCACCATCCTCCCCTTCCCCTATATATATGAGGCCTAGGGGCTGCACAACATACACAATTGGATCTCTCCCCGTTGGTGCAGCCCTACCTCTCTCTTCCTCCTCTTCTGCGGTGCTTGGCGAAGCCCTGCAGGATTGCCACGCTCCTCCATCACCACCACGCCGTTGTGCTGCTGCTGGATGGAGTCTTCCTCAACCTCTCCCTCTCTCCTTGCTGGATCAAGGCGTGGGAGACGTCACCGGGCTGTACGTGTGTTGAACGCGGAGGTGCCGTCCATTCGGCACTTGGTCATCGGTGATTTGGATCACGACGAGTACGACTCCATCAACCCCATTCACTTAAACGCTTCCGCTTAGCGATCTACAAGGGTATGTAGATGCACTCTCCTTCCCCTCATTGCTGGTCTCTCCATAGATAGATCTTGGTGACACGTAGGAAAATTTTGAATTTCTGCTACGTTCCCCAACACATGCATCTTCTTACATGTTAAGCTCCACTTAACTTGTAGTTTTGTTTGTGCACTTTGCCATGCCATGCCTCTTTAAACCGGACATGCATCATACTTGCTTGTGCATCATGCCATGTTTATGTGATGGTTGTTTACCATGTTGTTTGCTTCTTCCCGGGTTGCTTCTCTCATTAGCTTCGGTTTCATTCTGGAGTTGTGAGGATTTTTCGACTATGTCCGTTTGTCTACTTCTTGGACTCGTTCTTCTTCCTTGCGGGATTTCTAGAAAGATGATCATACCCTCGAAATCACTTCTATCTTTGCTTGCTAGTTGTTCGCTCTATCGCTATGTCGTGCTACCTACCACTTGTTTATCATGCCTCCCATATTGCCATGTCAAGCCTCTAACCCACCTTCCTAGCAAACCATTGTTTGGCTATGTTATCGCTTTTGCCTAGCCCCTCTTATAGCGTTGCTAGTTGCAGGTGAAGTTGAAGTTTGTTCCATGTTTGGAACATGGATATGTTGGGATATCACAATATATCTTATTTAATTATTGCATCTATATACTTGGTAAAGGGTGAAAGGCTCGGCCTTATGCCTGGTGTTTTGTTCCACTCTTGCGGCCCTAGTTTCCGTCATACCGGTCATCTTTATTTAACCCCCCCCCCCCCCGGGCCAGTGCTTCTCTAAGTGTTGGTACGAACTGAGTAGACTGCGGGGCCACCTCCGGGAAACTTGAGGGCTGGTTTTACTCATAGGATGTCTCATCCGGGGTTGCCCTGAGAACGAGATATGTGCAGCTCCTATCGGGATTGTGGGCACATCGGGCGGCTTTACTGGTCTTGTTTTACCATTGTTGAAATGTCTTGTAACCGGTATTCTGAGACTGATAGGGTCTTCCCGGGAGAAGGAATATCCTTCATTGACCATGAGAGCTTGTGATGGGCTAAGTTGGTGTTGGGGAACGTAGCAGAAATTCAAAGTATTCCTACGTGTCACCAAGATCTATCTATGGAGAGACCAGCAACGAGGGGAAGGAGAGTGCATCTACATACCCTAGTAGATCGCTAAGCGGAAGCGTTCAAGTGAACGGGGTTGATGGAGTCGTACTCGTCGTGATCCAAATCACCGATGACCAAGTGCCGAAGGGACGGCACCTCCGCGTTCAACACACGTACAGCCCGGTGACGTCTCCCACGCCTTGATCCAGCAAGGAGAGAGGGAGAGGTTGAGGAAGACTCCATCCAGCAGCAGCACAACGGCATGGTGGTGGTGGAGGAGCGTGGCAATCCTGCAGGGCTTCGCCAAGCACCACGGGAGAGGAGAAGGACTTGGGAGAAGGGCAGAGGGCTGCACCAAAGGCAAAGCTATGGCTGCCCTCTACCCTCCACACATATATATAGGGGCAAGGGAGAGGGGGGGAGGCGCAGCCTTGGCCCTTCCTCCAAGGAAGGGTGCGGCTAGGAGGAGTCCCTCCTCCCCAAGGCACCTCGGAGGTGCCTTCCCCCTTTAGGACTCTTCCTTTCCTTATCCTTTGGCGCATGGGCCTCTTGGGGCTGGTGCCCTTGGCCCATATAGGCCAAGGTGCACACCCCTACAGCCCATGTGGCCCCCCGGGGCAAGTGGCCCCACCCGGTGGACCCCCGGGACCCTTCCGGTGGTCCCGGTACAATACCGGTGACCCCGAAACTTGTCCGATGACCAAAACAGGACTTCCCATATATAAATCTTTACCTCCGGACCATTCCGGAACTCCTCGTGACGTTCGGAATCTCATCCGGGACTCCGAACAACATTCGGTAACCACATACAAGCTTCCTTTATAACCCTAGCGTCATCGAACCTTAAGTGTGTAGACCCTACGGGTTCGGGAGACATGCTGACATGACCGAGACATTCTCCGGTCAATAACCAACAGCGGGATCTGGATACCCATGTTGGCTCCCACATGTTCCACGATGATCTCATCGGATGAACCACGATGTCAAGGACTTAATCAATCCCGTATACAATTCCCTTTGTCTAGCGGTACGATACTTGCCCGAGATTCGATCGTCGGTATCCCGATACCTTGTTCAATCTCATTACCGGCAAGTCTCTTTACTCGTTCCGTAACACATCATCCCGTGATCAACTCCTTGATCACATTGTGCACATTATGATGATGTCCTACCGAGTGGGCCCAGAGATACCTCTCCGTTTTACACGGAGTGACAAATCCCAGTCTCGATTCGTGCCAACCCAACAGACACTTTCGGAGATACCTGTAGTGTACCTTTATAGCCACCCAGTTACGTTGTGACGTTTGGCACACCCAAAGCACTCCTACGGTATCCGGGAGTTGCACAATCTCATGGTCTAAGGAAATGATACTTGACATTAGAAAAGCTTTAGCATACGAACTACATGATCTAGTGCTATGCTTAGGATTGGGTCTTGTCCATCACATCATTCTCCTAATGATGTGATCCCGTTATCAACGACATCCAATGTCCATGGTCAGGAAACCGTAACCATCTATTGATCAACGAGCTAGTCAACTAGAGGCTTACTAGGGACATGGTGTTGTCTATGTATCCACACATGTATCTGAGTTTCCTATCAATACAATTCTAGCATGGATAATAAACGATTATCATGAACAAGGAAATATAATAATAATCAATTTATTATTGCCTCTAGGGCATATTTCCAACAGTCTCCCACTTGCACTAGAGTCAATAATCTAGTTCATATCGCCATATGATTAACACTCACAGGTCACATCGCCATGTAACCAACATCCAAAGAGTTTACTAGAGTCAATAATCTAGTTCACATCACTATGTGATTAACACTCAATGAGTTCTGGGTTTGATCATGTTGCTTGTGAGAGAGGTTTTAGTCAACGGGTCTGCAACATTCAGATCCGTATGTACTTCGCAAATCTCTATGCTATATTTGGAGCTATTCCAAATAATTGTTCTACTTGGAGCTATTCTAAATTGTTGCTCCATTATACGTATCCGGTATCTCTACTCAGAGCTATCCGGATAGGTGTTAAGCTCGCATCGACGTAACCCTTTACGACGAACTCTTTTACCACCTCCATAACCGAGAAAATTCCTTAGTCCACTAGTTACTAAGGATAACTTTGACCGCTGTCCTATGATCCATTCTTGGCTCACTCTTGTACCCCTTGACTGACTCATGGCAAGGCACGCTTCAGGTGCGGTACACAGCATAGCATACTGTAGAGCCTACATCTTAAAAATAGGGGACGACCTTCGTCCTTTCTCTCTATTCTGCCGTGGTCGAGCTTTAAGTCTTAACTTCATACCTTACAACTCAGGCAAGAACTCCTTCTTTGACTGATCTATCTTGAACACCTTCAAGATCATGTCAAGGTATGTGCTCATTTGAAAGTACCATTAAGCGTTTTGATCTATCCTTATAGATCTTGATGCTCAATGTTCAAGTAGCCTAATCCAGGTTTTCCGTTGAAAAACACTTTTCAAATAACCCTATATGCTTTCCAGAAATTCTACATCATTTTTGATCAACAATATGTCAACAACATATACTCATCAGAAATTCTATAGTGCTCCCACTTACTTCTTTGGAAATACAGGTTTCTCATAAACTTTGTATGAACCCAAAATCTTTGATCATCTCATCAAAGCATACATTCCAATTCCGAGATGCTTACTCCAGTCCTTAGAAGGATTGCTGGAGCTTTGCATACTTATTAGCATCTTTCAGGATTGACAAAACCTTCCGGTCTGTATCACATACAACCTTTCCTCAAGAAAAATCATCGAGGAAACAATGTTTTGATATCCTATCTGCAAGATTTCATAAATAACGCAGTAATCGCTAATATAATTCCAACAGACTCTTAGCATCGCTACGAGTGAGAAAGTCTCATCGTAGTCAACTCCTTGAACTTGTCGGAAAACATCTTAATGACAAGTCGAGCTTTCTTAATGGTGATACTTACCATCATTGTCCGTCTTCCTTTTAAAATCCATCTGTACTCAACAGCCTTACGACCATCGAGCTATTCCGCCAAAGTCTACACTTTGTTTTCATACATGGATCCTCTCTCGGATTTTATGGCCTCGAGCCATTTATCGGAATCCGGGCCCACCATCGCTTCTCCATAGCTCGTAGGTTCATTGTTGTCTAGCAACATGACTTCCAAGACAGGATTACGTACCACTCTGAAGTAGTACGCATACTTGTCGTCCCACGAGGTTTGGGAGTGACTTGATCTGAAGTTTCATGATCACTATCATAAGCTTCCACTTCAATTGGTGTAGGTGCCACAGGAACAACTCTTTGTGCCCTGCTATACACTAGTTGAAGTGACGGTTCAATAACCTCATCAAGTCTCCACCATCCTCCCACTCAATTCTTTCGAGAGAAACTTTTCCTCGAGAAAGGACCCAATTCTAGAAACAATCCCTTATTGCTTTCGGATCTGAGACAGGAGGTATACCCAACTGTTTTGGATGTCCTATGAAGATGCATTTATCCGCTTTGGGTTCGAGCTTATCAGCCTGAAACTTTTTCACATAAGCGTCGCAGTCCCAAACTTTTAAGAAATGACAGCTTAGGTTTCTCTAAACCATAGTTCATTCGGTGTCATCTCATCGGAATTACGTGGTGCCCTATTTAAAGTGAATGTGTTTGTCTCTAATGCCTAACCCATAAACTATCGTGGTAATTCGATAAGAGACATCATGGTATGCATCATATCCAATAGGGTGCAGTTATGATGTTCGGACACACCATCACACTATGGTGTTCCAGGCTGTATTAGTTGTGAAACAATTTCCACAATGTCTTAATTCTGTGCCAAACTCGTAATTCAGATATTCATCTCTATGATCATGTCATAGATATTATATCCTCTTGTCACGACGATCTTTCAACTTCACCCTGAAATTACTTGAACCTTTCAATAATTCAGACTCGTGATTCATCAAGTAAATATACTCAACATCTACTCAAATCATCTGTGAAGTAAGAACATAACGATATTCACTACATGCCTCAGCACTCATTGGACTGCACACATCAAAATGTATTACTTCCAGCAAGTTGCTTTATGGTTCCATTTTACTGAAAACGAGGCTTTCAGCCATCTTGCCCATGTGGTATGATTTGCATGTCTCAAGTGATTCAAAATCAAGTGAGTCCAAACGGTCCATTCGCATGGAGTTTCTTCATGCATATATACCAATAGACATGGTTCGCATGTCTCAAACTTTTCAAAAACGAGTGAGCCCAAAGATCCATCAACATGGAGCTTCTTCATGCGTTTTGTACCGATATGACTTAAGTGGCAGTGCCACAAGTAGGTGGTACTATCATTACTATCTTATATCTTTTGGCATGAACATGTGTATCACTACGATCGAGATTCAATAAACCATTAATTTTAGGTGCAAGACCATTGAAGGTATTATTCAAATGAACAGAGTAACTATTATTCTCTTTAAATGAATAACGATATTGCGATAGTCATAATCCAACCATGTCTATGCTCAACGCAAACACCAAATAACAATTATTTAGGTTTAACACCAATCTCGATGGTAGAGGGAGCGTGCGATGCTTGATCATATCAACATTGGAAACACTTCCAACACATATCGTCAGCTCACCTTTAGCTAGTCTCCATTTATTCCGTAGCTTTTATTTCGAGTTACTAACACTTAGCAACCGAACCGGTATCTAATACCCTGGTGCTACTAGGAGTACTAGTAAAGTACACATCAACACAATGTATATCCAATATAGTTCTATCGACCTTGCCAGCCTTCTAATCTACCAAGTATCTAGGATAATTCTGCTCCAGTGGCTGTTCCCCTTATTACAGAAGCACTTAGTCTCGGGTTTGGGTTCAACTTTGGGTTTCTTCACTAGAACAACAACTGATTTGTTATTCCATGAAGTATCCCTTTCTTGCCCTTGCCCTTCTTGAAACTGGTGGTTTTACTAACCATCAACAATTGATGCTCCTTCTTGATTTCTACTTTTGTGGTGTCAAACATCGCGAATATCTCAAGGATCATCATATATGTCCCTGATATATTATAGTTCATCACGAAGCTCTAGCAGCTTGGTGGTAATGACTTCGGAGAAACATCACTATCTTATCTGGAAGATCAACTCCCACTCAATTCAAATGATTGTTGTACTCAGACAATCTGAGCACAAGCTCAACAATTGAGCTTTTCTCCCTTAGTTTGCAGGCTAAGAAAATCGTCGGAGGTCTTATACCTCTTGACGTGGGCACGAGCCTGAAATTCCAATTTTAGCCCTTGAAACATCTCATATGTTTCGTGACATTTCAAAACCGTCTTCGGTGCCTCAACTCTAAACCGTTTAACTGAACTATCATGTAGTTATCAAAACGTGTATGTCAGATGTTCGCAACATCCACAGACAACGTTTGAGGTTCAGCACACTGAGTGGTGCATTAAGGACATAAGCCTTCTAAGAAGCAATGAGGACAATCCTCAGTTTACGGACCTAGTCCGCATAATTGCTACTATCAACTTTCAACTAATTTTTCTCTAGGAACATATCTAAATAGTAGAACTGAAGCGCGAGCTACGACATAATTTGCGAAGACCTTTTGACTATGTTCAGGAAATTAAGTTCATCTTATGAACTCCCAGTCAGATAGACATCCCTCTAGTCATCTAAGTGATTACATGATCCGAGTCAACTAGGCCGTGTCCGATCATCACGTGAGACGGACTAGTCAACGTCGGTGAACATCTTCATGTTGATCGTATCTTCTATACGACTCATGCTCGACCTTTCGGTCTTCTATGTTCCGAGGCCATGTCTGTACATGCTAGGCTCGTCAAGTTAACCCTAAGTGTTTTGCATGTGTAAAACTGTCTTACACCCGTTGTATGTGAACGTAAGGATCTATCACACCCGATCATCACGTGGTGCTTCGAAACGACGAACTTTAGCAACGGTGCACAGTTAGGGGAGAACACTTCTTGAAATTGTTGTAAGGGATCATCTTATTTACTACTGTCGTTCTAAGCAAATAAGATGTATAAACATGATAAACATCACATGCAATCAAATAGTGACATGATATGGCCAATATCATATTGCTCCTTTTGATCTCCATCTTCGGGGCTCCATGATCATCATCGTCACCGGCATGAGACCATGATCTCCATCATCATGATCTCCATCATTGTGTCTTCATGAAGTTGTCTCGCCAACTATTACTTCTACTACTACAGCTAACGGTTAGCAATAAAGTAAAGTAATTACATGACGTTTAAGTTGACACGCAGGTCATAAATAAATAAAGACAACTCCTATGGCTCCTGCCGGTTGTCATACTCATGCAAGTCGTGATTCCTATTACAAGAACATGATCAATCTCATACATCACATATATCATTCATCACATCCTTTTGGCCATATCACATCACATGGCATACCCTGCAAAAACAAGTTAGACGTCCTCTAATTGTTGTTTGCATGTTTTACGTGGCTGCTATGGGTTTCTAGCAAGAACGTTTCTTACCTACGCAAAACCACAACGTGATATGCCAATTGTTATTTACCCTTCATAAGGACCCCGTTCATCGAATCCGATCCGACTAAAGTGGGAGAGACAGACACCCACCAGCCACCTTATGCAACTAGTGCATGTTTGTCGGTGGAACCGGTCTCACGTAAGCATACGTGTAAGGTTGGTCCGGGCCGCTTCATCCCACGATGCCGCCGAATCAAGATTGGACTAGTAACGGTAAGCATATTGAACAAAATCAACGCCCACAACTACTTTGTGTTCTACTCGTGCATAGTAACTACGCATAGACCTAGCTCATGATGCCACTGTTGGGGAACGTAGCAGAAATTCAAAATTTTCCTACGTGTCACCAAGATCTATCTATGGAGAGACCAGCAACGAGGGGAAGGAGAGTGCATCTACATACCCTTGTAGATCACTAAGCGGAAACGTTCAAGTGAACGGGGTTGATGGAGTCGTACTCGTCGTGATCCAAATCACCGATGACCAAGTGCCGAACGGACGGCACCTCCGCGTTCAACACACATACAGCCCGGTGACGTCTCCCACGCCTTGATCCAGCAAGGAGAGAGGGAGAGGTTGAGGAAGACTCCATCCAGCAGCAGCACAACGGCATGGTGGTGGTGGAGGAGCGTGGCAATCCTGCAGGGCTTCGCCAAGCACCACGGGAGAGGAGAAGGACTTGGGAGAAGGGGAGAGGGCTGCACCAAAGGCAAAGCTATGGCTGCCCTCTACCCTCCACACATATATATAGGGGCAAGGGAGAGGGGGGAGGCGCAGCCTTGGCCCTTCCTCCAAGGAAGGGTGCGGCTAGGAGGAGTCCCTCCTCCCCAAGGCACCTCGGAGGTGCCTTCCCCCTTTAGGACTCTTCCTTTCCTTATCCTTTGGCGCATGGGCCTTTTGGGGCTGGTGCCCTTGGCCCATGTAGGCCAAGGTGCACACCCCTACAGCCCATGTGGCCCCCCGGGGCAGGTGGCCCCACCTGGTGGACCCCCGGGACCCTTCCGGTGGTCCCGGTACAATACCGGTGACCTCGAAACTTGTCCGGTGACCAAAACAGGACTTCCCATATATAAATCTTTACCTCCGGACCATTCCGGAACTCCTCGTGACGTCCGGGATCTCATCCGGGACTCCGAACAACATTCGGTAACCACATACAAGCTTCCTTTATAACCCTAGCGTCATCGAACCTTAAGTGTGTAGACCCTACGGGTTCGGGAGACATGCAGACATGACCGAGACATTCTCCGGTCAATAACCAACAGCGGGATCTGGATACCCATGTTGGCTCCCACATGTTCCACGATGATCTCATCGGATGAACCACAATGTCAAGGACTTAATCAATCCCGTATACAATTCCCTTTGTCTAGCGGTACGATACTTGCCCGAGATTCGATCGTCGGTATCCCGATACCTTGTTCAATCTCGTTAGCGGCAAGTCTCTTTACTCGTTCCGTAACACATCATCCCGTGATCAACTCCTTGATCACATTGTGCACATTACGATGATGTCCTACCGAGTGGGCCCAGAGATACCTCTCCGTTTTACACGGAGTGACAAATCCCAGTCTCGATTCGTGCCAACCCAACAGACACTTTCGGAGATTCCTGTAGTGTACCTTTAGAGCCACCCAGTTACGTTGTGACGTTTGGCACACCCAAAGTATTCCTACGGTATCCGGGAGTTGCACAATCTCATGGTCTAAGGAAATGATACTTGACATTAGAAAAGCTTTAGCATACGAACTACACGATCTAGTGCTATGCTTAGGATTGGGTCTTGTCCATCACATCATTCTCCTAATGATGTGATCCCGTTATCAACGACATCCAATGTCCATGGTCAGGAAACCGTAACCATCTATTGATCAACGAGCTAGTCAACTAGAGGCTTACTAGGGACATGGTGTTGTCTATGTATCCACACATGTATCTGAGGTTCCTATCAATACAATTCTAGCATGGATAATAAACGATTATCATGAACAAGGAAATATAATAATAATCAATTTATTATTGCCTCTAGGGAATATTTCCAACAGTTGGGACACCCCTGCAGGGTATAAACTTTCAAAAGCCGTGCCCACGGTTATGTGGCAGATGGGAATTTGTTAATGTCCGGTTGTAGAGAACTTGACACTTGACTTAATTAAAATGCATCAACCGCGTGTGTAGCCGTGATGGTCTCTTTTCGGCGGAGTTCGAGAAGTGAACACGGTTCTTGTGTTATGGTTGTTCGTAAGTAGTTTCAGGATCACTTCTTGATCATTTCTAGCTTCTCGACTGTTGCATTGCTTCTCTTCTCGCTCTTATTTGCATAAGTTAGCCACCATATATGCTTAGTGCTTGCTGCAGCTCCACCTCACTACCTCCTCCTACCCATAAGCTTAAATAGTCTTGATCTCGCAGGTGTGAGATTGTTGAGTCCTCATGACTCACAAATACTTCCAAACAGTTTCAAGTGCCAATGATACCAGTGCAGGTGACGCAACCGAACTCAAGTTGGAGTTTGATGAAGATCTGGGTCGTTGTTATGTATTGTTTACTGATGATCAGTAGTGGAGCCCGGTTGGGACGATCGGGGATCTAGCTTTTGGGGTTGTCTTCTTTTATTTTGGTTCCATAGTCGGACCTAGATTGTACTCTGTATGATGTATGCTTAACTTGTTATTTGTGTGAAGTGGCGATTGTAAGCCAACTCTTTATCCCTTTCTTATTCAGTACATGGGATTGTGTGAAGATTACCCCTCTTGCGACAAAACTACCATGCGGCTATGCCTCTTAGTCGTGCCCCGACACGTGGGGGATATAGCCGCATTGTGGGTGTTATAGATGCGTCATACAGGGCCGCTAGTGGAGCCACGCCGCGGGCCGCGGGCAGGCAAGTCTGGGGACCCCCGTTCCCAGAACGCCGACAGTAGCCCCCGCGCCCAAGGCACGCTCGGGCTTGGCTTCGAGGCGAAGCCAAAGGGCAAGTGCGGAGCGCCACGGGCCCCAACAGCCTGCAGCCATGGTTGGCGCGTGACGACTGATTGGATGTGGGCATCTTCGCTTCCCCACGCTGCCTCAGCAACTGCCCGTCTGACAAAAAGGCCGGTGCGGGCAATGCTTTCCTTCGTCTTGCTCCAGATCCCCTCTCTCGCTCCTTGCTTCCGAAATTTCTAGATCTGCTCCAATCCCCTTCCGAGCTTCCGTCCAATGGCGCCCCGAAAGCCCAAGGCCGTTTCGCCGCCTGCCTGGTACGAGCCAGCTCTCGACATGCCCAATGTCTCGAAGAAGAACCTCGCCGCCACGCGCCTGCTGACGGCGGGGTAAAACAACGAGAAGGGGAAGACCGAGCTCCGGGCTGGCTCCGCCGTGCCGGAGGCTTCGAAGAGCTCCTTGTACCCCTTCTTCATGAGCAGCGTCGTCGCTGTCCTGGTTCTCCCCTTATCCGACTTCTTCTATGCGGTCCTCCAACATTATAGGTTGCAGGTCTTCCATCTCCATCCCAACTCCGTTCTCCTCTTGTCAATCTTTGCCTTCTACTGTGAGGCGTATGTCGGGGTGATGCCATCCGTGGCACTGCTGCGCCACTTCTTATTCCTCCGAATCAACGACGGCCACACCTCGGGGTGCGCCAACTTCGTCGCAGCCGGCAAGGCCAACGCGATCTCGAAGGCCGGCAAGAAGGACAATGACTTCAGGAGCAAGTGGGTCATGGTGGATGCCAAGTGCGTCCACCCATGGCTGAAGATGCCGACGGAGATGCCCCAATCTGATGAGGGGTGGTCCCGCGTGAAGCTTACTGACGACCGGGCGAAGTCGGTGGTGGAGAAGATGACCACAGACCTGAGGCCGGGCAACGCGAAGGAGGCAAAGCTGACGGGGGCTATCCTCCTGAGGGAGTTCCTGATGCTGTGGGTGGCTCCTCTCCAAGCGCGCTCGCGCCCCTTGTGGACACTCGGGGACGGAGAGGACAAGCTCCGCTTGAGTCTGGAGGCCTTGTCTGAAGGGGAGCTGGCCATGGCTCTCCGCCTCTTGGTCGGGGACAACCAAGAGTATTCGCCGAGTGCCCATGCTCCCTTGTTCCTTTGGAAGGACGGGGTGTTGGTCGCGGCCGCCATGCCCACCTTTGACGGGCGCGGCCTAGTGCCGCCGGCGCCCCCAGGAGTCCCGGTGGCGACGGCGATGGTGGACGTGTCTTCTAGCGATTCCCGCAGGGATGGGGAAGAGGAGGAGGACGAGGAGCGCGACTCGGAGGCGACCCCCGAGGGGATGGGGGAGACCTCCCCCTTCCGCAAGGCCGACGTCCTCCGCACCCTGCCTGATGACGATGACGAGGTCGACGTCCTCCTAGAGAGGGAGGAGCCGCATGTGGTTCCGATGAAGGGAAGGTCAGCGCTGCTCTCCCGGGGCGACGCTCCTACCTCGACGCCTCCTCGAGCTTCTTTCAGCCCACCTGCTGCCCCTGCTTATGCTCCTGGAGCTCGCGCGCCTGCGCCTCGGGCTGCGAGGCTCTCCGGCTTCAAACTTACAAAGCGGAGGGACTACGGCGCGGTGGACCAGTAAGTTTTCTTGTCCTGCCTTGTTCTTGCTTCTGCTGCTTGTCCTTGAGTCTTCTTCGTTATGCAACTAGGACAACGCCCGCAGCGAAGAAGAGAAAGGGGGACGAGGTGGTACTGCTCGAGCCTAGATCGCCTCCTGTGGTCGCACCCCTGTCCATGGATAAGGGCAGCGACAGCGCTCATGCTTCTCCAGCCCGATCGTCCTCACGAGGCCTGGTGGAGCATCCTCGGGAGGTGCCAACGTCCGGCTCAGGCGCTGGGGTCCGCAAGGCTTAGGAACCTCTGGCCTCCCAGGCCATGGTGACGACGTCGCCTCCTCCTCCTCCTGCCGCATTGTTGTCTCTGGGCTCTTCCACCTCTCTTGATGTCCTCGAGCACGCTCTTTCTGCGATGGCCCTGCTGCGAGAAGATCTTCAAGGCACCGACCGCCGCCTGGTGGCCGGGCACCTGGAGCGGGTCTCTGGCTGGCTTCACTCTGATGTGTCTGTCCGGGCGACGCTGAGCCAGGCTGTTGTTGACTCCGAGAAGGACAAGGAGGCCGTCGCCCAAGCTGTGGCCACCCCGTGAGGTGGCGCTGAAGGATGTCGGGACCGCACAGGACCGCTGCCGGTCGCTGGAGGTCGAGCTGGAGACCATACGGAGGGAGCACGCAAAAGAAGCCCGAGACCGCAAGGAGGATGAGGAGAAGGTGAAGGCCCGAGAGGACGCCATCAAGGATCGCGATGCCGAGCTAGAGTAGTTGGCAAAGGCACAGGCCACGGAGCGCAGCCGGCTGGAGGAGCTGGAGCAGAAGCTGAAGGCGGAGATGGCCGAGCTTGACGCCAAGGCAAAGGTCCTAGCCGAGGACCGCGCGTCCTTCAAGCTCCTTGAGGAGAGGTCTCGGACGACGCTGCAGTCACTCTACGAGAAGGGCTTGGAGGAGCCGCTGGCCGCCGCCGACGAGGGCCCCACCCAGCTGCTTCCTTATTTGGTCGGTGCGTTGGAGGACGTTGTGAGCGGCATCGGCCCCATGGCGGAGGAAGCAGCCCGTGTTCTTTCCTCAGCCGCGCTGACGCACGTCTTCAGCCACCACCATCTCCGCGATCCTGCCGCCCGCCTTGACGAGCTGCTGGAGCCTGTGAAAGACGAGCATTATGAGGCTGCTGCTGCAGCTGTGAAGGGTCAGGTGGAGGCCCTGCTGAAGAGGTTCCGCGCCTTTGCTCCCGCGCCCCCGACCGGCGGTGCTGCTGATCCTGCAACTCTGGCTGGTGGTACAGGTGAAGGCGACGCCGTTGAAGAAGAAGCATCCCTTGCAGGCGACGGCGGTGTCCAGGGATGACGAGGCAACTTGCTGGCGGCTCCTTTCCTGTTGAAGTTTCTGCAATATGCACCATGCCTCGTGGAGGCATTAAACTCGTGTTTAGTTTCAGGAGAACAATATGTCTTGTAATATTTGCTTTCAAATTCTACGATTTCCTTTCCATTTGCTTTACGTTCTACATTGGCAGGGCCTGACCCCGCGCATACCTCAGCCGCCGTTGGGCCGTCCGGATCACCAGGACGGACCAAGGAGTGAGGGGCTATGTGATCAGTTAGGCTCCCGAGTCACGATGCTTAGGAGTCCCCCTTGACGCGCAAACAGCCTATAGAAAGGAGATCTGGGAGTAGGCCTAGTGTTCTACGTCGACAAGGCCCGACCTCGTGCATACATCAGCAGCCATTCGGCCGTCCGGATCACTAGGATGGACAAAGGAGTGAGGGGCTACGTGGTCAGTTAGGCTCCTGAGTCACAATGCTCAGGAGTCCCCCTTAACGTTCAAACGACCTTCGTACCTTGGCTCCGCTTGGGAGAGCGTGCGACGACCAGGTGCGAGGGACCTGGCATGGTGGCGTACGCTTGGGCGTGACACGAGCGTAGCCCGCGTGCCCAGCCCCCTCACGCGACTCTCCCGAGGGGAGGTGTTGCGATGGGGCCAGGCACTGAGCTCAGAGGCTCCCTGAGGTTGATACGGCCGTGAGGCCGCCCTCAGTTGTTTATCACCAGCGCAGAGCATAGCGCTTCCGCACTTCCACGGGAATAGCCACTCCTCGGCAGTGTCGACTGCCAGCACAGAGCATGGTGCTTCCACTGGCACATAGGAGGGGACTCCCTACTGCGAAGGGCCCCCGGGGTGTGTACAGCCCCGCCCTGACATGTGGATTGCACGGTAGGGCCAGACGAGGTGTGTCTGGGCACTCGTGAGCCAGCGCGGGACTCACGAGGCCCTACCTCAAGGCAGGTTGTGCCTGGTCTTGGTTCTTGATGGCTGTGGCGTTCCTGCGAGATGATTAGACAACCTGTGCCGAATGAATTTCCTGAGGTTATCGCACAAGAAGGCCAAGCACCAACGACCCCAGGAGGTGATGTGAATGGGGCCGGCCTGCCAGACAGAGCTCAGCCGTTGGATTTATCGACGCTGTTGGGACGGGCCCGAGCACAGAAGTCGTGCCTAGCCTTCTTATGCGAAGGATCCTGAAGAAAGACGGTCGACACGCGGCTCCCATGGTGGGTTATAATCAAGCAGGTGATAACCATAGATAGATTACGCATGAAAAACAAACTGGCTTAGGTAAATGTAAGAACGATACATGCCACTGGGTCAGACCCGAGCGGCCTGGGGATGATGCATCCCGAGGGGCGCCCCAGCAGGGTGAACTAAAGATGCAAGTGGATACATGCCGCAAGGACAGACCCATGCCGCCTGGGAATGATGCAGCCCAAGGTGCGCTTCCAGCTAAGTAAACTTGGAAAATGTCACCTAGTTTGGTTGTCGAAGGAGTGTTGGGGTAGCTAAAGACACGTGGCGAAGAAGTCGCTCCTCACGAGCCGTCGAGACCCAAAGCCTCGGGAGGCTTTGGAGGCTCAGATGACCTCCTGAGTACCGTCTCCATCCCCACCAGGACTGCGTGATGCCTGGCCTCCTGACCTACCAGGATGCTCCGCGGGTTGTGCTGGAAGGCGGCCGCCACGCTCGGCAGGCCGAATGGCATGCGAATGTAGCTGTGAGGTGGACCCTCACACCGGCCGGCACGCGAAGGCTAGAAGCGCTCCTCAGATGCAGCCCTGTTGAGCCCCGGGATGTCGATGCAGACGCGCAACTCACCACCCTTGCCTGGATGGGGAGCAGCACCAGGTGGGCGGCGGTCGCCGTGTATTGCTCTTGCTTCCTGAAGCTCCTAAGTGGCCTTGGTGATGAACTCCTGAGCGTCGGGCGCTCCTCACCCGGTGTCCTCCTGAGGGAAACGTGTCGCAAAGCACACCTCCACGTGGTGCCCGAGCGTCTCCCTCGTGATGTTGGCCAGATCCGAGGCCCTCCAAAAGAGAGCTCCCAAGCCCTGCCCTAGGAAGGCGCTGTGCACGCCTCCCTATGCGAGAGAGGGAGGCGCTCCAGGTGCGGGCACCGATCCTGAGGTGGCGTCGCTGCCCTGAGGCCTAGTGCAGAGTAGTTGCCTCTTCTTCTTCTTGGGGTTGGCCTCGGGAGGGTACTGCACATCTGCGCTGCCAGGGTCTTCGACTGCTGCAGCTTGGAAGGCGCGCTCGAGGGGGCACACCGCGTGTCATTCTTCGCATGAGACTGTGATGATTCCACCACTTCCCGGCATCTTGAGGACATTATAGCCATGGTGGGTGAATGCCATGAATTTGGCCAGCGTGGGGTACCCAAGGATGGCATTGTACAGCAGGAGGATGTGGGCGGCATCGAAGTCAACGAGCTCGGTGTGGTAGTTGTCGCGCTAACCGAAGGTGACATGGAGACGAACTTGCCCTATCGGGGTGGTGGAGCCGTGAGTCACTCCTGAGAAAGGCTTGGTGGGCTGGAGCTGATCGTATGGCACTTGAAGGTTGTCGAACGTCTTGACGGACATGACACTGGGCCCTGCACCGCCACCGATGAGGGTCTTGGTGACTTGGACATTGCTGATGACGGGTGAACAGAGCATCGGGAGGACACCAGCGGTTACCGCGCATTTGAGCTGGTCCACCGAGCTAAAGGTGATGGCATACTTGGACCATCTGAGAGGGCGCATGGCCTCGAGCTTGGGGAGGGCTGCATTCACCTCGCGAGAGAACTGCTTGAAGATACACTGGGAAGCTAGGGCCTAAGCACCACCCATGATGCAGGCGGTGGCACGCGGCTCTTGGAAGCCCCAGCCCCCTCGTCCTGCTGGTGGTCGTCGTTCCTCCTTGGTGGTGGCGGCAGCGGAGGGAGACCAGGGTTGCCCTGAGGACGATCCTCGCGGGGCTGGTCCCTCTAGGCGCCCTCACGAGGCTGGTCCTGCCAGTGGTCCTCGCGAGGCTGGTCGCGCCACCCCTGGCGGGGCCCATGGTCATCCCAATGTCCTCCACCTCCTCGGCCATAGCCCTGATCGTTGCGCTCGGGGCGTCGATCGAAGCGTCCATCTCGGATGGCCCTGAGCTCTTGACAATCATTCGTGTTGTGGCTGCGCATGTTGCGGAAGGCACAGAACGTACGGCTGCCCTTGGACGACTCGGATAGGTCTCGGCCGCGCTTGGTATCTGGTTCTGCCGCGAGTACGGCCACCCCTTTGTGCTTCACGTCCTTGACCTTGGCCTTCTTCTCCTCTGGATCCGCAACGGGGAGCTCGAGGAGGGAGAGGTGCCCCTCCTCAGCTCTTGCACACATGGTCGCTATGTTGAACAGCTCCAAAGTCATGCACAGCTCCTCATGGATGGAGAGCTCCTCCTTCATCTTGATGTCGCGGACGTCATCGGAAAATGCGGAGATGATGGCCTCGTCCGTCACCTTGGGGATCTTCAGGCGCACGCTGTTGAAGCGATGGATGTACTTCTGCAAGGTCTCTCCCATCTGTTGCTTGATGCGGTGCAGGTGACCCACAGCTGGGGGGGTGCAAGTGCCGTAGAAGTTGGCGACGTAGCTGTCGTGCATCTGTTCCCAGGAGGAGATCGAGCCCGGGGGCAGGTTCAGGAGCCATGAGCGGGTGCCGTCCTTGAGAGCCATGGGAAACCAGTTCGCCATGACCTTTTCATCGCCGTTGGCCGCCTCGATGCTCGGCTCGTAGGGCTGCAAGAACTCCGCAGGGTCGGGGGTGCCGTCGTAGCAAGGAGGCAGATCTGGCTTGAACTTGCCTAGCCAGATGATGCAACACAACTCTGGAGTGAAGGCGCGTCAGCCTGCTATGGCCACCGGGGCCCGACGTGGAGGTGGAGCTTGATCTTGGTGTCCCTGCGCCACCACGGCAAGTGGCGCATGGCCTTGCCGAGGCAAGCGATCCTAACGTGGCGGTGCTAGGAGTGGTGGAGCGTTTTCTTGCGGACGGGGGATCTCTTGGCAGCTTCTTTCTTCGTGCGTGGGCACACGGCGCGGTGGGTCACGCCGTGGGACCGCACATCTTGGAGCGAGGACGCCGTCTTGACGCGGAGGAGGCGAGGCGCTCCATGAGCCACATGCCTCGGCGCGATGGCGCCATCTTGGTGCGGAGGGGGTGGAGGCGCTCCGTGAGCCACATCGCCTGCAGCTGGGGGCGGGCGAGGCAGTGGGAGGGATGGTGCAGGAGAGCCCCCCGCGGCACTGACGAGCTCGGAGATGCGGTCCAACCAGTCCTCGTAGAGGTCGTCAACCGGGCGGTAGCGCAGGAGCTCGCGTGCCATGAGCCGAGTGGCCTGCGTGTCCGTGGGGGCGCGATGAGCATGAGACGATGAATCAGCCGGAGTCAGTGATGGGGTGGCGGTGCGGCCGTCTCACCGCACGGAGGGGTGCAGTGAGGAAGCTTGCTGCTCGTTTGCCGCAGGGCCGGTGGTGGCGTTGTGGCGGGTGATGGAGAATGACATGGAGGCCCGCCGACAGGGGCTGTCTGAGCGATGTGGTTGGCGAGAGCGGCCTGGCGCTCAGCGCGGGCCTGGCGAGCATCCGCCATGAACTTGGTGGAGTGGCGAAGCTCGGATTGACGAAGGGGAAAGCTTAAGCGCACCCCTACCTGGCGTGCCAAATGTCAGATTTCGGGTTCCGGCAAAACCCTTGAGGTTAGAACACTGGGGTGTGCACGAAGATCTCTCCCCCTCTCTAGCTCGCACACACCATGATCTCACGGCCTAGCTCGACGAACCTACAGAAAACGAGACACAAGAGTTTATACTGGTTCAGGCCACCGATGTGGTGTAACACCCTACTCTAGTGTGGTGGATTGGTGGAATGGATCCGGTCCCCGTTCAGCCTCTCCCTCCACGGTGGTGGCTAGTCCTATATATATAGATGCCCGGGTCCTCTTCCCAATTATTAGGCGGGAAGGGATCCCACAACGGCCCATTTGAAGGGGGACAGCTAGTACAAGCTATCCTGACGAAAGTAGTCTTTGCCTGCCAAAGCCACTGGTGGTGACGCCGTCCTGGGCTCCATGGTGACCTCCCTCCTGTTGTCCTGCTGGTCTTGGTCTTGTTGCACCGATATGGAAACCTTTTCCTGATGCCTCGGGACTCCTCGTCTACGCTTGCCTCTTTAGCACCAAAGAGGAAACGAGGACACTGCGCGCGCTGGCGCCCGCCTGGCTCCAGTCGTCATGGCTTGTGTCACAGGAACCTCACGAGGTGTCCCTTGCCTTGATCTCTTCGCCCCTCGTGAGCCAGCCTAGTGAGGCCGCCCCTGAGGAGGTCTTGCGTCGTCCACCTCGTGAGGCTTGGCCCCTCGGGAGGGTCTTGAGTGTTCGCTGGTGAATATGGTGTTGGGGAACGTAGTAATTTTAAAAATTTCCTACGCATACGCAAGATCATGGTGATGCATAGCAACGAGAGGGGAGAGTGTTGTCCACGTACCCTCATAGACCGAAAGCGGAAGCGTTAGCACAACGCGGTTGATGTAGTCGTACGTCTTCACGATCCGACCGATCAAGTACCGAACGCACGGCACCCCTGAGTTCTGCACACGTTCAACTTGATGACGTCCCTCGAACTCCGATCCAGCCGAGCTTTGAGGGAGAGTTCCGTCAACACAACGGTGTGGTGACGATGATGATGTTCTACCGACGCAGGGCTTCGCCTAAGCACCGCTACGATATGACCGAGGTGGATTATGCTGGAGAGGGGCACCGCACACGGCTAAGAGATCAAGAGATCAATTGTTGTGTGTTTGGGGTGCCCCTGCCCCCGTATATAAAGGAGTGGAGGAGGGGGAGGGCCGGCCCTCTCTATGGTGCGCCCTAGGGGAGTCCTACTCCCACGGAGAGTAGGATTCCCCCTTTCCTAGTAGAACTAGGAGCCCTTCCAAGTAGTAGGAGTAGGAGGGAAAGAAAGGGAAGGGAAAAGGAGAAGGAAGGAAGGGGGCGCCCCCCCCTCCCTAGTCCAATTCGGACCAGCCCATGGGGAGGGGTGCAGCCACCCTTTGAGGCCTTTCTCTCCTTTCCCGTATGGCCCATTAAGGCCCAATACGAATTCCCGTAACTCCCCGGTACTTCTGAAAATACCCGAATCACTCGGAACCTTTCCGATGTCCGAATATAGTCGTCCAATATATCGATCTTTACGTCTCGACCATTTCGAGACTTCTCGTCATGTCCCTGATCTCATCTGGGACTCCGAACTCCTTCGGTACATCAAAACAGATAAACTCATAATATAACCGTCATGAAACTTTAAGCGTGCGGACCCTACGGGTTCGAGAAGTATGTAGACATGACCAAGACACATCTCCGGTCAATAACCAATAGCGGAACCTGGATTCTCATATTGGCTCCTACATATTCTATGAAGATCTTTATCGGTCAAACCGCATAACAACATACGTTGTTCCCTTTGTCATCGGTATGTTACTTGCCCGAGATTCGATCGTCGGTATCTCAATACCTAGTTCAATCTCGTTACCGGCAAGTCTGTTTACTCGTTCCGTAACACATCATCCCGCAACTAACTCATTAGTTGCAATGCTTGCAAGGCTTATAGTGATGTGCATTACCGAGTGGGCCCAGAGATACCTCTTCGACAATCGGAGTGACAAATCCTAATCTCGAAATACGCCAACCCAACAAGTACCTTCGGAGACACCTGTAGAGCACCTTTATAATCACCCAGTTACATTGTGACGTTTGGTAGCACACAAAGTGTTCCTCCGATAAATAGGAGTTGCATAATCTCATAGTCATAGGAACATGTATAAGTCATGAAGAAAGCAATAGCAACAAACTAAACGATCAAGTGCTATGCTAACAGAATGGGTCAAGTCAATCACATCATTCTCTAATGATGTGACCCCGTTAATCAAATGACAACTCATGTCTATGGCTAGGAAACTTAACCATATTTGATTCAACGAGCTAGTCAAGTAGAGGCATACTAGTGACATACTGTTTGTTTATGTATTCACACATGTATTATGTTTCCGGTTAATACAATTCTAGCATGAATAATAAACATTTACCATGATATAAGGAAATAAATAATAACTTTATTATTGCCTCTAGGGCATATTTCCTTCAGTCTCCCACTTGCACTAGAGTCAATAATCTAGTTCACATCGCCATGTGATTCAACATCAATAGTTCACATCACCATGTGATTAACACCCATAGTTCACATTGTCATGTGACCAACACCCAAAGGGTTTACTAGAGTCAATAATCTAGTTCACATCGCTATGTGATTAATACCCAAAGAGTACTAAGGTGTGATCATGTTTTGCTTGTGAGGGAAGTTTAGTCAACGGGTCTGCCACATTCAGATCCATATGTATTTTGCAAATTTCTATGTCAACAATGCTCTGCACGGAGCTACTCTAACTAATTGCTCCCACTTTCAATATGTATCCAGATTAAGACTTTGAGTCATCTGGATCAGTGTCAAAACTTGCATCGATGTAACCCTTTATGACGAACCTTTTGTCACCTCCATAATCGAGAAACATATCCTTATTCCACTAAGGATAATTTTGACCAATGTCCAGTGATTTACTCCTAGATCACTATTGTACTCCCTTGCCAAACACAGGGCAGGGTATACAATAGGTCTGGTACACAGCATGGAATACTTTATAGAACCTATGGTTGAGGCATAGGGAATGACTTTCATTCTCTCTCTATCTTCTGCCGTGGTCGGGTTTTGAGTCTTACTCAGTTTCACACCTTGTAACACAGGCAAGAACTCTTTCTTTGACTATTCCATTTTGAACTACTTCAAAATCTTGTCAAGGTATGTACTCATTGAAAAACTTATCAAGCGTCTTGATCTATCTCTATAGATCTTGATGCTCAATATGTAAGCAGCTTCATCGAGGTCTTTATTTGAAAAACTCCTTTCAAACATTCCTTTATGCTTTGCAGAATAATTCTACATTATCTCCGATCAACAATATGTCATTCTTGTAAATACAGGGTTCACCGCAAGTCTGTATAAAACTATATGCTTTGATCAACTTATCAAAGCGTATATTCCAACTCCGAGATGCTTGCACCAGTCCATAGATGGATCGCTAGAGCTTGCATATTTTGTTAGTACCTTTAGGATTGACAAAACCTTCTGGTTGCATCATATACAACTCTTCTTTAATAAATCCATTAAAGAATGCAGTTTTGTTTATCCATTTGCCAGATTTCATAAAATGCGGCAATTGCTAACATGATTCGGACATACTTAAGCATAGATACGAGTGAGAAACTCTCATTGTAGTCAACACCTTGAACTTGTCGAAGACCTTTTTGCGACAATTCTAGCTTTGTAGATAGTAACACTACTATCAGCGTCCGTCTTCCTCTTGAAGATCCATTCAATCTCAATGGCTCGCCAATCATTGGGCAAGTCAATCAAAGTCCATACTTTGTTCTCATACATGGATCTCATCTCAGATTTCATGGCCTCAAGCCATTTCGCGGAATCTGGGCTCATCATCGCTTCCTCATAGTTCGTAGGCTCGTCATGGTCAAGTAACATGACCTCCAGAACAGGATTACCGTACCACTCTGGTGCGGATGTCACTCTGGTTTACCTACGAGGTTCGGTAGTAACTTGATCTGAAGTTACATGATCATTATCATTAGCTTCCTCACTAATTGGTGTAGTAGTCACAGGAACAGATTTCTGTGATGAACTACTTTCCAGTAAGGGAGCGGGTACAGTTACCTCATCAAGTTCTACTTTCCTCCCACTCACTTCTTTCGAGAGAAACTCCTTCTCTAGAAAGGATCCATTCTCAGCAATGAATATCTTGCCTTCGGATCTGTGATAGAAGGTGTACCCAACATTTTCTTTTGGGTATCCTATGAAGACGCACTTCTCCAATTTGGGTTTGAGCTTATCAGGTTGAAACTTTTTCACATAAGCATTGCAACCTCAAACTTTAAGAAAAGATAGCTTAGGTTTCTTGCCAAACCATAGTTCATACAGTGTCGTCTCAACGGATTTAGATGGTGCCCTATTTAACGTGAATGTAGCTGTCTCTAATGCATAACCTCAAAACTATAGTGGTTAATCGGTAAGAAACATCATATATTGCACTATATCCAATAATAGTACGGTTATGACGTTCGGACAGACCATTATGCTGTGGTGTTCCAGGTGGCATGATTTTGTGAAACTATTCCACATTGTTTTAATTGAAGACCAAACTCGTAACTCAAATATTTGTCTCTGCGATCAGATCGTAGAAACTTTATTTTCTTGTCACGATGATTTTCCACTTCACTCTGAAGTTTTTGGAACTTTTCAAATGTTTTAGACTTATGTTTCATCAAGTAGATATACCCATATCTGCTCAAATCATCTGTGAAGGTCAGAAAATAACGATACCCACCGCGAGCCTCAACATTCATCGGACTGCATACATCAGTATGTATTATTTCCAATAAGTCAGTTGCTTGCTCCATTGTTCCGGAGAACGGAGCCTTAGTCATCTTGCCCATGAGGAACGGTTCGCAAGCATCAAATGATCATAATCAAGTGATTCCAAAAGCCCATCAACATGGATTTTCTTCATGCGCTTTACACCAATATGACCTAAACAGCAGTGCCGCAAATAAGTTGCACTATCATTATTAACTTTGCATCTTTTGGATTCAATATTATGAGAATGTGTATCACCACTATCGAGATCCAACAAACCATTTTCATTGGGTGTATGACCATAGAAGGTTTTATTCATGTAAACAGAACAACAATTTATTCTCTTACTTAAATGAATAACCGTATTGCAATAAACATGATCAAATCATATTCATGCTCAACGTAAACACCAAATAACACTTATTTAGGTTCAACACTAATCCCGAAAGTATAGGGAGTGTGCGATGATGATCATAGCAATCTTGGAACCACTTCCAACACACATCGTCACTTCACCCTTAACTAGTCTCTGTTCATTCTGCAACTCCCGTTTCGAGTTACTACTCTTAGCAACTGAACTAGTATCAAATACCGAGGGGTTGCTACGAACACTAGTAAAATACACATCAATAATCTGTATATCAAATATACCTATGTTCACTTTGCCATCCTTCTTATCCGCCAAATACTTGGGGCAGTTCCGCTTCCAGTGACCAGTCCCTTTGCGGTAGAAGCACTTAGTCTGAGGCTTAGGACCAGACTTGGGGTTCTTCACTTGAGCAGCAACTTTCTTGCCGTTCTTCTTGAAGTTCCCTTTCTTTCCCTTTGCCCTTTTCTTGAAACTAGTGGTCTTGTTAATCATCAACACTCGAAACTCTAAAAGACTAGACTCTAAGACCAGCAACTTGACACGACGATGCAACCGCAAATTCAACAAAGCAAAAACCCTAAAAAGATTATGCAAAGGCTCAGATTGGTTCGGATATGATGAACTAACCCTAATTTTTTTTGTGTGGCTTTTTCGTGGACTGTAGGTATGAAGAACAGACTCGATCTAATCTACGAAAAACTGTAAAATCTCACCGAGCAACCTGGAAATCTGATACCACTTGATAGAGGCAAAGGTGTCCCGATGTTTCGATGAGATGGTGGCTATCGTTTTCTGTGGGAGTCGACCTTGACGATCCGACTACGAACGTGCGAGACATCGCGCCTTAGCAATCGCTAAACCAACTTCCGAGGGGTTATTGACCATGCCGGAGCACGATCAACCTGACCACGAGGGCCTGTTTCCTGCGAGCAAACGAAGAACAAGCAAGAAACTGAGATTGCAATCTGGATATTGCGAATATAAGATGAAAGCTTTATTGATCAAGGTGGGGTTCTGTGACGTCTTGGTCTGGTCGTTGGACACAAACGAAGTACAAGAAGTTGCAGCTATGGCGAACTTTTAATCTAAACAAAACCCAAGTCTAAACGACGCCCTAAGGGCTGTATATATGGAGGAAGAGAGGGGAATTTCGTGGCCCTTGAGGGTGGGGTCCGAAACCAACCCTAACTCTTGTTTCCCCACACATACGGACTCTAAAAATAGCCTATACTTAAGTATTTCGAAATTACATGGGCCTGGCCCATTAATAAGGTGACGCAGCACCTAGAATAGCCTATGGACGAATATTATGAAGTGGCATCTTGTATATTTCGTCCAAGGCTTCATGCACTCCTTATGGCGGCTTCAAAGTCCTGAAATCATCACTTGTAACTCCGTTCTTGATCCCCTTGCGCATGCCATCAACTCCATTCGTGTTCTTGCTCCAATGTTCATCCTTCTCCAAGCTAGGACCTTCATTTGTAAGCAAAACAAATGTATCCAATTTAGGCAGCATCATAATCTCATGAACATTAGAATCATTACCAAGAAACGAAAGTACCTGGTAATTTAATTGGCGTGCGCGAGCTCTAGTAATTGGTCCAGTATATGTAACAGTAGGGGTTGTGGGTGTAACAATGGTATTGATGTCCTCATCACTTGTTAATCATCAACACTTGATGCTCTTTCTTGATTTCTACCTTCATCGATTTCATCATCATGAAAAGCTCTGGAATCGTTTACATCATCCTTTGCATACTATAGTTCATCACGAAGTTCTACTAACTTGGTGATGGTGACTAGAGAATTCTGTCAATCACTATTTTATCTGGAAGATTAACTCCCACTTGATTCAAGCGATTGTAGTACCCAGACAATCTGAACACATGCTCACTGCTTGAGCTATTCTCCTCCATCTTTTAGCTATAGAAGTTGTTGGAGACTTCATATCCCTCAACTCGGGTATTTGCTTGAAATATTAACTTCAACTCCTGGAACATCCATATGATCCATGACATTCAAAACTTCTTTGAAGTCCCGATTCTAAGTTGTTAAGCATGGTGCACTAAACAATCAAGTAGTCATTATATTGAGCTAGCCAAACGTTCATGACATCTGCATCTGCTCCTGCAATAGGTCTGTCACCTAGCGGTGCATTAAGAACATAATTCTTCTGTGCAGCAATGAGGATAAACCACAGATCACGGATCCAATCCGCATCATTGCTACTAACATCTTTCAACTTAGTTTTCTCTAGGAACATATCAAAAATAAAACAGGGGAGCTAAACGTGAACTATTGATCTACAACATAGATATGCTAATACTACCAGGACTAAGTTCATGATAAATTTAAGTTCAATTAATCATATTACTTAAGAACTCCCACTTAGAAAGACATCCCTCTAATCTTCTAAGTGATCACGTGATCCAAATCAACTAAACCATAACCGATCATCACGTGAAATGGAGTTGTTTTCAATGGTGAACATCACTATGTTGATCATATCTACTATATGATTCACGCTCGACCTTTCGGTCTCAATGTTCCGAGGCCATATCTGCATATGCTAGGCTTGTCAAGTTTAACCTGAGTATTCTGCGTGTGCAAAACTGGCTTGCACCCGTTGTAGATGGACGTAGAGCTTATCACACCCGATCATCACGTGGTGTCTGGGCACGACGAACTTTGGCAACGGTGCATACTCAGGGAGAACACTTTTATCTTGATATTTAGTGAGAGATCATCTTATAATGCTACCGTCAATTAAAGCAAGATAAGATGCATAAAAGATAAACATCACATGCAATCAAAATGTGTGACATGATATGGCCATCATCATCTTGTGCCTTTGATCTCCATCTCCAAAACATCGTCATGATTTCCATCGTCACCGGCATGACACCATGATCTCCATCATCTTGATCTATATCAATGTGTCGTCACATGGTCATCTCGCCAACTATTGCTCTTGCAACTATTGCTATCGCATAGCGATAATTATAAAGCAATTATTTGGCGCTTGCATCTTATGCAATAAGGAGACAACCATAAGGCTTTTGCCAGTTGTCGATAACTTCAACAAAACATGATCATCTTATACAACAACTTATATCTCATCACGCCTTGACCATATCACATCACAACATGCCCTGCAAAAACAAGTTAGACGTCCTCTACTTTGTTGTTGCAAGTTTTACGTGGCTACTACGGGCTTAGCAAGAACCGTTCTTACCTACGCATCAAAACCACAACGATAGTTTGTCAAGTTGGTGATGTTTTAGCCTTCTCAAGGACCGGGCGTAGCCACACTCGGTTCAACTAAAGTTGGAGAAACTGACACCCGCTAGTCACCTGTGTGCATAGCACGGCGGTAAAACCAGTCTCGCGTAAGCGTACGCGTAGTGTCGGTCCGGGCCGCTTCATCCAACAATACCGCTGAACCAAAGTGTGACATGCTGGTAAGCAGTATGACTTATATCACCCACAACTCACTTGTGTTCTACTCGTGCATATTACATCAACATATAAAACCTGGCTCTGATACCACTATTGGGGAACGTAGTAATTTTAAAAATTTCCTACGCACACGCAAGATCATGGTGATGCATAGCAACGAGAGGGGAGAGTGTTGTCCACGTACCCTCGTAGACCGAAAGCAGAAGCATTAGCACAACGCGGTTGATGTAGTCGTACGTCTTCATGATCCGACCGATCAAGTACCAAACGCACGGCACCTCCAAGTTCTGCACACGTTCAACTCGATGACGTCCCTCGAACTCCGATCCAGCCGAGCTTTGAGGGAGAGTTCCGACAGCACAACGGCATGGTGATGATGATGATGTTCTACCGACGCAGGGCTTCGCCTAAGCACCGCTACGATATGACTGAGGTGGATTATGGTGGAGAGGGGCACCGCACACGGCTAAGAGATCAAGAGATCAATTGTTGTGTCTTTGGGGTGCCCCTGCCCCCGTATATAAAGGAGTGGAGGAGGGGGAGGGCCAACCCTCTCTATGGCGCGCCCTAGGGGAGTCCTACTCCCACCGGGAGTAGGATTCCCCCTTTCCTAGTAGAACTAGGGGCCCTTCCAAGTAGTAGGAGTAGGAGGGAAGGAAAGGGAAGGGAAAAGGAGAAGGAATGAAGGGGGCGCCCCCCCTCCCTAGTCCAATTCGGACAAGCCCATGGGGAGGGGTGCGGCCACCCTTTGAGGCCTTTCTCTCCTTTCCCGCATGGCCCATTAAGGCCCAATATGAATTCCCGTAACTCCCTGGCACTTCCAAAAATACCCGAATCACTCGGAACCTTTCTGATGTCCGAATATAGTCGTCCAATATATCGATCTTTATGTCTCGACCATTTCGAGACTCCTCGTCATGTCTCCGATCTCATCTAGGACTCCGAACTCCTTCAGTGCATCAAAACACATAAAATCATAATATAACCGTCATCAAACTTTAAGCGTGCGGACCCTACGGGTTCGAGAAGTATGTAGACATGACCGAGACACGTCTCCGGTCAATAACCAATAGAGGAACCTAGATGCTCATATTGGCTCCTACATATTCTACGAAGATCTTTATCGGTCAAACCGCATAACAACATACGTTGTTCCCTTTGTCATCGGTATGTTACTTGCCCGAGATTCGATCGTCGGTATCTCAATACCTAGTTCAATATCGTTACCGGAAAGTCTCTTTACTCGTTCTGTAACACATCAGCCCACAACTAACTCATTAGTTGCAATGCTTGCAAGGCTTATAGTGATGTGCATTACCGAGTGGGCCCAGAGGTACCTCTCCGACAATCGGAGTGACAAATCCTAATCACGAAATACGCCAACCCAACAAATACCTTCGGAGACACCTGTAGAGCACCTTTATAATCACCCAGTAACGTTGTGACTTTTGGTAGCACACAAAGTGTTCCTCCGGTAAACGGGAGTTGCATAATCTCATAGTCATAGGAACATGTATAAGTCATGAAGAACGCAATAGCAACAAACTAAACGATCAAGTGCTATGCTAACGGAATGGGTCAAGTCAATCACATCATTCTCTAATGATGTGACCCCGTTAATCAAATGACAACTCATGTCTATGGTTAGGAAACTTAACCATCTTTGATTCAACGAGCTAGTCAAGTAGAGGCATACTAGTGACATACTGTTTGTCTATGTATTCACACATGTATTATGTTTCCGGTTAATACAATTCTAGCATGAATAATAAACATTTACCATGATATAAGGAAATAAATAATAACTTAATTATTGCCCTAGGGCATATTTCCTTCATATGGGCCATACAGGGCCGCTGCCACGCCGCGGCCCGCAGGCAGGCAAGTCTGGGGACCCCCGTTCCCAGAACGCCGACACACACCGTCCATTTCCTCCAAACAGGGGAACTCCTTGAGGAACAGGAAGAAGCAGAAAGAGTAGCCTGTCGGTCCAACATGTACCAGTTTGTGGATAATACCCTGTACAGAAGGAGGCCAAATGGCATGAAGCTGAAGTGCATTCCTCAAGAGGACGGACTGGAGTTGTTGGCAAAGATACATGGAGGCATATGTGGCTCCCACATAGGGTCGAGAGCCCTTGCCGGCAAGGCATTCTGGCAAGGTTTCTTTTGGCCCACAGCCGTCCAGGATGCAGCTGCACTTGTAACCAAGTGTGAAGCGTGCCAGCTCCATTCAAAGAAGCTTCATCAACCAGCTCAAGCCCTTCAAACAATCCCTCTCTCCTGGCCATTTTCAGTCTGGGGGCTCGACATACTGGGCCCCTTCCCCCGCGCTCTTAGGGTCTTTGAGTACTCGTACGTCGCAATTGACAAGTTCACAAAGTGGCCCGAAGTGGAAGCAGTGAGGAAGGTGACAGCAGAGTCAGCCATCAAGTTCTTCAAGGGGCTAGTTTGCCATTTTGGTGTGGCCGAATAGGGTCATCACCGACAATGGCACGCAGTTCACAAGTTGCACCTTCATGCGGTACATCCAGGCCCTCGGCAGCAAGGTCTGTTTCGCTTCAGTGGCACACCCATGGAGCAACAGCCAGGCGGAGAGGGCAAATGCTGAAGTACTGTGAGGCCTGAGGACAAAGACTTTTTAAAGACTGCAGAAGTGTGGAGGCGCTGGATTGATGAGTTGTCGGCGGTTCTTTGGTCGATCAGAACAACGCCAAATCGAGCCATCGACCAGACACCCTTTGCCCTGGTATACGGGGCAGAAGTAGTTCTCCCCACAGAACTCACATATTGGTCACCTCGAGTGCTCACTTATGATGAGCTCGAGCAACAGTAGTTGCGGCAAGATGACGTGACGCTCCTTGAGGAAGATCGTCTTCGGGCGGCTGTGCGAGCTGCACGCTACCACAAGCCTTGCGCCGCTACCATAGCCGAAAGGTTCATGCCCGAAGTTTTGAGGAAGACGACCTTGTTCTTTGGCGCGTTCAGTCGGCCAAGAATTCCAACAAGTTGACGCTGAAGTGGGAAGGCCCTTATCGGGTAATGCGAGTCACCAGGCCTGGCGTAGTCCGCCTGGAGACTGAAGATGGTATTCTAGTGAGCAACTCCTGGAACATCGAACATCTTCATAAGTTTTACCCATGAGGCACGGTTGCCGGACCTCCCAGCAAACCACCTTTTGTACAAGCCTTGCCCGCAAGGCATGTAACCCTTTGTACAGAGCTAGGCACGGACCCTAAGCATAAATAAATGAAGCGCTGGCGCCCTAAGTTTTAGCATGCATGTTAGGTTGAGTCTCTCTCTTTGTTAGGATTGATAGTACTCAGCGGCAACTAACCCCTAGCATAAGTGGTCGAGTGTGTGTCTTTCTGTCCTTTCCAGTCCTTTCTTTGGTTCGCAGGCTACACAAGCGTTTCTGCCAAACCATTTAAGAGCAGGGAGACAGACCGACATCCTCGACCCCGGCAAGGTTGCCGGAGGCTGCAGATTCTGATAAGTCTTTTATCTCCTGTTATGCATTTTTGTATGGGACTTGGATGTATGAGACTTTGTTTGTTCTCGGGCCACCGTGCTCCCCCTTTCATATGCCCAAGAACTCTTCTTTGGGCCGGAACTTGGTTGTAGTTGCGGTGACAAGGAAACAAACGAAGGGCCTAATCCTACTTCACCCCTACCTCCGCCAAGAGCGTGAGTATGGTCAAGCTAGGAAGTGGAGGATGGCAAGGTCTGCTGCCGAGCAACAGTGCTTATCTTAAGATAACAAGGACTCGTTCCTTGGTGTGAGCCTTGCTCACACACAAAAGAACCCGGCAAGCCCCCTTTTCCATTAATACATTGCAAACAAGTACAACTCATATGGAATGTAAACATGAGCAAGGTGATTACAAGGTTTAACTCTAACAAATGCCCGCAGGCTTAAAAACTAGAAAAAAAGGATAAGATGCCTGTAATCCCTTTTCTTGTCCCTCTTCCCAGGAAGCAGAACAAGATAATAGGAGGGCAAAAGGAGTGCCTAGGCAAGGTACGAGTAGCAGAAGATACCAAGAGAACATCCCGGCAATCGTCCAGAAGAAGGCCCGTGATGACGGTGCCGAAAGAAGAACCAAAAGACGAGGCAGCGGGCCAGCAATACGCGACAAAGGCGTCGATGCCATCGCACTCCGAATTGACGGCCCGCCACCCGCCTTCTTCGTCTTCCCCGTCCCTCCAACGCCAGCCGCCCAAGGCGACGACCCCGAGAAGTTCAAGGAGCCGGCGATGTAGATGATGGTGCTGCCGGCGTCGCCCAGGAACGGTGTGTACGATGCCTAGTCGGACCCGTCATCCTCCCGCCCGCTACCTTGTCATCGCTGCCGCTATCCTCCTCATCACTGTCGCCCAAGGATGAGCTTTCATCATCGGTCGAGCTCTCTACACAGCACCCTAGCCACTGTCCCAAGAGCTCGAAGACCTTGATGGAGAGCAGGTCGCTCTCCGCTATCTTGAAGTAGAGAACGTGTTGTAACACCCACGATGCGGCTATATCTCCCATGTGTCGGAGCATGACTTAGAGGCATAACCGCATAGTAGGCATGTCGCAAGAGGGGTAATCTTTGCACATCCCATGTACTGAATAAGAAAGGGATAAAGAGTTGGCTTACAATCGCCACTTCACACAATACATAAATATAGCATTACATCATCCAGAATACAATCAAGGTCCGACTACGGAACCAAATAAAGAAAGACAACCCCAAATGCTAGATCCCCGATCGCCCCAACTAGGCTCCTCTACTGATCGTCCGGAAAAGACACATAGTAACGTCCAGAATCCTCGTCGAACTCCCACTTGAGTTCGGCCACGTCCCCTGCACTGGCATCATCGGCACCTGCATCTGGTTTTGGAAGTAATCTGTGAGTCACGGGGACTCAGCAATCTCACACCCTCGCGACCAAGACTATTTAAGCTTAAGGGTAGGAGAAGGTAGTGAGGTGGAGTTGCAGCAAGCACTAGCATATATGTGGCTAACTTACGCAAATGAGAGCGAGAAGAGAAGCAAAGCACGGTCAAGAAACTATAATGATCAAGAAGTGATCCTGAAACTACTTACATTCAAGCATAACACGAGACCGTGTTCTCTTCCTGGACTCCGCCGAAAAGAGACCATCACGGCTACACACACGGTTGATTCATTTTAATTAAGTTAAGTTTCAAGTTCTCTACAACCGGACATTAACAAATTCCCATCTGCCCATAACCGTGGGCACGACTTTCAAAAGTTCAAAACCCTGCAGGAGTATCCCAACTTAGCCCATCACAAGCTCTCACGGTCAACGAAGGATATTCCTTCTAGCGGGAAGACCCGATCAGTCTCGGAATCCCGGTTACAAGACATTTCGACAATGGTAAAACAAGACCAGCAAAGCCACCCGATGTGCCAACAAATCCCGATAGGAGTCGCACGTATCTCGTTCTTAGGGCAACACCAGATGAGACAGGCTACGAGTAAAACCAAACCTCGAGTTTCCCCGAGGTGGCCCCGCAGGCGGCTCAGTTCGGACCAACACTCAGAGGAGCACTGGCCCGGGGGGGTTAAAATAAGATGACCCTTGAGTCTGCAGAACCCAAGGGAAGGTATATGGTGGTAGGTAGGCAAACGGTAAAACCAAGTTTGGGCCTTGCTGGAGGAGTTTTATTCAAAGCGAACTGTCAAGGGGTTCCCATAACACCCAACCACGTAAGGAACGCAAAATCAAGGAACATAACACCAGTATGATGGAAACTAGGGCGGCAAGAGTGGAACAAAACACCAGGCATAAGGCTGAGCCTTCCACCCTTTACCAAGTATATAGATGCATTAAAGTAAACAAGATATAATAATGATATCCCAACAATATCCATGTCCCAACAAGGAACAAACTCCATCTTCACCTGCAACTAGCAATGCTATAAGAGGGGCTGAGCAAAGCGGTAACATAGCCAAACAACGGTTTGCTAGGAAAGGTGGGTTAGAGGCTTGACATGGCAATATAGGAGGCATGATATAGCAAGTGGTAGGTATCGCGGCATAGCAATAGAGCGAGCAACTAGCAAGCAAAGATAGAAGTGATTTCGAGGGTATGGTCATCTTGCCTGCAAAGTTCTCCGAGTTGACGAAAGCCTGATCCTCGTAAGCGTACTCAACGGGTTCCTCGATCACAAACTCATCTCCCGGCTCTACCCAAGGCAAGAATAGAAGCAAAGGAAACCACAATCAACCACGGTGCAATGCGCAAGCAACATGATGCAAAACATGGCATGATATGTGGGATGTGATATGCAATGCATATGTGTGCTTCGGAAAGGAAAGATTGAACCAGGCCTCAACTTGGCAAACCAAGTGCGCCGCTGGAAAGATGAGTTGATTTCGGTCGAAATCAATATAAAGATCACCGGAATCGAATGCACGGTTTGCAAATGGCGAGCAAAACAATAATGGCACAATTCTGCGATTAACAGCACGATGCCATCTAAACATAGCTAGATATGATGGCACCCATGTAAACATAGCAAGTTTCGTTAATAGATTCAGACTTAGCGGAAAACTAGACATGGTAAAAACAGAATTATGAAGGCCTCTTTGCGAGCTCGATTCACTCATCACAAGGAATTGCATGACAAGATAAGCATATAACCAGCAAGAATACGTGTTCAAGAAGCAAACCATGGCAAGAACAAGTTTATAGCATGCTTGGATCAACCACAAGAACCATGGCAAAATTGATTAACATGTAAACAATCTGCTAGGAACATTTTATAGGGAAAGTAGAGCAAGATTGAGTCATGCTAGGGCACTCCATAAATGCAAACAGGGGCATGGATGGGCAGAGCACAACCATATTCCCAAATCATCCTTACTGAACATACTCAAAAGAAGCATGGATCTAACTGTAGCAACATGAATACAAGACATAAAAATAACAGCAGACAAAGACTTAGTGAAATTCTAAGTCTCTGAAATCAGCAATATCACGAGAGCTACTTTGCATGCTTGTGCTAGTCACCACATTGATCACAAAAATACATGGCATACACCCCTATAAAGATGGCATGGCATAGCCCAAAACACATGTACAGCTCATGCCCATATGCAGCACACAACAAATGTGGCAAAGATGACAAATGCTCATAAACTGCTAAGTAACAGGAACTAACATTTTATAGCACTCTTGCATCAACGATTTGGGCATCAAGATGGACTCAAACAAGCATGGCACAATGGAACAAAATGAATAGCACATCCTGAAGAACATTTTGATATATTACACGCACAAAACGGAGCTACGGTCACAGAGTTATGGCATGATGAATAGTGCATGAAAATATTGCAGACTTAGAGAAAAACGAGGTCAACACTAGGGTTTGGATCTGGATCTGGATCAGGGCGGCGCGCAGTTAGAGGTTCGTTGGGCTCACCAGAATAGTGGGTGAGGACGGCTGGAGTTGGAGGGGTGGTCGCCGGAGTTGGACTTGCCGGATCCGGTGCGGGACTTGCCGGGGCGAGGCGCCGAACGGCGAGGCGCGATCAACGAGGCGTGAGACTGGTCGGCGGGCGCGGGAGGCGCGGCTGCTCCGGTGGCTTGTCGGCGCGGAGGACGTGGTGGCGCACCGTGGCGGAGGCGGGGTCCGGCGGAGGAGCCCAGGCGGCGGTGCGGAGGCGCAGGCGGAGATGGCTCGCGCGGGCTCACGCGGGCCCGCGACGGGCCTGGCGGGCCGTGGTGGCGGGTGGTGGCGGAGGGACACTTGGCAGCGCCTGGTTGGTCCGATGGCGGTGGCGGGCGCGTCCGGCTGCGCCCGAACGTGTCCGACGGCGGAGAGGGAACTAGGTTAGGGTTGGAATGGGCAAAAATTTCGGGAGGGGCACATATTTATAGGTAGAGGGAGCTAGGAGAGTCCAAATGAGGTGCGGTTTTCGGCCGCATGATCGTGATTGAACGGCTGAGAGGATGGAGGGGGTTTGGATGGGTTATTGGGCCACTTTGGAGGGGTGTTCGGCTGCAACAAACATGAGGCCTTTCCGGTTCCCCGGTTAACCGTTGGAGTATCAAACGGACTCCAAATGGCATGAAACTTGACAGGTGGTCTACGGTGGTGTACTAAGGCCGCTTGGCAAATATCGGTCCATTCCGAGAAAGTTTAACACCCGCACACGAAAACAAAACAAAAGGGGCGCCGGAGGACGCAGGAGTGTCGGAATGCAAAACGGACAACGGGGAAAATGCTCGGATGCATGAGACAAACACGTATGCAAATGCGATGCACATGATGACATGATATGAGATACATGACATGGACAAAATGCAAAACAAAGACAAAACCCAACCACGAATCTCATAACTTAAAGCCGAAAATAGCAAGAATCGGAGTACAAATATGGCAAATTACATCTGGGGCGTTACACGTGCCCATCATCAAGCAATGGGCACGTGCGAAGGTTTTCCAGCCCCGACGAAGGAGCATCACATGAGGGGCGGGGAACCTTGTGTTCACCCACATGTCGCCATGGCAACACCCCTCCATGTGAAGCCTTAACCTCGGTGGCCGATCGATCTCCAGCTACCTCGCAAATGCCTCGGGAAGGCGAATGTGGCTGCGCGGCGGCTCGCGCAACTGCAGGATAAACTCCAGCGCCATGTCCCCGACATGGCTGCTCGACAAAGCAGGAGGAGATAGTGGAGGAGATGGTGACGACACGGTTGTCCCCCTTCCACACCCACCTCTGCCTCGACCGCCTCGCCGATCGCGACCCTAGCCGGCACCTCTTCCTCGAGCGTGGCCTTCACCTTGGGCGTCCGGCTCTTCCTTGACCACTGCAGCTCTCTGGCGAGAGGAAGACATGGTTGCCTCTGCGGAAGAATGGCCATGACCACACCCTCTCGCCATGGCAGTGGCTGGAGAATGGAGACGAAGGGGAGACGTGAGGAGATGCTCCTCCTCCTCCTCCTGAGTCCCCTTTTCTATAGTTGAGCGGGGAAGGCTAAAAGACTGGATCTACGCCTCTGAAGATCCCGTTCTGGTCTGGCTCATTAAGTTGGCGAAGAGCAAGGCCATCGACCGCCCTCCCCGCCCAATCAAAGGCGCGTAAAAATTGGCCACCGAGCGCCTTCCCATATCCCGTTCGTCTGTCACCTACCCCACGCCGTGCATGCGGCATACGTGGCGCAAGGGGCATGCATAGTGGGAAACATGGAATGACGGTTCCAAGGCAGTGAGAGTAAATGAGTAGTGGCCCTGCAGTTTTAAAAGGGACACGCAAGCCGCCTCTTTACTATTCATCACGGGATGACGCGAGCATGCTGCGGTCAATCCACGCACGACCCCCACGTCATGCATTCAACGCCGGTCGTGGGGAAGCACAACTGGCGAGGGAGTTACTACGGTAAAACTCCACCGCACGCGCGCCCGCGCACTGTTCTGGGCCTGGCCCAATAACGCTCCGCGCTTATATGTGACCCAGGCCCGGGGGCTCCTGTCGGTGTACAAAAGTAGGGGTCCTTTTTGTACCCCTTTACTTGTGTGCGGGTAGTCGCACTCACATGCCTGCGGCCACGCTTGGCAGGACAGAAGAGGAAGCAAAGACCCAAGATTACCAGAGCCATGCTCGAGGCCAGAGGCATGAAGAGCAGAGGGGCGAGGTGAAACTCCCCCGGCAAGGCCCTTGCCGGGGTGGCCTTCATGGCCCTGGCAAGAGCCTTGCCGGGGCGACTTGCCCAACACCAACAAGGCCGCCACCCTTGAGTCTAAGAGTCCCGACGCCATCAACCACATCAGAACCAAGGCTCAGGAGGTGCCTCCATGGTGGAGATGCTCCTCCTCCTCCTGAGTCCCCTTTTTTATAGCTGAGAGGGGAAGGCTAAAAGACTGGCTCTACGCCTCTGAAGAGTCCGTTCTGGTCCGGCTCATTAAGTTGGCGATGAGCAAGGCCATAGAACGCCCTCCCCGCCCAATCAAAGGCGCGTAAATATTGGCCACCGTGCGCCTTCCCATACCCTGTGCGTCTGTCACCTACCCCACGCCGTGCATGCGGCATACATGGCCCAAGGGGCAGGCGTAGTGGGAAACATGGAACGACGGTTCCAAGGCAAAGAGAGTAAATGAGCAACGGCCCTGCAGTTTTAAAAGGGACATGCAAGCCGCCTCTTTACTATTTATCATGGGATGACGCGAGCATGTCGCGGTCATTCCACGCACGACCCCCACGTCACGCATTCAACGCGGGTCGTGGGGAAGTGCAACTAGCGAGGGAGTTACTATGGTAAAACTCCGCTGCCCGCGCGCCCGCGCACAGTTCTGGGCCTGGCCCAATAACGCTCCGCGCTTATATGTGACCCAGGCCCGGGGGCTCCTGTCGGTGTATAAAAGTAGGGGTCCTTTTTGTACCCCTTTACTTGTGTGCGGGCAGTCGCAGCCACACGCCTATGGCCGCGCTTGGTGGGACAGAAGAGGAAGGAAATACCCAAGACTACCAGAGCCGTGCTCAAGGCTAGAGGCATGAAGAGCAGAGGGGCGAGGTGAAACTCCCCCGGCAAGGCCCTTACCGGGGTGGCCTTCATGACCCCGGCAAGAGCCTTGCTGGGGCGACTTGCCCAACACCAACAAGGCCGCCACCCTTGAGTCCAAGAGTCCTGACACCATCAACCACATCGCAACCAAGGTTCGGGAGGCGCCTCCATGGTGGCATGCAGATCTTTTTGAAGACAAAGGGCCTGCGAGGCCTAGATAGGAACCAAGAAACAAGACAATAGCAAGGCTCCTTGCCGAGGATGCCCACGAGGCCCCGGCAAGGCTCCTGCCAAAGATACCCATGAGGCCTCGGCAAGACTCTTGCCGATTGTAACGCCCCGAGGCTGATGTGCCAGGTGTCGTCCAGTTATTCGCTGTCGTTGCCATGTCATTCGCTTGCGTGTTGCATCTTGTCATGTCATCATGTGCATTGCATCATCATGTTTTCAAAACTTGCATCCGTCCGGGTTCCCCAGTTCTTTCCGTTGTTTGTTCTGAGCCCAACCACACTTGCACACGCCCGCGGCATGTCCGAAATAGTATTTTATAAGTGCCAGAAAATGTTCTCGGAATGGGATGAGAGTTGACGTGTGGTCTTATTATAGTGTAGATAGACCGCATGTCAAGTTTCATCGAATTCAGAGATCGTTTGATGCCCCAACCGTTAACTATAGCGACAATATAGTCGGTCAAATCGTCGGACGTTTTCGGTCTCCGGAAACAGTCGCCGGGTCTCTCTCTTTTCTCTTCTCTCAGCTTGAGGCCTTCTGCACAACCCACTACCTCTCACTGTCAGGCCCTACCTAACCTCTCTCGTCAGCCCGCGGCCCTCCTCGCGCGCGCGTCCGAAAATTGTCCCGGACCCGACCCGAGCAATCGTCACCGTGGTGTCTGGATCATCCCGAAACATCTACAAAACGTCACCGTTTTCTTATTTGGTATCCCTAGCTATTTTATTCGCGACCGTCCAATTGCGATCGGAGGGACGAGTTAGTCCCTAACCTAAATTCATCTGATATAAATATCAGTCTAAACCCTAGCCCCTACCGTTCCAATCCACCCATTCCCATCCCGCCGCCGCCAGCCAACCACCTCTTTCATGTCTTCCTCGGGATCTCCTCCCACCAACCAGATCTCCGACCACCTCCCTCGTTCTGCGCGCCGCCCAAATCGCAGCAGCCTCGATCCCGAGCTCCCCCTCTGCTTCTTGCCCAGGCGCCTGAAGCCTACCTCTTCTTCCTCGATCCCGAATGGATCGTGTAGCTGCTCGAGGCCCCGAGCAGGAGCTCTCAGCCTCGTCCCCTCGCACCGCCGTCGTTGGCAACCAGAACCTCCAGGCCAGCCCCTCGCGACCATCTCCTCTTCCCTGCATCTCTCTCTCTCCCTAATCTCCTCATCTCTCTGTACCTCAATAGGAGCTCCAGCGCCATGGCCATCCCGAGCTCGGCCCGCGCAGCTCGGAGACTCCAAGCCCCCCTCGTTCCAGTAGCCCAGGAGGATGCCGCCGTGCCCGTGCTGCATCCCGCGAACCCGCCGGCGACCCCAACCTTCAGACTACCACGACGCGCCCGATGCTTCCTCGACCCCACTTTGGACCCCGACGCCACCTCGTCCTGCGCGCCGCCAATGACAGGTCCGGCCTCTGCTTTGAGCAGAGGAGGAGGACGCCCATGTCTCGCCGCCCGAGCACCGCTGCTTGCCCTCGTCCCCTACGCCGGCAAGCTTGCCGCCGTCGGATCCACGTCTCCAGTGATGAGGACATCAATACCATTGTTACACCCACAGCCCCTACTGTTACATATACTGAACCAATTACTAGAGCTCGCGCACGCCAATTAAATTACCAGGTACTTTTGTTTCTTGGTAATGATTCTAATGTTCATGAGATTATGATGCTGCCTAAATTGGATACATTTGTTTTGCTTACAAATGAAGGGCCTAGCTTGGAGAAGGATGAACATTGGAGCAAGAACACGCATGGAGTTGATGGCATGCACAAGGGGATCAAGAACGGAGTTACAAGTGATGATTTCAGGACTTTGAAGCCGCCATAAGGAGTGCATGAAGCCTTGAACGAAATATACAAGATGCCGCTTCATAATATTCGTCCATAGGCTATTCTAGGTGCTGCGTCACCTTATTAATGGGTCAGGCCCATGTAATTTCGAAATACTTAAGTATAGGCTATTTTTAGAGTCCGTATGTGTGGGGAAACAAGAGTTAGGGTTGATTTCGGACCCCACCCTCAAGGGCCACGAAATTCCCCCCCTCTTCCTCCATATATACAGCCCTTAGGGCATCGTTTAGACTTTGGGTTTTGTTTAGATTAAAAGTTCGCCATAGCTGCCACTTCGGGTACTTCGTTTGTGTCCAACGACCAGACCAAGACGTCACAGAACCCCACCTTGATCAATAAAGCTTTCATCTTATATTCGCAATATCCCGATTGCAATCTCAGTTTCTTGCTTGTTCTTCGTTTGCTCACAGGAAACAGACCCTCGTGGTCAGGTTGATCGTGCTCCGGCGTGGTCAATAACCCTCGGAAGTTGGTTTAGCGATTGCTAAGGCGCGACGTCTCGCACGTTCGTAGTCGGATCGTCAAGGTCGACTCCCACAGAAAACGATAGCCACCATCTCATCGAAACATCGGGACACCTTAGCCTCTATCAAGTGGTATCAGATTTCCAGGTTGCTCGGTGAGATTTTACAGTTTTTCATAGATTAGATCGAGTCTGTTCTTCATACCTACAGTCCACGAAAAAGCCACACAAAAAAATAGGGTTAGTTCATCATATCCGAACCAATCTGAGCCTTTGCATAATCTTTTTAGGGTTTTTGCTTTGTTGAATTTGCGGTTGCATCGTCGTGTCAAGTTGCTGGTCTCAGAGTCTAGTCTTTTAGAGTTTCGAGTTCTGGTCATAAGTTGTCACGCCGCCGCCGCACCACCAATCTCTATCCATATACCACCACCGCTACCATATACCACCACCGCTGCCATATACCACAACCATATATCCACCACCAATCCGAGTTCTTCTCATATTAGGTTTGTTCTTGAGATCAATCTAAATTCCGATTCGTGTTTCCTTGCCTGCTAGGTCTCGGGAAACAAAATTATAGTGTTGATTGAGAACCCCGGGCAGTTTTTAGGCCAAAATTTTCACGGGCAAATTTTTTTTCCCTATCCTATTTTTAGGCTTTTCTGGGTCTTTTGAGCCACGTGCCATCATAGTGATTTTTTGTCGCACTTTTTCGTCGTCGCTGCCCTGATTTCCGAAAAAAACTGGAAAAAAAATTTCGTGCCCATCCTATCAGTTTGACGAGGGAAGAGTTTTGAGACACTCGCCATTAGTGTTTTTTCGCAAAAAAAAAAGAGGAGCGCAAAAAAAAAGAGCGAAAAAAAAGAAGAGAGTTCCAGAGTGTGCTTTTCCCTTATTTACGTGCAGCGCCGTGATTTTGTTAGTGTTCTAGGCTCGCGTCTCTAGCACGGTCTAGCCTAGGACCAGCACGGTACCGTCGTTGAGCGTTTATTCAACTTTGCATCTCTGAATTGATTATTGCTGACCCTTTTTGCTACCATACTATAAGCCTTCCCAGCTCCACATACATCTACATCGTGCGTTTGACTCTCCCTGGCAATCGCTCTATCCAAGCTTTTGAGAGTTTTTGACTACAACGGTTGCCGATCACCGCCTGCTGCTGGGTAAGAACTGGTAAGAATTTGAGATTTGCTTGACGGATTTGTGACACCCGCCACCACCACCACTTGTTAGTAGTCTGTAGGATCATATTCTTGTGTGTTTCTATTGCTGCTAACCATGCCAGGATCACAAGCCGACGAGACTGACTGGGAGAACTTGACGAACAAGGAGCTTCATGATATGTTTCAGCAAATGATGAATGGACAGGTGCAAGATGTGATAAACAGATTTGAAGAGGCCATGGAGAAGATAGATGGCATGGAGAAGACGTTTGAAACAAAGCTCGATAACAAGTTTGCTGAATTGCTTTCGCGTTTTCCACCACCACCAGCTGCCCCTGCCGCACCTCTGCAACAACAGCAACAATACCGACTACCTCCACGTCGGGAAACAGCTCTCCGCCGAGCGAGCCGTGTTCCTCTTCAGTCGGGCCAAACTGCTGGTGCTGCTATTGATACTTCTGTGGCTCCTACTGCTGATGTGGAGGAGGATGATTATGTGGGAGATTATGAGGATAAGGTTGATCAAAATCAGAACTACGTGCCACCAACAGCACAGCAACCACCAGGTCGTCCACATGCAAATAATGGCAATGGTAGGGCTCACCCTCAGGTACGAGATCATGACCATCTCCCTAAACTAAAATTGAATATTCCACCATTTGAGGGTAGATATGTTCCTGATATATATCTTACTTGGGAGTTAGAAACCGAACAACGATTTACATGTTTACAATATCCCGAGGAGAGACGTGTTCCTGCTGCTGTTTGTGCTTTCACTAGTTTTGCATGTGTTTGGTGGTCTGAGCATTGTAGATTATATCCTATTCCAGCTACTTGGGCTGCTTTGAAAACTGCTATGCGTACTCGTTGGGTTCCACCATATTATCAACATGAATTACTTCAAAATTGCAGCGCTTAAGACAGGGAAAAAATTCTGTAGAAGAATATTATCAGGAATTACAAACTGGCATGATTAGATGTGGTATTGTTGAGGAGAATGAAGCTATGCTTGCACGTTTTATGGGTGGATTAAATAGAGAGATTTAAACGATTCTAGAGTATAAGGAGTATACTAATATCACTCATTTATTCCATCTTGCTTGTAAAGCTGAACGTGAAGTGCAGGATCGACAGGCATTGGCGCGGACTAACTTTTCTGCAGGTCGACCTTCATCATGGACACCACGTGCATCATCTACTTCCACACGTTCTGCTACACCGGCGCCTCCGTCGGCTGCCACCTCCAACCGTGATACAATAAAGCAGGCACAATCACCACTATCTGCCAAGAGCACACCTTCTGGGCCTGCAAAGAGCTCTTCTTCATCCATGGCATCAACAGGGCAAACACATGATATTATTTGTCGACGTTGCAAGGGTGGAGGTCATTATGCGAGAGAATGCCCATCTAAGCGTGTGATGATTGTTACTGAGGATGGTGGGTATGAGTCCGCTAGTGACTATGATGAGGAGACTTTGGCTCTTATTACACGTGAAGAACACGATGGAGACGATTCTGATCATGAGACGCAATACATGGCTCCTGAAGATGCTGACAGGTATGAATGTTTAGTTGCTCAACATGTTTTGAGTGTGCAGGTTACACAAGCTGAGCAAAATCAGAGGCATAATTTGTTCCATACAAAGGGAGTTGTGAAGGAACGTTCTGTTCGCGTGATCATAGATGGAGGGAGCTGCAATAACTTGGCTAGCATGGAGATGGTGGAGAAGCTATCTCTCACCACAAGACCACATCCACATCCTTACTACATCCAATGGTTCAACAACACCGGCAAGGTTAAGGTAACACGTACTGTTCGTGTGCATTTTAGTATCTCTACATATGCTGATTATGTTGATTGTGATGTGGTACCTATGCAAGCATGTTCCTTATTACTTGGTAGACCATGGCAATTTGATAAAAATTCTGTACACCATGGTAGAAACAATCAGTATACTCTTGGTCATAACGATAAAAATATTACTTTGCTTCCTATGACTCCTGATTCCATTTTGAAAGATGATATTAATAGAGCTAATAAAGCAAAACAGGAGACAAATAAGAGTGAAAATCAGATTGTGGCAAAAGAATTTGAGCACCAAATGAAGCCTAATATTAAACCATCTACTGTTGTTTCTAAAATTAAATTGAAAAGTGCATGTTTACTTGCCACCAAATCTGATATTGATGAGCTAGATTTTAGCAAATCTGTTTGCTATGCTTTTGTGTGCAAAGAGGCATTATTTTCATTCGAGGACGTGCCTTCCACTTTGCCCCTTGCTGTCACTAACATTTTGCAGGAGTTCGCTGACGTCTTTCCACAAGACGTGCCACCGGGATTACCACCTATTCGAGGGATTGAGCATCAAATTGACTTAATTCCCGGTGCTTCGCTACCCAACCGTGCACCATACAGTACCAATCCAGAGGAGACGAAGGAGATTATGCGTCAAGTACAAGAACTGCTCGACAAAGGTTATATACGCGAATCCCTTAGTCCTTGTGCTGTTCCTATCATTTTAGTGCCGAAAAAGGATGGTACGTCGCGTATGTGCGTTGATTGTAGAGGCATTAATAATATTATTATTCGTTATCGTCATCCTATTCCTAGGCTAGATGATATGCTTGATGAATTGAGTGGCTCTACAATATTCTCCAAAGTTGATTTGCGCAGTGGATACCATCAAATTCGTATGAAATTGGGTGACGAATGGAAAACAGCATTTAAAACTAAGTTTGGATTATATGAGTGGTTAGTCATGCCTTTTGGGTTAACTAATGCACCTAGTACTTTCATGAGGTTAATGAATGAAGTTTTACGTGCTTTCATTGGACGATTTGTGGTAGTTTACTTTGATGACATATTGATTTATAGAAAATCTTTGGAGGAACATTTGGAACATTTACGTGTTGTTTTTATTGCTCTACGTGATGCACGTTTGTTTGGAAACCTTGGAAAGTGCACCTTTTGCACCGACCGAGTATCTTTTCTTGGCTATGTTGTTACTCCACAGGGAATTGAAGTTGATAAAGCCAAGATTGAAGCTATTGAGAGTTGGCCGCAGCCCAAAATGGTCACACAAGTGAGGAGTTTCCTTGGCCTCGCTGGTTTCTATAGGCGTTTTGTGAGAGATTTCAGCATCATTGCTGCACCTCTCATCGAGCTTACAAAGAAGGATGTGCCTTTTGTTTGGGGTACCGCACAGGAAGAAGCCTTCACGGTATTGAAAGATAAGTTGACACATGCTCCTTTACTCCAACTTCCTAATTTCAATAAGACTTTTGAGCTTGAATGTGATGCTAGTGGAATTGGATTAGGAGGTGTGTTATTACAAGATGGAAAACCTCTTGCATACTTTTCTAAAAAATTGAGTGGGCCTAGTCTGAACTATTCTACTTATGATAAAGAATTATATGCTCTTGTTCGGACCTTAGAAACATGGCAACATTATTTATGGCCCAAGGAATTTGTTATACATTCTGATCATGAATCTTTGAAACACATTAAAAGTCAAGCAAAACTGAACCATAGACATGCTAAATGGGTTGAATTCATTGAGACTTTCCCTTATGTCATTAAACGCAAGAAGGGTAAAGAAAATGTTATTGCTGATGCCTTGTCTCGTCGTTATACTATGCTTTCACAACTTGACTTTAAAATATTTGGTTTGGAGACCATCAAAGATCAATATGTTCATGATGCTGAATTTAAAGATGTATTGCAGAATTGTAAGGAAGGGAGAACTTGGAACAAGTTCGTTCTTAATGAAGGATTTGTGTTTCGTGCTAACAACTATGCATTCCAGCTAGCTCCGTTCGTCTTTTGTTGTTGCAGGAGGCGCATGGAGGAGGATTAATGGGACACTTTGGCGTCAAGAAGACGGAGGATATACTTGCTACACATTTCTTTTGGCCAAAGATGAGACGGGATGTTGAGCGTTTTGTTGCTCGCTGCACTACATGTCAAAGAGCTAAGTCACGACTCAATCCTCATGGTTTATATATGCCTTTGCCTGTACCTAGTGTTCCTTGGGAGGATATATCTATGGACTTTGTTTTAGGTTTACCTCGAACAAAGAAGGGGAGGGATAGCATATTTGTTGTCGTGGATAGGTTCTCGAAAATTGCACACTTTATACCATGTCATAAAAGCGATGATGCTGTTAATGTTGCTGATTTGTTCTTTCGTGAAATTATTCTCTTACATGGTGTGCCAAATACTATTATTTCAGATCGTGATACTAAATTTCTTAGCCACTTTTGGAGATGTTTATGGGCTAAGTTGGGGACTAAGCTGCTTTTTAGTACTACTTGTCACCCCCAAACTGATGGACAAACTGAAGTAGTCAATAGAACATTGTCTACTATGCTTAGGGCTGTTTTGAAGAATAACAAGAAAATGTGGGAAGAATGCTTGCCTCATATTGAATTTGCTTATAATCGTTCATTGCATTCTACTACTAAGATGTGCCCTTTTGAAATTGTGTATGGTTTCCTACCTCGTGCACCTATTGATTTGTTGCCTCTTCCATCTTCAGAGAAGGTTAATTTTGATGCTAAAGAACGTTCTGAATTGATTTTAAAAATGCATGAGTTAACTAAGGAAAACATTGAGCGTATGAATGCTAAATATAAACTTGCTGGAGATAAGGGTAGAAAACATGTTGTGTTTGCGCCTGGAGATCTTGTTTGGTTACATTTGCGTAAAGATAGATTTCCTAATCTGCGCAAATCAAAGCTAATGCCACATGCTGATGGTCCTTTTAAGGTGTTAGAGAAAATAAATGATAATGCATATAAACTTGAGCTACCTGTAGATTTTGGGGTTAGTCCCACTTTTAACATTGCAAATTTGAAGCCTTATTTGGGTGAGGAAGATGCGCTTCCGTCGAAGACGACTTCATTTCAAGAAGGGGAGGATGATGAGGACATCAATACCATTGTTACACCCACAGCCCCTACTGTTACATATACTGAACCAATTACTAGAGCTCGCGCACGCCAATTAAATTACCAGGTACTTTCGTTTCTTGGTAATGATTCTAATGTTCATGAGATTATGATGCTGCCTAAATTGGATACATTTGTTTTGCTTACAAATGAAGGGCCTAGCTTGGAGAAGGATGAACATTGGAGCAAGAACACGCATGGAGTTGATGGCATGCACAAGGGGATCAAGAACGGAGTTACAAGTGATGATTTCAGGACTTTGAAGCCGCCATAAGGAGTGCATGAAGCCTTGGACGAAATATATAAGATGCCACTTCATAATATTCGTCCATAGGCTATTCTAGGTGCTGCGTCACCTTATTAATGGGCCAGGCCCATGTAATTTCGAAATACTTAAGTATAGGCTATTTTTAGAGTCCGTATGTGTGGGGAAACAAGAGTTAGGGTTGATTTCGGACCCCACCCTCAAGGGCCACGAAATTCCCCCCCTCTTCCTCCACATATACAGCCCTTAGGGCATCGTTTAGACTTTGGGATTTGTTTAGATTAAAAGTTCGCCATAGCTGCCACTTCGCGTACTTCGTTTGTGTCCAACGACCAGACCAAGACGTCACAGAACCCCACCTTGATCAATAAAGCTTTCATCTTATATTCGCAATATCCCGATTGCAATCTCAGTTTCTTGCTTGTTCTTCGTTTGCTCGCAGGAAACAGACCCTCGTGGTCAGGTCGATCGTGCTCCGGCGTGGTCAATAACCCTCGGAAGTTGGTTTAGCGATTGCTAAGGCGTGACGTCTCGCACATTCGTAGTCGGATTGTCAAGGTCGACTCCCACAGAAAACGATAGCCACCATCTCATCGAAACATCGGGACACCTTAGCCTCTATCATCCAGCCTGCCTGTGCTCGTGCACGCTCGCCTCCACCGGCCGTCTGCAAGCAGCAGCACCGTCGCGGACAAGACCGAAGCCGCTCGAGAGTCGCCATGGCTGCGTCCCCTTCGACCATGTGCGCGAATGCCTCGCTGCCTTGTATGTTTGCGTTGACCCCGCATCTATCGAGTAGCCACGGTTCAGAGCAAGCTATCGTTGTTTCAGTTTTCAGTTTCGTCAGACTTGCACCAGGTTATGGTTCATGTTGCGTGTAAATGCTTTGTTTATCAAACTTCCATCGTAGCCCAGTGGTCACTCGTGCATGCATCCATTCAGGAGGTCATGGGTTCGACTCCCTGCTCCACATATTTTTTTGCCTTGGCCTTTTATTTTTAGTGTGAGACGAATTTAGATCTTTTCATGGCATGCATAATTTCAGTAAATGCCATTGTTTCAAAATGCTAATAACTCCACAACCGTGCATCGAATTAAAATACTTTATACATGTAAAATGCTTGGAATTTTGTGTAGTTTAATAATATGCCACTTTCATCCATGTTAAAAATGTTTAAACTGCTGTTTGCATTAATTTGCTCCTATTGCCATGCTAAAATGATTTATTTCATAACTTTTAAACTGTAGCTCGGTTTTAAATAAATTATATATGTAAATGGGGTAGAAAAATGCCTAGTTTAATATGGTGGCTTTACTTTGCATGTTTAACAACCCTAAAATTGTGTTTAGGGCAGAACAGTACCAAACCTAATATATGCATATGAGGAGTTTCCGGACTTGTGGTTTGTTGTTCCGGCCTCATTTAAACTTGCCTAGTTAGGTAGTTTAATTATGCTTCACCCTCTTGCCATGCTAAGAACATTTAATATTGTTGGGTACATAAACGAGAGAGAACTAAATAAGTCATGTGGTGTTTTCTTCAATATGCAACTCCGTTGCATAATGAGCTCCACTTAATTTGTAGGATTGCTTGTGCACTTTGATATGCCATCTATCATTAAACCGGACATGCATCATACTTGATTGTGCATCATGCCATGATTATGTCTTGGTTGTTTACTATGTTGTTTGCTCCTTTCCGGTGTTGCTTCTTCGGGTTGGTTCCGATAACGTTGCGTTTGTGAGGATCCGTTCGACTACGTCCGCTTGTCTTCTTCATGGACTCGTTCTTCATCCTTGTGGGATTTCAGGCAAGATGATCATACCCTCGAAATCACTTCTATCTTTGCTTGCTAGTTGCTCGCTCTTTTGCTATGCCCATGATGCGATACCTACCGCTTGCTTATCATGCCTCCTATATTGTTGAACCAACCCTCTAACCCACCTTGTCCTAGCAAACCGTTGATTGGCTATGTTACCGCTTTGCTCAGCCCCTCTTATAGCGTTGTTAGTTGCAGGTGAAGATTGAAGTTTGTTCCTTGTTGGGACATGGAGATGTTGTTCCTTGTTGTTTACTTGTTGGGATATCACAATATCTCTTATTTAATTAATGCATCTATATACTTGGTAAAGGGTGGAAGGCTCGGCCTTATGCCTAGTGTTTTGTTCCACTCTTGCCGCCCTAGTTTCCGTCATATCAGTGTTATGTTCCCGGATTTTGCGTTCCTTACGCGTTTGGGTTATAATGGGAACCCCTTGACAGTTCGCCTTGAATAAAACTCCTCCAGCAATGCCCAACATTGGTTTTTACCATTTGCCACCTAGCCTTTTCTTTCCCTTGGGTTCTGCGGACTCAAGGGTCATCTTATTTTAACCCCCCGGGCCAGTGCTCCTCTGAGTGTTGGTCCACCTATCAGCTGCCGGTGGCCACCAGGGGCAACTCTGGGCTGGCCTACCCGTACCTAAGACAATCTGAGTGTGCCCTGAGAAAGAGATATGTGCAGCTCCTATCGGGATTTGTCGGCACATTCGGGCGCTGTTGCTGGACTAGTTTTACCATTGTCGAGGATGTCTTGAAGAACCGGGATACCGAGTCTGATCGGAATGTCTCGGGAGGAGGTCTATTCCTTCGTTGACCGTGAGAGCTTGTGATGGGCTAAGTTGGGACACCCCTGCAGGGATTTGAACTTTTGAAAGTCGTGCCCGCGGTTATGGGCAGATGGGAATTTGTTAATGTCCGGTTGTAGATAACTTGAACCTTAACTTAATTAAAATGCATCAACCGCGTGTGTAACCGTGATGGTCTCTTTCCGGCGGAGTCCGGGAAGTGAACACGGTTGTTGGAGTTATGCTTGACGTAGGTTGTTTTAGGATCACTTCTTGATCATACTTTTATCGACCGTGCTTTGCCTTCTCTTCTCGCTCTCATTTACGTATGTTAGCCACCATTTATGCTAGTCGCTTGCTGCAGCTCCACCTCATACCTTCTACCTTACCCATAAGCTTAAATAGTCTTGATCGCGAGGGTGCGAGATTACTGAGTCCCCGTGGCTCACAGATACTTCCAAAACCAGCTTGCAGGTGCCGATGAGTCCGTGCAGACGACGCTACCAAGCTCAGGAGGAGCTCGATGAAGATCGTGTTCTTTATGTTGTTCCGTTTTCCAGTTGATCAGTAGTGGAGCCCAGTTGGGGTCGATCGGGGACCGTGTCGCATTTGGGGTTCTTCTTTTATTTTGGTTCCGTAGTCGGGCCTTGTTTGTAACTGGTTGATGTAATGCTTTATTTATGTATTTGTGTGAAGTGGCGATTGTAAGCCAACTATGTATCTGTTTCCCTTATGTATTACATGGGTTGTGTGAAGATTACCTCACTTGCGACATTGCTTTCAATGCGGTTATGCCTCTAAGTCGTGCTTCGACACGTGGGAGATATAGCCGCATCGAGGGCGTTATAAGTTGGTAATCAGAGCCCTCCACGACCATAGGAGCCCCCATTGCTTGATCGTTTTAGCAGCCGAGTTGTGTCTAGAAAAATGTTTTGAGTCATCTAGGAATTATATATCGGAGAGTTTAGGAATTCTTTTTACTTCCCAGTCTCCTCATCGCTCTGGTAAGGCATCCTGACGTAGAGTTTTAACTCTTCTCTTCTCAAATTTCACTAAAAAAAATTTAGGATCACGCGGGTCTCTTGGAATCGTTCCGATGGTTTTATGATGAGAATATTGTCTTGGTGCCTCCTGTCAGGGGTTTAGTGGAAGTGTCCCGGGGAGTTGAGCTCTGAGGTGTTGTCGTCATAATTTTATCGTTGCTGTTCTGGAATACCTGAGTTTAGTACGCCGACATTGAAAATCTCTTTTATGCAGTTCGTTGGTGAGATAACCTCGACGCCACCCAGTACTGGGGCGGGAGTTCGGGAGTATCGCCGTAACTTGTATAACGGAGGCTTTTCGAAGGTTGAGGTAGATGATTTCCGAAGGTTTCTTGGTTATGTGTTGAAGGATGGATACAGCTGGATGTAGGAATTGCTAGTTTGGGTGAGATATTATGCTTCCCCTGTATCCCCAACACCTGATTGCATAACTGGGAAAGTTTCGGGAGTTTATAAGTGGGAATTCAAGTAGCTCTTAGGATATCTTTCCGACAGATGTATGATATGAAATTGGGGTTCGACGTCTAGTGGTCCGCCTATTCACGGTTGGTTTTACAGTGGTCTCGTTGTGTCTTAAAGAGTCCTTGGCTATGCCGACTCGGGGACGCTTCGTATGTCATGTGCATTGCCTTGTACATGATGGTGTTGTACGATCGAGCCCGTGTAGGCCCCACCACGAAAACTTCGGACGAAATCTCTATCATATGTTTGTTCTGGCTTATTCTGCAAGCCAACCCTTTGTTTTTGGTTTTGAGTTGTGGTATTCGAGTTGCTTCGAAGTCACATGTTGATTCCATACCTTTTCCTAGGTGGTGTTCTCATACCCCCTATGTGAACACTAATCCTTCTCGATCATCGAGTTTGTCATGTCAATCCTTTTTCACCGATGTGTTTCTCTTCTAGTGGTTCCGATCATTTCAACTTCCGCAAGATCAATTATCACTTCTTCTCAACGGTGTTCGTTTCATCCATTCCAAATTGTCTTTGTTTTTCCCACCCTCCCTCCCTTTGTTTTTCTTCAAGGACTCAGTTATCTTAATCAAGGATCCATCTTATTGATGCGAGGCCTCTTCATTCCTTTTCCGTCAATGTTTCTTATCCGGTGATTCTCATGAAGATTCTAACGGAGTCTCAAGTTTATCATTCTTTGTTCTTTTTCTTCTCCGGTGGATTCAAGTCAAACTTTGTGGATCATATCCTTTTCCTCATTTCAATGCTTTCTCATGCCGGTGCACCTCATTATCATTCTACTTCTCGCTATTTGTTATTCCGGAGTTCTCAAGATATCTCGAAGATTCGAGTTTCCACTCTGCATTCGTTCAAGCTCTTTCGAGGTTGTTATCTCACTCAAGTCATTTAATTCAACCGGTGCAATCTCTCTTTTCAAGTAATCGTTCAACGGTGTTTTCTTTTGAGTGGGCCCTAACCCACAGGTCTTTTTCCAAGATCTTACCTGACTCTTCTAATTTTTACCGGAGCTATTCTCAAATCTTTTAAAGTTTGACGTAAGAATGAATCATCATCAGTCAAATGTTTTTCTCCAAGATCTTTCAAATTCTTTTCATCGTTGGCTAGACTTTTCCATTCTTCATTCCGGTGTGCCTCAATAATTCTTGGTGGTGTTTCTCGCCGTCATTTGAAGACCGAAGAAGAGTTTTACCTCCATATCTTATCCGTTCTCTCAGAGAATCATGGTTCTAATTCGAGGTCATCCTCTCATAATTGTTTGATTGTGAGAATTCTTTTTATCCATCCGGAGCAATTCAGGAGCCTTTTTCAGTTTGTTCATCTGGAGCCCATCATCTAAGATTTATTCATTCTCAGCTTTCAGCTATCATTCTCCAAATTTTACCGGTGCTTCGTTCAAGTGATCTTTAATCGGTTCGTGATCTCTTCGTTCTCATGTATCTAAATTCTCTCAAGCATCTTCGTTCATTTGCTTAATTCTTCCCGGTGTTTCTTTATCTTCCCTTTGTTCATTTCCAATTCTTACGGTGGCTATTCAGGATTTTTCTTCCTTGTTATAACATCAATTTATTCGTTGTTTTCAATCCTTCCGGTGGTTCGTTGAAGACTTCCTCAAGTTGGCGCTATATCTATCTTAATCCTTTTCAGAGAGAATAAGTAGTTTGCCAAATCCGTTTGCTCGACATCAATTTAAATTGATGAAGGATAAGCATAATGTAATTCTTATTCTTGCCTCTTCCAAGTGATTTAATTCTTTATTCTGGAGGCTCATCAAATTCCTGATTTCAATTGTTTCATCTTCTCTTTTTCCCCGGAGTTCCAACTTCTTCCAATTATTTCACCGCGGAGATCCATCTAAATCATTACAAGGTTTCACCTTGTGCTTTCAACTTCTCTTTCCTTTTGTTTGATCATCCTTTTATTACCGGAGTTCCTCATGGTGGTTCGTCAAGGATTCTTTTCACTCTTCAATTGTTCTTCAAGATATATCTCAAAGCTATGATCCGCCAAGATATACTTCAAGTTGTCTTCTTCTTGCAATCCGGAGTGCTATTCTTTCAATCTTATCTTTTGAGGTGGTGTTATGTCATTGTTGACAATTTCCCTTCGTGTTTCATGATTCACAAGTTGTCCAGAATGACATATTTTAAACCCATCATTTTCAATTCGTTCATGAGTTCCTTTGTAACCCATCAATCTCTTCATTGGAGTTATCTTGGGTTATATTTCACCTAAACCTTTCCCTAAGGATTGTTGCTATTTATGGTGCTCATAAATGATCCAAGTTCTTCATTTATCCTCCCGGTGAGATAGCTTCTCGTCTCCTCGTTCTTATCAATCCAATTCTTTTTCCCATGAGTGGCAGTTTGTCACCTCATAATTTGAGATGTACTCCATAAGACCATATCAAGCTTATTCTTTTCGTTGTTGGCTTTCCAATAACTCCGTTCGACCATTCTCCTAAGGATGCCTTTTCAAGCTCAATTGTGGCACAACTTGGCATTTTCTTCCCCATTCTTTTATTTCAATTATTTATCGTCTATTCTTTTGTTCCGGGGGCATTGTGATGTTGCTTTCTTCAACTATCATCTCGTTTCATCTAAGATCATGTTCTTTTCTGTGCTTATCCATCTAACCGGAGTGTTGTGTCATCTCTTCTAGTTCTTTTCATCTTATCAAGCCTTTCATCTCTTTTCAACCGAAGTGCTGTCCGAATTTGTAATTCATTGTTTCTCTTCCCTACCGGAATTCTTTCAACTTTGTTCTTCTTCCTTGCATTCTTTCTTTATATGGTTTAAACTTTTCAAGGTTCTTTGGTCTCACTCGTTTGTCAAAGAAGCAACTTAGCATTACCTCTCCTCTTTCTCTTCCGTTTTCCCTCCGGTGCCATTCTAGATCTCGGGACGAGATCCTCTCGTAGTGGTGGAGTGTTGTAACGCCCCGAGGCTGATGTGCCAGGTGTCGTCCAGTTATTCGCTGTCGTTTGCCATGTCATTCGCTTGCGTGTTGCATCTTTTCATGTCATCATGTGCATTGCATCATCATGTTTTCAAAACTTGCATCCGTCCGGGTTCCCCAGCTCTTTCTGTTGTCCATTCTGAGCCCAACCACACTTGCACATGCCCGCGGCATGTCCGAAATAGTATTTTATAAGTGGCCGGAAAATGTTCTCGGAATGGGATGAGAGTTGACGTGTGGTCTTATTATAGTGTAGATAGACCGCCTGTCAAGTTTCATCGAATTTGGAGATCGTTTGATGCCCCAACCGTTAACTATAGCCACAATATAGTCGGTCAAATCGTCGGACGTTTTCGGTCTCCGGAAACAGTCGCCGGGTCTCTCTCTTTTCTCTTCTCTCAGCCTGAGGCCTTCTGCACAACCCACTACCTCTCACTGTGTAATGCCCCAGATATTATTTTCCCAATTTGTACTCCAACTCTTGCCGTTTCCGGCGTTAAGTTATATTTATTTCTCGGGTTCGGGTCTTTGTCTCCGTGTGTTGTTTTTGTTTTAATGCATCTCATATCATGTCATCATGTGCATTGCATTCGCATACGTGTTCATCTCATGCATTCGAGCATTTTCCCCGTTGTCCGTTTTGCATTCCGGCGCTTCGTTCTCCTCTGGTGGTCAATTCTACCTTTCTTTCGTGTGTGGGGATTAAACATTTCCGGATTGGACCGAGACTTGTCATGCGGCCTTGGTTTACTACCGGTAGACCGCCTGTCAAGTTTCGTATCATTTGGACTTCGTTTGATACTCCAATGGTTAACCGAGGGACCGAAAAGGCCTCGTGTGTGTTGCAGCCCAACACCCCTCCAATTTGGCCCAAAACCCACCAAACTCAGCTCCATCATCTAGAGCATTCGATCACGATCGCGTGGCCGAAACCCGCACCTCATTTGGACTCTCCTAGCTCCACTTATGCCTATAAATAGCCCCCCCGAAATTCGGATCTCTCTCCCCCTCTCGAAACCCTAAAAATCCCACTCCGCCGCCGCCGGACAACGTCCGCGCGAGTCGGACGTGTCCGGTCCACCCGCCGCCGCCACGTGTCGTTGCTCGGTTCGCCCGCCGCCCGCACGCCCACATCACCGCACCGGCCCGCCGGGGCCCAGGCGGGGCCCTCCCGGCCCGGAGCCGCCGCCGCCAGGGAGCCGCTCGCCCCCTCGCGCCCCGATCGCCGCCTACGCCGTCTTCCCCAAGTCCGGCGTCCCGCGGCACCGCGGCCGTCTTCAACGCTGGCAGCCGCCACGCCACCACCCGGCCCTGAGCGCCGCGCCGCCCTACGACTTCACCGGCGGTCGCCGCCGCCCGCACCGCTCCGGCCGGCCTCCACCTCCGAGCCCCGGCCTCCTCTTCAACTCCGGCCGGCGAGGACTCTCCCCGCGGGCTCCAACTCCGGCCAGCTACAGTGAACTCCGGCGTGCTTCGGGAAGCGTGCAGATCGGATCTCAGATCTGGGATATTTTGGAACCCTAGGGTTGACTTTTTCCCTCTCCCCCTTAATTTTGTGCTAACTTTGACCTGCCATATCTCCGCATCCGTAGCTCCGTTTTGGACAATAATATATCAAAATGTTCGTCTCGACGAGTACATCATTTCATTCCATTGCATCATTTGCATTTGAGTTCATCTTGATGCCCGAAATGCTGCTAGAAGGAGGCTTCGTGAGTTAATTGTCAGATCTGCTAGTTCATCTTAGACTTGTCATTTTTGCCATGATTGTTGTGTGCATGATATGCCTGTGAGTCCTTCATATGTTTTGTTAAGCATTTTGTCTTCTTTCCAGAGGTGCAACCCATGCATTTTTAGGATGTGTGTGGTGACCTGTGCAAGCTTGCAAAGTGAGGCACCCGGTAAATCTGTTTTCAGGGACTTCGTTGTTTTCACTAAGTCTGGGTTTATTTAGTTCATGATGCCATATGTGCAGCTTGTTTCCTGTTGATCCGTGCCTCTTTTGAGGATGATCAGTAAGGGACTTTTTTTATTCATGTTATGCTCTATCCATCCATGTCTTTACTTGCAATTATGGAGCACCCTGGCTTGAGGCAATCGAGCTCAACCTTTGCTTCGTTGTGGATCTGGGCAGATCGTTAACTTGTTTGCGATTTTGCTGGTGCTATTGTAGTTGATCCGTGCATGCTATGCCTTTGTTCTTGCCATGTCTAGTTAGCATTTTGTGCCTTCTTAATGGATGTATGCTTGCCTTGCCATGACTTGCACCGTAGTGAGTGCATCGAGCTCGTTTACATGCCTTCGTGAGTTAAATTTCAGCATGTCTCAGTTTTCACTAAGTCTGAAAACTGATTGTGTTTGAGCTATGTTCGTGTGCTCGTTATAGTATTTTGTGAACCCTTTTGGCCCCAGGTCATTTTGGGTCTTTTGTTAAGCTTGTTGAGTAGCTCCATACCATGTTCTTACTTGTCATAATCAGGTCATGTATCATGTTGTTTTGCTGCTCCGAAGAGGGCTTCGTGATCTGAAATTTCAGACAAGTGTTAATTTCACTAAGTCTGAAATCTGTTTTGCATTTGCGTTTTTGCCATGCTTGTTTGAACCTCATAATGGATGAATTTGCTGTGGCTCAGTGCTAGTCTTTTTACTTCCCAGTCTCCTCATCGCTCTGGTAAGGCATCCTGACGTAGAGTTTTGACTCTTCTCTTCTCAAATTTCACAAAAAAAAATTTAGAATCACGCGAGTATCTTGGAATCGTTCCGATGGCTTATGATGAGAATATTGTCTTGGTGCCTCCTGTATCCCCAACACCTGATTGCATAACCAGAAAGTTTCGGGAGTTTCATAGGTGGGAATTCTTGTAGCTCTAGTTCTTCTTCCACGGATATTGGTTTGAGATTGGGATTTCTTACCGATGATTCGTTCTTGAGCCGTATCTTGTTGATTTACTTCTTCTACCTAATTCTACATGGCTTTGCAATTTAGGGATATGTGACCACTTCAAGAGAAATACATTCGTTCATTTTGTTCGGATGTGAAGACTTTATGTTGCAATTTTCATTCCGTTGGATTCAGCTTCAATATTTTGTCTATCAATGTGCTAATGGTGGTCAACCTCTTCAGGATGGCTCCTCCAACGCGCATGACTCCGAATCCTGATCCGCCACCACCTCCTCCTCCTCCGGAAGCATGGCAAGCTGTGATGGCCGCTACTAATGCAAACACACAGTTGATCATGCAAATCCTCCAAGAGCACAATCAAGGCAGGCAAGGGAATCAAGACAACAATCAGAACCACTTTGCTACACTGAACCAGTTCCTCGCAAATGGTCCAAAGACATTCAGCAATTTTGTTGAGGCTTCCGATGCTGACAATTGGCTTGTGGATCTGGGCAAGCATTTTGAATGCAGCAACGTCAGGCCTGAAGATTTCGTCAAGTTCGCCTCTTTCCAATTCAAAGATCAGGCTGCAGAATGGTTCCAGCAATACAAGGACTCCAGAGGTGGACGTTTGATCACTTGGGATGATTTCCGTCAAGATTTCCGAGCTCATCACATCCCTCAAAGTGTGGTTGAGAGTAAGCGTCAGGAATTCCGCAATCTAAAGCAAGGCTCTTTGTCTGCCTATGACTACAACAAGTTGTTCCAGAAGCTCGCCCGTTTTGCCAAGCAGGACGTCCCAGATGAGAAGAGCATGATCTATCAGTTCAGGGGTGATCTCCGAGAAGATATTCAGCTCGCTCTTGTCCTCTTTGAGCCGTTGGGATACGATGAGTTCTACAACATGGCACTGAAGCAAGAGGCTGCTCAGTTGAGGTGTGATGCTTCCAAGAAGCGAGCCAGAGATGCTACTCCGTCTTCCTCTACTCAAGTGACCAAGCAGCAGAAGTATTGGCTTCCTCCTCCTCCGTTCCGTCAGCCGTATCAGCAGAAGAGAAAAGGTGGCAGTGGTTATTCCCACCCACCCAACCCTGGCTTTCAGAACAAGTCTTTGTCTCAACCTCCAAGATCGAGTGCTCCGTACCACCGTCCGCTTTCAGAGGTCACGTGCAACAAGTGCCAAGAAAAGGGTCACTATGCCAACAAGTGTTTCAACCAGAGGCGTCTTCCTCCTCCTCCTCCTGTGAGATCGGCAAGTACAGTTGTGGTCAAGCACAATCCCAAGCATGCCAAGGTCAATATGGTGAATGCAGCTCAGGCAGAGGATTCTTCAGATGTGATCATGGGTAACCTTCCTGTTAACGATATTCCTGCAAGAGTTCTTTTTGACACTGGTGCATCGCATTGCTTCATTTCTAAACCTTTTGCATCAAAGTATAAGTGTGATTATCAGCATCTGCAAAATTCCTTGCAAATTGTGTCACCGGGAAAGCAAATGATAGCTAATTTCTGTGTTCCGGATGTTACTATCACTTTGGGTGACTACAAGTTTCTAGCTTCTCCTATTGTTCTGGGCGACTCGGATATTGATCTTATTCTCGGAATGGATTGGCTTTCTAATCACAAGGCACATCTTGATTGTGCAGCCAGGCAGATTAAATTGACTCATTCGTCTGAGGATGTAATTGTCTTTGCCGCTCGTGATGATACAATCCGTCTGTTTTCTCTCAATCAGAAGGGTGAACTGGATGCTATCTCACAAATTCCAGTCGTTTGCGAATATCAAGACGTCTTTCCAGAAGAGCTCCCAGGAATGCCTCCGCACCAGCCAGTTGAATTCGTTATTGATCTTGAGCCCGGCACGGAACCTGTGTGCAAACGTCCTTACAAGATCGGACCTGAAGAGTTGAAGGAGCTGAAGAAACAACTCGATGAGCAAGAAAGAATGGGTCTCATCCGGCCTAGTTCTTCTCCGTGGGGTTGTGGGGTTCTTTTTGTGAAGAAGAAGGATGGATCGGACCGACTTTGTGTTGATTACCGTCCATTGAACAAGAAGACCATCAAGAACAAATACCCACTTCCCAACATCAATGAGCTGTTTGAACAACTCAAAGGTGCTCAAGTATTCTCCAAGCTTGATCTCCGTATGGGTTATCATCAGATTCGTATCCGTGAGCAAGATATTCCCAAGACGGCGTTCAGAACAAGCTTTGGCTCATATGAATACACTGTCATGTCTTTTGGCCTCGTCAACGCTCCTCCGACGTTCTCTCGCATGATGAACTTCATCTTCAACGCCTACACCAATGACTTCGTTTTGGTCTATCTCGACGACATTCTGGTTTTCTCCAAGAATAAGGAAGATCATGCCAAACACTTGCGTTTGGTGCTTGATAAGCTCAGGGAACATCAATTCTACGCCAAGTTCTCCAAGTGTGAATTTTGGCTCGATGAGGTTCTTTATCTTGGTCATATCATCTCTGCCAAGGGCATTGCCGTGAATCCTGAGAAGGTGTCTACAATTGTTAATTAGGAACCTCCTCAAAATGTGAAGCAACTCCGCAGTTTCCTCGGTCTCGCAAGCTATTGCAGAAGATTCGTTGAAAACTTTTCTAAGATCGCAAAGCCTCTCTCAAATCTTCTTCAGAAGCACGTCAAGTACGTTTGGTCTCCGGAATGTGATATTGCTTTCAACACTTTGAAAGAGAAGTTGATCACTGCTCCAGTTCTGACTCCGCCTGATGAATCCAAGCCATACGAGGTCTTTTGTGATGCCTCTCTCCAAGGTCTTGGCGCAGTTTTGATGCAAGAGAAGAAAGTTGTTGCTTATACCTCTCGCCAGCTGAAGCCTAATGAGAAGAACTACCCCACTCATGATCTCGAGTTGGCGGCAGTTGTGCATGCTCTGTTGACTTGGAGACATCTTCTATTGGGAAGAAAAGTGGACATTTTCACTGATCACAAGAGTCTCAAGTACATCTTCACCCAGCCTAATCTCAACCTCAGGCAAACTCGATGGGTCGAAACGATTCAAGAGTATAATCCGAGTATCGAGTATACTCCAGGCAAGGCCAACGTGATCGCTGACGCTTTGAGCAGGAAAGCATATTGCAACAGTCTGATTCTTAAGCCTTATCAACCCGAGCTTTGTGAAGCTTTCCGCAAGCTGAATCTGCAAGTTGTTCCTCAAGGTTTCCTCGCCAACCTTCAAGTCTCTCCTACCTTTGAAGACCAGATTCGCCAAGCCCAGCTTCTTGATGCTATGGTGAAAAAGGTGAAGATTGGGATTGCTAAGAGTCAGTCCAAGTACAAGTGCTACCGCCTTGATGACAAGGACACTCTCTTCTTCGAGGATCGAATTGTTGTACCCAAGGGTGAACTTCGTAAAGTGATCATGAACGAGGCTCACAATTCTCTCCTCTCCATCCACCCTGGGAGTACGAAGATGTATCAGGATCTCAAGCAAGCATATTGGTGGACTCGAATGAAGCGCGAGATCGCTCAATTCGTGAACGAGTGTGATGTCTGCAGAAGAGTGAAGGCAGAACACCAAAGGCCAGCAGGTCTCCTCCAACCTCTTGCCATTCCAGAATGGAAGTTTGACCACATTGAAATGGACTTCGTGACTGGGTTTCCAAAGTCCAAGCGTGGCAATGATGCTATATTCGTCGTCATCGACAAGCTCACCAAAGTGTCTCATTTTCTGCCTATCAAAGAGTCGATCACTGCAGCTCAATTGGCGGAACTCTATGCCTCTCGAATTGTTTCTCTGCACGGTATTCCTCAAGTGATATCTTCAGACCGTGGCAGCATCTTTACCTCCAAGTTTTGGGATTCTTTTCAGAAGGCCATGGGCACCAACATCCGTTTCAGCACTGCTTTCCATCCTCAAACAAGCGGTCAAGTCGAGCGTGTCAACCAGATTCTTGAAGATATGCTCAGGGCTTCTGTGATCTCCTTCGGCATGAAGTGGGAGGATTGTCTTCATTATGCTGAATTCTCATACAATAACAGTTTTCAAGCAAGTTCGGGCAAGGCCCCATTTGAAATTCTGTATGGCAGGAAGTGCCGTACCCCTCTCAACTGGTCTGAAACCGGTGAACGTCAGCTGCTGGGTAATGACTTAATCACAGAAGCAGAAGAAATGTGCAAAGTCATTCGTGATAACCTCAAAGCAGCCCAATCCTGCCAGAAGAGCTACTATGATAGTAAACACCGTGATTTGGCTTTCGAGATCGGAGATCATGTTTACCTCCGCGTCTCTCCTATGAAGGGTACTCGTCGCTTCGGTATCAAAGGGAAGCTTGCCCCTAGATACGTGGGACCTTTCAAGATTGTCAGCAAGAGAGGCGACCTCGCCTATCAGCTCGAGCTTCCTTCAAACTTTGCAAATGTTCATGATGTGTTCCATGTCTCTCAGCTTCGAAAGTGCTTCAAGACTCCTGACCGCACAGTCAACTTCGAGGACATTGAGCTCCAAGAAGATCTCTCCTATCGTGAGCACCCAGTTGCTATTCTCGAAGAGACTGAACGCAAGGCTCGCAACAAGTCAATCAAATTTCTCAAAGTCAAGTGGTCTCACCATTCCGACCGTGAAGCTACCTGGGAACACGAGGATCACCTCCGTTCCGAGTACCCGGCGTTCTTTCAGTCCTAGATCTCGGGACGAGATCTTTTCGTAGTGGTGGAGTGTTGTAATGCCCCAGATATTATTTTCCCAATTTGTACTCCAACTCTTGCCGTTTCCGGCGTTAAGTTATATTTATTTCTCGGGTTCGGGTCTTTGTCTCCGTGTGTTGTTTTTGTTTTCATGCATCTCATATCATGTCATCATGTGCATTGCATTCGCATACGTGTTCATCTCATGCATTCGAGCATTTTCCCCGTTGTCCGTTTTGCATTCCGGCGCTTAGTTCTCCTCCGGTGGTCAATTCTACCTTTCTTTCGTGTGTAGGGATTAAACATTTCCGGATTGGACCGATACTTGTCATGCGGCCTTGGTTTACTACCGGTAGACCGCCTGTCAAGTTTCGTATCATTTGGACTTCGTTTGATACTCCAATGGTTAACCGAGGGACCAAAAAGGCCTCGTGTGTGTTGCAGCCCAACACCCCTCCAATTTGGCCCAAAACCCACCAAACTCAGCTCCATCATCTAGAGCGTTCGATCACGATCGCGTGGCCGAAAACCGCACCTCATTTGGACTCTCCTAGCTCCACTTATGCCTATAAATAGCCCCCCTGAAATTCGGATCTCTCTCCCCCTCTCGAAACCCTAAAAATCCCACTCCGCCGCCGCCGGACAACGTCCGCGCGAGTCGGACGTGTCCTGTCCGCCCGCCGCTGCCACGTGTCGTCGCTCGGTTCGCCCGCCGCCCGCGCGCCCACATCACCGCACCGGCCCGCCGGGGCCCAGGCGGGGCCCTCCCGGCCCGGAGCCGCCGCCGCCAGGGAGCCGCTCGCCCCCTCGCGCCCCGATCGCCGCCTACACCGTCTTCCCCAAGTCCGGCGTCCCGCGGCACCGCGGCCATCTTCAATGCCGGCAGCCGCCACGCCTCCACCCGGCCCCGAGCGCCGCGCCGCCCTACGACTTCGCCGGCGGCCGCCGCCGCCCGCACCGCTCCGGCCAGCCTCCACCTCCGAGCCCCGGCCTCCTCTTCAACTCCGGCCGGCGAGGACTCTCCCCGCGGGCTCCAACTCCGGCCAGCTACAGTGAACTCCGGCATGCTTCGGGAAGCGTGCAGATCGGATCTCAGATCTGGGATATTTTGGAACCCTAGGGTTGACTTTTTCCCACTCCCCCTTAATTTTGTGCTAACTTTGACCTACCATATCTCCGCATCCGCAGCTCCGTTTTGGACATATAGTATATCAAAATGTTCGTCTCGACGAGTACATCATTTCATTCCATTGCATCATTTGCATTTGAGTTCATCTTGATGCCCGAAATGCTGCTAGAAGGAGGCTTCGTGAGTTAATTGTCAGATCTGCTAGTTCATCTTAGACTTGTCATTTTTGCCATGATTGTTGTGTGCATGATATGCCTGTGAGTCCTTCATATGTTTTGTTAAGCATTTTGTCTTCTTTCCAGAGGTGCAACCCATGCATTTTTAGGATGTGTGTGGTGACCTGTGCAAGCTTGCAAAGTGAGGCACCCGGTAAATCTGTTTTCAGGGACTGTTGTTTTCACTAAGTCTGGGTTTATTTAGTTCATGATGCCATATGTTCAGCTTGTTTCCTGTTGATCCGTGCCTCTTTTGAGGATGATCAGTAAGGGACTTTTTTTATTCATGTTATGCTCTATCCATCCATGTCTTTACTTGCAATTATGGAGCACCCTGGCTTGAGGCAATCGAGCTCAACCTTTGCTTCGTTGTGGATCTGGGCAGATCGTTAACTTGTTTGCGATTTTGCTGGTGCTATTGTAGTTGATCCGTGCATGCTATGCCTTTGTTCTTGCCATGTCTAGTTAGCATTTTGTGCCTTCTTAATGGATGTATGCTTGCCTTGCTATGACTTGCACCGTAGTGAGTGCATCGAGCTTGTTTACATGCCTTCGTGAGTTAAATTTCAGCATGTCTCAGTTTTCACTAAGTCTGAAAACTGATTGTGTTTGAGCTATGTTCGTGTGCTCGTTATAGTATTTTGTGAACCCTTTTGGCCCCAAGTCATTTTGGGTATTTTGTTAAGATTGTTGAGTAGCTCCATGCCATGTTCTTACTTGTCATAATCAAGTCATGTATCATGTTATTTTGCTGCTTCGAAGAGGGCTTCGTGATCTGAAATTTCAGACAAGTGTTAATTTCACTAAGTCTGAAATCTGTTTTGCATTTGCGTTTTTGCCATGCTTGTTTGAACCTCATAATGGATGAATTGGCCGTGTCTCAGTGCTAGTCTTTTGTTAAGCATCTTGTATACATCCCTTCCATGTCTTTTGTTGTCATGTTTAGTGGCTGTAGCATGTTCATTTCGTCGCATTTAGATGCTACTTGCTGTAAATCGCAGACCGGTGTCATATCTTAAAACGCTTGCCATTTCCAAACCGTAACTCCGATTCCAATGATCTTTATATCGTTTTCAAGCGATTTCATCCCCTCTATCCAGTGGCACACTTGGTTTTCCAAGTTGAGGCCAGGTTCATGCATTTCCTGTCACGTCTTGCATTTTGCATCCCGCATTGCATCCCGCATAGCATACCATCTTTGCATCTTTTGTTTGTCCTTGCACGTGGTTGATTGTATCCTTGTTGCTTGTTTGTGTTGTTTGGGTAGAGCCGGGAGACGAGTTCACTAACGAGGAGCCCGTTGAGTGTGCTTTTGAGGATCCAGCCAACTCTGACAGCTTTGCAGGCAAGATGATCATACCCTCGAAATCACTACTATCTTTGCTATGCTAGTTTGCTCGCTCTTGCTATGCCAATGCTACGATGCCTACCTTTTGCTTGTCAGCCTCCGAATTGCCATGATGAACCTCTAACCCACCATGTCCTAGCAAACCGTTGATTGGCTATGTTACCGCTTTGCTCAGCCCCTCTTATAGCGTTGCTAGTTGCAGGTGAAGATTGGAGCCGTTCCTTGTTGGAACATTTATTTACTTGTTGGGATATCATTATATTGCTATGTTATCTTAATGCATCTATATACTTGGTAAAGGGTGGAAGGCTCGGCCTCTCGCCTAGTGTTTTGTTCCACTCTTGCCGCCCTAGTTTCCGTCATATCGGTGTTATGTTCCCGGATTTTGCGTCCCTCACGCGGTTGGGCTATAATGGGAACCCCTTGATAGTTCGCCTTGATTAAAGCTTTTCCAGCAATGCCCAACATTGGTTTTATCATTTTCCACCTAGCCTCTTTTTCCCTTGGGTTTTTGGAGCCCGAGGGTCATCTTTATTTTAGCCCCCCCCCCCACGGGCCAGTGCTCCTCTGAGTGTTGGTCCGAACTAGAGTCCCGTGCAGCGCCCCCTCGGGGAAACTCGAGGTTTTGTTTTAGTTGTATGGAGAGCTCATCTGAGTGTGCCCTGAGAACGAGATATGTGCAGCTCCTATCGGGATTTGTCGGCACATTCGGGCGGTGTTGCTGGACTTGTTTTAACCTGTCGAATCGTCTTGTTGTACCGGGATACCGAGTCTGATCGGTGTGTCTTGGGTGGAGGTCTATTCCTTCGTTGACCGTGAGAGCTTGTCATGGGCTAAGTTGGGACTCCCCTGCAGGGATTGAACTTTCGAAAGCCGTGCCCGCGGTTATGGGCAGATGGGAATTTGTTAATGTCCGGTTGTAGATAACTTGAATTAAACTTAAATAAAATGAATCAACCGTGTGTGTTACCGTGATGGCCCCTTCTCGGCGGAGTCCGGGAAGTGGACACGGTGTTGGAGTTATGCTTGCGCAGGTTGTTCCTTTAGATTCTCGCTCGCGCCTTGCCTCCTCTTCTCGCTCTCTTTTGCGTATAAGTTAGCCACCATATATGCTAGTCGCTTGCTGCAGCTCCACATATACTTGCCTTATCCTTCCTATAAGCTTAAATAGTTTTGATCGCGAGGGTGCGAGATTGCTGAGTCCCTGTGGCTCACAGATACTATAACTCCAGATGCAGGTCCAGGTGTTTCCGCTCCAGGTGACGATTACGAGCTCAAGTGGGAGTTCGACGAGGATTCTCAGCGTTACTATGTGTCATTCCCGGATGATCAGTAGTGGTGCCTAGTAGGGGTTCGATTCAGGGCCTTGTTGCATGTTGGGTTCTTTTTCCATTTTGGCGCCGTAGTTGGGCCATGAGTGTTTGAATGATGGATGTTATTTATGTACTTTGATGTGATGTGGCGAGTGTAAGCCAACTATGTATCTTCCCCTTTATTATATATTACATGGGATGTTGTGATGATTGCCTAACTTGCGACATTGCTTTCAATGCGGTTATGTCTCTAAGTCGTGCCTCGACACGTGGGAGCTATAGCCGCATCGAGGGCGTTACAAGTTGGTAATCAGAGCCTTCCCCGACCTTAGGAGCCCCATTGCTTGATCGTTTTTAGCAGCCGAGTTGTGTCTAGAAAAATGTTTTGAGTCATTTAGGAATTATATATCGGAGAGCTTAGGAATTCTTTTTACTTCCCAGTCTCCTCATCGCTCTGGTAAGGCATCCTGACGTAGAGTTTTGACTCTTCTCTTCTCAAATTTCAAAAAAAAAATTAGGATCACGCGAGTATCTTGGAATCGTTCCGATGGCTTATGATGAGAATATTGTCTTGGTGCCTCCTGTCAGGGGTTTAGTGGAAGTGTCCCGGGGAGTTGAGCTCTGAGGTGTTGTCATCATAATTTTATCGTTGCAATTCTGGAATACTTGAGATATGTTCGCCGACATCGAAAATCTCTTTTATGCAGTTCGTTGGTGAGATAACCTCGACGCCACCCAGTACTGGGGCGGGAGTTTGGGAGTATCGCCATAGCTTGTATAACGGATGCTTTTCGAAGGTTGAGGTAGATGGTTTCCGAAGGTTTCTTGGTTATGTGTTGAAGGATGGATACAGCTGGATGTAGGAATTGCTAGTTTGGGTGAGATATTATGCTTCCCCTGTATCCCCAACACCTGATTGCATAACCGGAAAGTTTCGGGAGTTTCATAGGTGGGAATTCTTGTAACTCTAGTTCTTCTTCCACGGATATTGGTTTGAGATTGGGATTTCTTACCGATGATTCGTTCTTGAGCCGTATCTTGTTGATTTACTTCTTCTACCTAATTCTACATGGCTTTGCAATTTAGGGATATGTGACCACTTCAAGAGAAATACATTCGTTCATTTTGTTCGGATGTGAAGACTTTATGTTGCAATTTTCATTCCGTTGGATTCAGCTTCAATATTTTGTCTATCAATGTGCTAATGGTGGTCAACCTCTTCAGGATGGCTCCTCCAACGCGCATGACTCCGAATCCTGATCCGCCACCACCTCCTCCTCCTCCGGAAGCATGGCAAGCTGTGATGGCCGCTACTAATGCAAACACACAGTTGATCATGCAAATCCTCCAAGAGCACAATCAAGGCAGGCAAGGGAATCAAGACAACAATCAGAACCACTTTCCTACACTGAACCAGTTCCTCGCAAAGGGTCCAAAGACATTCAGCAATTTTGTTGAGGCTTCCGATGCTGACAATTGGCTTGTGGATCTGGGCAAGCATTTTGAATGCAGCAACGTCAGGCCTGAAGATTTCGTCAAGTTCGCCTCTTTCCAGTTCAAAGATCAGGCTGCAGAATGGTTCCAGCAATACAAGGACTCCAGAGGTGGACGTTTGATCACTTGGGATGATTTCCGTCAAGATTTCCGAGCTCATCACATCCCTCAAAGTGTGGTTGAGAGTAAGCGTCAGGAATTCCGCAATCTGAAGCAAGGCTCTTTGTCTACCTATGACTACAACAAGTTGTTCCAGAAGCTCGCCCGTTTTGCCAAGCAGGACGTCCCAGATGAGAAGAGCATGATCTATCAGTTCAGGGGTGGTCTCCGAGAAGATATTCAGCTCGCTCTTGTCCTCTTTGAGCCGTTGAGATACGATGAGTTCTACAACATGGCACTGAAGCAAGAGGCTGCTCAGTTGAGGTGTGATGCTTCCAAGAAGCGAGCCAGAGATGCTACTCCGTCTTCCTCTACTCAAGTGACCAACCAGCAGAAGTATTGGCTTCCTCCTCCTCCGTTCCGTCAGCCATATCAGCAGAAGAGCAAAGGTGGCAGTGGTTCTTCCCACCCACCCAACCCTGGCTTTCAGAACAAGTCTTTGTCTCAACCTCCAAGATTGAGTGCTCCGTACCACCGTCCGCTTTCAGAGGTCACGTGCAACAAGTGCCAAGAAAAGGGTCACTATGCCAACAAGTGTTTCAACCAGAGGCGTCTTCCTCCTCCTCCTGTGAGATCGGCAAGTATAGTTGTGGTCAAGCACAATCCCAAGCATGCCAAGGTCAATATGGTGAATGCAGCTCAGGCAGAGGATTCTTCAGATGTGATCATGGGTAACCTTCCTGTTAACGATATTCCTACAAGAGTTCTTTTTGACACTGGTGCATCGCATTGCTTCATTTCTAAACCTTTTGCATCAAAGTATGAGTGCGATTATCAGCATCTGCAAAATTCCTTGCAAATTGTGTCACCGGGAAAGCAAATGATAGCTAATTTCTGTGTTCCGGATGTTACTATCACTTTGGGTGACTACAAGTTTCTAGCTTCTCCTATTGTTCTGGGAGACTCGGATATTGATCTTATTCTCGGAATGGATTGGCTTTCTAATCACAAGGCACATCTTGATTGTGCAGCCAGGCAGATTAAATTGACTCATTCGTCTGAGGATGTAATTGTCTTTGCCGCTCGTGATGATACAATCCATCTGTTTTCTCTCAATCAGAAGGGTGAACTGGATGCTATCTCACAAATTCCAGTCGTTTGCGAATATCAAGACGTCTTTCCAGAAGAGCTCCCAGGAATGCCTCCGCACCAGCCAGTTGAATTCGTTATTGATCTTGAGCCCGGCACGGAACCTGTGTGCAAACGTCCTTACAAGATTGGACCTGAAGAGTTGAAGGAGCTGAAGAAACAACTCGATGAGCAAGAAAGAATGGGTCTCATCCGGCCTAGTTCTTCTCCGTGGGGTTGTGGGGTTCTTTTTGTGAAGAAGAAGGATGGATCGGACCGACTTTGTGTTGATTACCGTCCATTGAACAAGAAGACCATCAAGAACAAATACCCACTTCCCAACATCAATGAGCTGTTTGAACAACTCAAAGGTGCTCAAGTATTCTCCAAGCTTGATCTCCGTATGGGTTATCATCAGATTCGTATCCGTGAGCAAGATATTCCCAAGACGGCGTTCAGAACAAGCTTTGGCTCATATGAATACACTGTCATGTCTTTTGGCCTCGTCAACGCTCCTCCGACGTTCTCTCGCATGATGAACTTCATCTTCAACGCCTACACCAATGACTTCGTTTTGGTCTATCTCGACGACATTCTGGTTTTCTCCAAGAATAAGGAAGATCATGCCAAACACTTGCGTTTGGTGCTTGATAAGCTCAGGGAACATCAATTCTACGCCAAGTTCTCCAAGTGTGAATTTTGGCTCGATGAGGTTCTTTATCTTGGTCATATCATCTCTGCCAAGGGCATTGCCGTGAATCCTGAGAAGGTGTCTACAATTGTTAATTAGGAACCTCCTCAAAATGTGAAGCAACTCCGCAGTTTCCTCGGTCTCGCAAGCTATTGCAGAAGATTCGTTGAAAACTTTTCTAAGATCGCAAAGCCTCTCTCAAATCTTCTTCAGAAGCACGTCAAGTACGTTTGGTCTCCGGAATGTGATATTGCTTTCAACACTTTGAAAGAGAAGTTGATCACTGCTCCAGTTCTGACTCCGCCTGATGAATCCAAGCCATACGAGGTCTTTTGTGATGCCTCTCTCCAAGGTCTTGGCGCAGTTTTGATGCAAGAGAAGAAAGTTGTTGCTTATACCTCTCGCCAGCTGAAGCCTAATGAGAAGAACTACCCCACTCATGATCTCGAGTTGGCGGCAGTTGTGCATGCTCTGTTGACTTGGAGACATCTTCTATTGGGAAGAAAAGTGGACATTTTCACTGATCACAAGAGTCTCAAGTACATCTTCACCCAGCCTAATCTCAACCTCAGGCAAACTCGATGGGTCGAAACGATTCAAGAGTATAATCCGAGTATCGAGTATACTCCAGGCAAGGCCAACGTGATCGCTGACGCTTTGAGCAGGAAAGCATATTGCAACAGTCTGATTCTTAAGCCTTATCAACCCGAGCTTTGTGAAGCTTTCCGCAAGCTGAATCTGCAAGTTGTTCCTCAAGGTTTCCTCGCCAACCTTCAAGTCTCTCCTACCTTTGAAGACCAGATTCGCCAAGCCCAGCTTCTTGATGCTATGGTGAAAAAGGTGAAGATTGGGATTGCTAAGAGTCAGTCCAAGTACAAGTGCTACCGCCTTGATGACAAGGACACTCTCTTCTTCGAGGATCGAATTGTTGTACCCAAGGGTGAACTTCGTAAAGTGATCATGAACGAGGCTCACAATTCTCTCCTCTCCATCCACCCTGGGAGTACGAAGATGTATCAGGATCTCAAGCAAGCATATTGGTGGACTCGAATGAAGCGCGAGATCGCTCAATTCGTGAACGAGTGTGATGTCTGCAGAAGAGTGAAGGCAGAACACCAAAGGCCAGCAGGTCTCCTCCAACCTCTTGCCATTCCAGAATGGAAGTTTGACCACATTGAAATGGACTTCGTGACTGGGTTTCCAAAGTCCAAGCGTGGCAATGATGCTATATTCGTCGTCATCGACAAGCTCACCAAAGTGGCTCATTTTCTGCCTATCAAAGAGTCGATCACTGCAGCTCAATTGGCGGAACTCTATGCCTCTCGAATTGTTTCTCTGCACGGTATTCCTCAAGTGATATCTTCAGACCGTGGCAGCATCTTTACCTCCAAGTTTTGGGATTCTTTTCAGAAGGCCATGGGCACCAACATCCGTTTCAGCACTGCTTTCCATCCTCAAACAAGCGGTCAAGTCGAGCGTGTCAACCAGATTCTTGAAGATATGCTCAGGGCTTCTGTGATCTCCTTCGGCATGAAGTGGGAGGATTTTCTTCATTATGCTGAATTCTCATACAATAACAGTTTTCAAGCAAGTTCGGGCAAGGCCCCATTTGAAATTCTGTATGGCAGGAAGTGCCGTACCCCTCTCAACTGGTCTGAAACCGGTGAACGTCAGCTGCTGGGTAATGACTTAATCACAGAAGCAGAAGAAATGTGCAAAGTCATTCGTGATAACCTCAAAGCAGCCCAATCCCGCCAGAAGAGCTACTATGATAGTAAGCACCGTGATTTGGCTTTCGAGATCGGAGATCATGTTTACCTCCGCGTCTCTCCTATGAAGGGTACTCGTCGCTTCGGTATCAAAGGGAAGCTTGCCCCTAGATATGTGGGACCTTTCAAGATTGTCAGCAAGAGAGGCGACCTCGCCTATCAGCTCGAGCTTCCTTCAAACTTTGCAAATGTTCATGATGTGTTCCATGTCTCTCAGCTTCGAAAGTGCTTCAAGACTCCTGACCGCACAGTCAACTTCGAGGACATTGAGCACCAAGAAGATCTCTCCTATCGTGAGCACCCAGTTGCTATTCTCGAAGAGACTGAACGCAAGACTCGCAACAAGTCAATCAAATTTCTCAAAGTCAAGTGGTCTCACCATTCCAACCATGAAGCTACCTGGGAACGCGAGGATCACCTCCGTTCCGAGTTCCCGGCGTTCTTTCAGTCCTAGATCTCGGGACGAGATCTTTTCGTAGTGGTGGAGTGTTGTAACGCCCCAGATATTATTTTCCCAATTTGTACTCCAACTCTTGCCGTTTCCGGCGTTAAGTTATATTTATTTCTCGGGTTCGGGTCTTTGTCTCCGTGTGTTGTTTTTGTTTTCATGCATCTCATATCATGTCATCATGTGCATTGCATTCGCATACGTGTTCATCTCATGCATTCGAGCATTTTCCCCGTTGTCCGTTTTGCATTGCGGCGCTTCGTTCTCCTCTGGTGGTCAATTCTACCTTTCTTTCGTGTGTAGGGATTAAACATTTCCGGATTGGACCGATACTTGTCATGCGGCCTTGGTTTACTACCGGTAGACCGCCTGTCAAGTTTCGTATCATTTGGACTTCGTTTGATACTCCAATGGTTAACCGAGGGACCAAAAAGGCCTTGTGTGTGTTGCAGCCCAACACCCCTCCAATTTGGCCCAAAACCCACCAAACTCAGATCCATCATCTAGAGCGTTCGATCACGATCGCGTGGCCGAAAACCGCACCTCATTTGGACTCTCCTAGCTCCACTTATGCCTATAAATAGCCCCCCCGAATTTCGGATCTCTCTCCCCCTCTCGAAACCCTAAAAATCCCACTCTGCCGCCGCCGGACAACGTCCGCGCGAGTCGGACATGTCCGGTCCGCCCGCCGCCGCCACGTGTCGTCGCTCGGTTCGCCCGCCGCCCGCGCGCCCACATCACCGCACCGGCCCGCCGGGGCCCAGGCGGGGCCCTCCCGGCCCGGAGCCATCGCCGCCAGGGAGCCGCTCGCCCCCTCGCGCCCCGATCGCCGCCTACGCCGTCTTCCCCAAGTCCGGCGTCCCGCGGCACCGCGGCCGTCTTCAACGCCGGCAGCCGCCACGCCACCACCCGGCCCTGAGCGCCGCGCCGCCCTACGACTTCACCGGCGGCCGCCGCCGCCCGCACCGCTCCGGCCGGCCTCCACCTCCGAGCCCCGGCCTCCTCTTCAACTCCGGCCGGCGAGGACTCTCCCCGCGGGCTCCAACTCCGGCCAGCTACAGTGAACTCCGGCATGCTTCGGGAAGCGTGCAGATCGGATCTCAGATCTGGGATATTTTGGAACCCTAGGGTTGACTTTTTCCCTCTCCCCCTTAATTTTGTGCTAACTTTGACCTGCCATATCTCCGCATCCGTAGCTCCGTTTTGGACATATAGTATATCAAAATGTTCGTCTCGACGAGTACATCATTTCATTCCATTGCATCATTTGCATTTGAGTTCATCTTGATGCCCGAAATGCTGCTAGAAGGAGGCTTCGTGAGTTAATTGTCAGATCTGCTAGCTCATCTTAGACTTGTCATTTTTGCCATGATTGTTGTGTGCATGATATGCCTGTGAGTCCTTCATATGTTTTGTTAAGCATTTTGTCTTCTTTCCAGAGGTGCAACCCATGCATTTTTAGGATGTGTGTGGTGACCTGTGCAAGCTTGCAAAGTGAGGCACCCGGTAAATCTGTTTTCAGGGACTTCGTTGTTTTCACTAAGTCTGGGTTTATTTAGTTCATGATGCCATATGTTCAGCTTATTTCCTATTGATCCGTGCCTCTTTTGAGGATGATCAGTAAGGGACTTTTTTTATTCATGTTATGCTCTATCCATCCATGTCTTTACTTGCAATTATGGAGCACACTGGCTTGAGGCAATCGAGCTCAACCTTTGCTTCGTTGTGGATCTGGGCAGATCGTTAACTTTTTGCGATTTTGCTGGTGCTATTGTAGTTGATCCGTGCATGCTATGCCTTTGTTCTTTCCATGTCTAGTTAGCATTTTGTGCCTTCTTAATGGATGTATGCTTGCCTTGCCATGACTTGCACCGTAGTGAGTGCATCGAGCTCGTTTACATGCCTTCGTGAGTTAAATTTCAGCATGTCTCAGTTTTCACTAAGTCTAAAAACTGATTGTGTTTGAGCTATGTTCGTGTGCTCGTTATAGTATTTTGTGAACCCTTTTGGCCCCAAGTCATTTTGGGTATTTTGTTAAGATTGTTGAGTAGCTCCATGCCATGTTCTTACTTGTCATAATCAGGTCATGTATCATGTTGTTTTGCTGCTCCGAAGAGGGCTTCGTGATCTGAAATTTCAGACAAGTGTTAATTTCACTAAGTCTGAAATCTGTTTTGCATTTGCGTTTTTGCCATGCTTGTTTGAACCTCATAATGGATGAATTAGCCGTGGCTCAGTGCTAGTCTTTTGTTAAGCATCTTGTGTACATCCCTGCCATGTCTTTTGTTGTCATGTTTAGTGGCTGTAGCATGTTCATTTCGTCGCATTTAGATGCTACTTGCTGTAAATCGCAGACCGGTGTCATATCTTAAAACGCTTGCCATTTCCAAACCGTAACTCCGATTCCAATGATCTTTATATCGTTTTCAAGCGATTTCATCCCCTCTATCCAGTGGCACACTTGGTTTTCCAAGTTGAGGCCAGGTTCATGCATTTCCTGTCACGTCTTGCATTTTGCATCCCGCATTGCATCCCGCATAGCATACCATCTTTGCATCTTTTGTTTGTCCTTGCACGTGGTTGATTGTATCCTTGTTGCTTGTTTGTGTTGTTTGGGTAGAGACGGGAGACGATTTCACTAACGAGGAGCCCGTTGAGTGTGCTTTTAAGGATCCAGCCAACTCTGACAGCTTTGCAGGCAAGATGATCATACCCTCGAAATCACTACTATCTTTGCTATGCTAGTTTGCTCGCTCTTGCTATGCCAATGCTACGATGCCTACCTTTTGCTTGTCAGCCTCCGAATTGCCATGATGAACCTCTAACCCACCATGTCCTAGCAAACCGTTGATTGGCTATGTTACCGCTTTGCTCAGCCCCTCTTATAGCGTTGCTAGTTGCAGGTGAAGATTGGAGCCGTTCCTTGTTGGAACATTTATTTACTTGTTGGGATATCATTATATTGCTATGTTATCTTAATGCATATATATACTTGGTAAAGGGTGGAAGGCTCGGCCTCTCGCCTAGTGTTTTGTTCCACTCTTGCCGCCCTAGTTTCCGTCATATCGGTGTTATGTTCCCGGATTTTGCGTCCCTCACGCGGTTGGGCTATAATGGGAACCCCTTGATAGTTCGCCTTGATTAAAGCTTTTCCAGCAATGCCCAACATTGGTTTTATCATTTTCCACCTAGCCTCTTTTTCCCTTGGGTTTCCGGAGCCCGAGGGTCATCTTTATTTTAGCCCCCCCCCCACGGGCCAGTGCTCCTCTGAGTGTTGGTCCGAACTAGAGTCCCGTGCAGCGCCCCCTCGGGGAAACTCGAGGTTTGGTTTTAGTTGTATGGAGAGCTCATCTGAGTGTGCCCTGAGAACGAGATATGTGTAGCTCCTATCGGGATTTGTCGGCACATTCGGGCGGTGTTGCTGGACTTGTTTTAACCTGTCGAATCGTCTTGTTGTACCGGGATACCGAGTCTGATCGGTGTGTCTTGGGTGGAGGTCTATTCCTTCGTTGACCGTGAGAGCTTGTCATGGGCTAAGTTGGGACTCCCCTGCAGGGATTGAACTTTTGAAAGCCGTGCCCGCGGTTATGGGCAGATGGGAATTTGTTAATGTCCGGTTGTAGATAACTTGAACTAAACTTAAATAAAATGAATCAACCGTGTGTGTTAGCTTGATGGCCCCTTCTCGGCGGAGTCCGGGAAGTGGACACGGTGTTGGAGTTATGCTTGCGCAGGTTGTTCCTTTAGATTCTTGCTCGCGCCTTGCCTCCTCTTCTCGCTCTCTTTTGCGTATAAGTTAGCCACCATATATGCTAGTCGCTTGCTGCAGCTCCACATATACTTGCCTTATCCTTCCTATAAGCTTAAATAGTTTTGATCGCGAGGGTGCGAGATTGCTGAGTCCCTGTGGCTCACAGATACTATAACTCCAGATGCAGGTCCAGGTGTTTCCGCTCCAGGTGACGATTACGAGCTCAAGTGGGAGTTCGACGAGGATTCTCAGCGTTACTATGTGTCGTTCCCGGATGATTAGCAGTGGTGCCTAGTTGTGGTTCGATTCAGGGCCTTGTCGCATGTTAGGTTCTTTTTCCATTTTGGCGCCGTAGTCGGGCCATGAGTGTTTGAATGATCAATGTTATTTATGTACTTTGATGTGACGTGGCGAGTGTAAGCCAACTATGTATCTTCCCCTTTATTATATATTACATGGGATGTTGTGATGATTGCCTAACTTGCGACATTGCTTTCAATGCGGTTATGTCTCTAAGTCGTGCCTCGACACGTGGGAGCTATAGCCGAATCGAGGGCGTTACACACTGTCAGGCCCTACCTAACCTCTCTCGTCAGCCCGCGGCCCTCCTCGCGCGCGCGTCCGAAAATTGTCCCGGACCCGACCCGAGCAGTCGTCACCGTGGTGTCCGGATCATCCCGAAACATCTACAAAACGTCACCGTTTTCTTATTTGGTATCCCTAGCTATTTTATTCGCGACCGTCCAATTGCGATCGGAGGGACGAGTTAGTCCCTAACCTATATTCATCTGATATAAATATCAGTCTAAACCCTAGCCCCTACCATTCCAATCCACCCATTCCCATCCCGCCGCCGCCAGCCAACCACCTCTTTCGTGTCTTCCTCGGGATCTCCTCCCACCAACCAGATCTCCGACCACCTCCCTCGTTCTGCGCGCCGCCCAAATCGCAGCAGCCTCGATCCCGAGCTCCCCCTCTGCTTCTTGCCCAGGCGCCTGAAGCTACCTCTTCTTCCTCGATTCCGAATGGATCGTGTAGCTGCTCAAGGCCCCGAGCAGGAGCTCTCGACCTCGTCCCCTCGCGCCGCCGTCGTTGGCAACCAGAACCTCCAGGCCAGCCCCTCGCGACCATCTCCTTTTGTTCCCTCTTCCCTGCATCTCTCTCTCTCCCTAATCTCCTCATCTCTCTATACCTCAACAGGAGCTCCAGCGCCATGGCCATCCCGAGCTCGGCCTGCGCAGCTCGGAGACTCCAAGCCCCCCTCGTTCCAGCAGCCCAGGAGGATGCCGCCGTGCCCGTGCTGCATCCCGCGAACCCGCCGGCGACCCCAACCTTCAGACTACCACGACGCGCCCGATGCTTCCTCGACCCCACTTTGGACCCCGACGCCACCTCGTCCTGCGCGCCGCCGATGCCAGGTCCGGCCTCTGCTTTGAGCAGAGGAGGAGGACGCCCGTGTCTCGCCGCCCGAGCACCGCTGCTTGCCCTCGTCCCCTACGCCGGCAAGCTCGCCGCCGTCGGATCCACGTCTCCAGCCTGCATGTGCTCGTGCACGCTCGCCTCCACCGGCCGTCTGCAAGCAGCAGCGCCGTCGCGGACAAGACCGAAGCCGCTCGAGAGTCGCCATGGCTGCGTCCCCTTCGACCCTGCGCGCGAATGCCTCGCTGCCTTGTATGTTTGCGTTGACCCCGCATCTATCGAGTAGCCACGGTTCAGAGCAAGCTATCGCTGTTTCAGTTTTCAGTTTCGTCAGACTTGCACCAGGTTATGGTTAATGTTGCATGTAAATGCTTTGTTTATCAAACTTCCATCGTAGCCCAGTGGTCACTCGTGCATGCATCCATTCAGGAGGTCTTGGGTTCAACTCCCTGCTCCACATATTTTTTTGCTTTGGCCTTTATTTTTAGTGTGAGACGAATTTAGATCTTTTCATGGCATGCATAATTTCAGTAAATGCCATTGTTTCAAAATGCTAATAACTCCACAACCGTGCATCGAATTAAAATACTTTATACATGTAAAATGCTTGGAATTTTGTGTAGTTTAATAATATGCCACTTTCATCCATGTTAAAAATGTTTAAACTGCTGTTTGCATTAATTTGCTCCTATTGCCATGCTAAAATGATTTATTTCATAACTTTTAAACTGTAGCTCGGTTTTAAATAAATTATATATGTAAATGGGGTAGAAAAATGCCTAGTTTAATATGGTGGCTTTACTTTGCATGTTTAACAACCCTAAAATTGTGTTTAGGGCAGAACAGTATCAAACCTAATATATGCATATGAGGAGTTTCCGGACTTGTGGTTTGTTGTTCCGGCCTCGTTCAAACTTGCCTAGTTAGGTAGTTTAATTATGCTTCACCCTCTTGCCATGCTAAGAACATTTAATATTGTTGGGTACATAAACGAGAGAGAACTAAATAAGTCATGTGGTGTTTTCTTCAATATGCAACTCCGTTGCATAATGAGCTCGACTTAATTTGTAGGATTGCTTGTGCACTTTGATATGCCATCTATAATTAAACCGGCCATGCATCATACTTGATTGTGCATCATGCCATGATTATGTCTTGGTTGTTACTATGTTGTTTGCTCCTTTCCGGTGTTGCTTCTTCGGGTTGGTTCCGATAACGTTGCGTTTGTGAGGATCCATTCGACTACATCCACTTGTCTTCTTCATGGACTCGTTCTTCTTCCTTGTGGGATTTCAGGCAAGATGATCATACCCTCGAAATCACTTCTATCTTTGCTTGCTAGTTACTCGCTCTTTTGCTATGCCTATGCTGCGATACCTACCACTTGCTTATCATGCCTCCTATATTGTTGAACCAAGCCTCTAACCCACCTTGTCCTAGCAAACCGTTGATTGGCTATGTTACTGCTTTGCTCAGCCCCTCTTATAGCGTTGTTAGTTGCAGGTGAAGATTGAAGTTTCTTCCTTGTTGGGACATGGAGATGTTGTTCCTTGTTGGAACATGTTTACTTGTTGGGATATCACAATATCTCTTATTTAATTAATGCATCTATATACTTGGTAAAGGGTGGAAGGCTCGGCCTTATGCCTGGTGTTTTGTTCCACTCTTGCCGCCCTAGTTTCCGTCATATCGGTGTTATGTTCCCGAATTTTGCGTTCCTTACGCGGTTGGGTTATAATGGGAACCCCTTGACAGTTCGCCTTGAATAAAACTCCTCCAGCAATGCCCAACATTGGTTTTTACCATTTGCCACCTAGCCTTTTCTTTCCCTTGGGTTCTGCAGACTCAAGGGTCATCTTATTTTAACCCCCCCCCCCGGGCCAGTGCTCCTCTGAATGTTGGTCCACCTGTCAGCTGCCGGTGGGCACCAGGGGCAACTCTGGGCTGGCCTACCCGTACCTAAGACAATCTGAGTGTGCCCTGAGAAAGAGATATGTGCAACTCCTATCGGGATTTGTCGGCACATTCGGGCGGTGTTACTGGACTTGTTTTACCATTGTCGAGGATGTCTTGAAGAACCGGGATACCGAGTCTGATCGAAATGTCTCGGGAGGAGGTCTATTCCTTCGTTGACCGTGAGAGCTTGTGATGGGCTAAGTTGCGACACCCCTGCAGGGATTTGAACTTTTGAAAGCCATGCCCGCAGTTATGGGCAGATGGGAATTTGTTAATGTCCGGTTGTAGATAACTTGAACCTTAACTTAATTAAAATGCATCAACCGCGTGTGTAACCGTGATGGTCTCTTTCCGGCGGAGTCCGGGAAGTGAACACGGTTGTTGGAGTTATGCTTGACGTAGGTTGTTTTAGGATCACTTCTTGATCATACTTTTATCGACCGTGCTTTGCCTTCTCTTCTCGCTCTCATTTACGTATGTTAGCCACCATTTATGCTAGTCGCTTGCTGCAGCTCCACCTCATACCTTTTACCTTACCCATAAGCTTAAATAGTCTTGATCGCGAGGGTGCGAGATTGCTGAGTCCCCGTGGCTCACAGATACTTCCAAAACCAGCTTGCAGGTGCCGATGAGTCCGTGCAGACGACGCTACCAAGCTCAGGAGGAGCTCGATGAAGATCGTGTTCTTTATGTTGTTCCGTTTTCCAGTTGATCAGTAGTGGAGCCCAGTTGGGGTCGATCGGGGACCGTGTCGCATTTGGGGTTCTTCTTTTATTTTGGCTCCGTAGTCGGGCCTTGTTTGTAACTGGTTGATGTAATGCTTTATTTATGTATTTGTGTGAAGTGGCGATTGTAAGCCAACTATGTATCTCTTTCCCTTATGTATTACATGGGTTGTGTGAAGATTACCTCACTTGCGACATTGCTTTCAATGCGGTTATGCCTCTAAGTCGTGCTTCGACACGTGGGAGATATAGCCGCATCGAGGGTGTTATAAGTTGGTAATCAGAGCCCTCCCCGACCTTAGGAGCCCCCATTGCTTGATCGTTTTAGCAGCCGAGTTGTGTCTAGAAAAATGTTTTGAGTCATCTAGGAATTATATATCGGAGAGTTTAGGAATTCTTTTTACTTCCCAGTCTCCTCATCGCTCTAGTAAGGCATCCTGACGTAGAGTTTTGACTCTTCTCTTCTCAAATTTCACTAAAAAAAATTTAGGATCACGCGGGTGTCTTGGAATCGTTCCGATGGTTTTATGATGAGAACATTGTCTTGGTGCCTCCTATCAGGGGTTTAGTGGAAGTGTCCGGGGGAGTTGAGCTCTGATGTGTTGTCGTCATAATTTTATCGTTGTAGTTCTGGAATACCTGAGTTTAGTACGCCGACATCGAAAATCTCTTTTATGTAGTTCGTTGGTGAGATAACCTCGATGCCACCCAGTACTGGGGCAGGAGTTCGGGAGTATCGCCATAACTTGTATAACGGAGGCTTTTCGAAGGTTGAGGTAGACGATTTCCGAAGGTTTCTTGGTTATGTGTTGAAGGATGGATACAGCTGGATGTAGGAATTGCTAGTTTGGGTGAGATATTATGCTTCCCCTATATCCCCAACACCTGATTGCATAACTGGGAAAGTTTTGGGAGTTTATAAGTGGGAATTCAAGTAGCTCTTAGGATATCTTTCCGACAGATGTATGATATGAAATTGGGGTTCGACGTCTAGTGGTCCGCCTATTCACGGTTGGTTTTACAGTGGTCTCGTTGTGTCTTAAAGAGTCCTTGGCTATGCCGACTCGGGGACGCTTCGTATGTCATGTGCACTGCCTTGTACATGATGGTGTTGTACGATCGAGCCCGTGTAGGCCCCACCACGAAAACTTCGGACGAAATCTCTATCATATGTTTGTTCTGGCTTATTCTGCAAGCCAACCCTTTGTTTTTGGTTTTGAGTTGTGGTATTCGAGTTGCTTCGAAGTCACATGTTGATTCCATACCTTTTCCTAGGTGGTGTTCTCATACCCCCGATGTGAACACTAATCCTTCTCGATCATCGAGTTTGTCATGTCAATCCTTTTTCACCGATGTGTTTCTCTTCTAGTGGTTCCGATCATTTCAACTTCCGCAAGATCAATTATCACTTCTTCTCAACGGTGTTCGTTTCATCCATTCCAAATCGTCTTTGTTTTTTCCCACCCTCCCTCCCTTTGTTTTTCTTCAAGGACTCAGTTATCTTAATCAAGTATCCATCTTATTGATGCGAGGCCTCTTCATTCCTTTTCCGTCAATGTTTCTTATCCGGTGATTCTCATGAAGATTCTAACGGAGTCTCAAGTTTATCATTCTTTGTTCTTTTTCTTCTCCGGTGGATTCAAGTCAAACTTTGTGGATCATATCCTTTTCCTCATTTCAATGCTTTCTCATGCCGGTGCACCTCATTATCATTCTACTTCTCGCTATTTGTTATTCCGGAGTGCTCAAGATATCTCGAAGATTCATGTTTCCACTCTGCATTCGTTCAAGCTCTATCGAGGTTGTTATCTCACTCAAGTCATTTAATTCAACCGGTGCAATCTCTCTTTTCAAGTAATCGTTCAACGGTGTTTTCTTTTAAGTGGGCCCTAACCCACAGGTCTTTTCCCAGGATCTTACCTGACTCTTCTAATTTTTACCGAAGCTATTCTCAAATCTTTTAAAGTTTGACGTAAGAATGAATCATCATCAGTCAAATGTTTTTCTCCAAGATCTTTCAAACTCTTTTCATCGTTGGCTCAACTTTTCCATTCTTCATTCCGGTGTGCCTCAATAATTCTTGGTGGTGTTTCTCGTCGTCATTTGAAGACCGAAGAAGAGTTTTACCTCCATATCTTATCTGTTCTCTCAGAGAATCGTGGTTCTAATTCGAGGTCATCCTCTCATAATTGTTTGATTGTGAGAATTCTTTTTATCCATCCGGAGCAATTCAGGAGCCTTTTTCAGTTTGTTCGTCCGGAGCCCATCATCTAAGATTTATTCATTCTCAGCTTTCAGCTATCATTCTCCAAATTTTACCGGTGCTTCGTTCAAGTGATCTTTAATCGGTTCGTGATCTCTTCGTTCTCATGTATCTAAATTCTCTCAAGCATCTTCGTTCATTTGCTTAATTCTTCCCGGTGTTTCTTTATCTTCCCTTCGTTCATTTCCAATTCTTACGGTGGCTATTCAGGATTTTTCTTCCTTGTTATAACATCAATTTATTCGTTGTTTTCAATCCTTCCGGTGGTTCGTTGAAGACTTTCTCAAGTTGGCGCTATATCTATCTTAATCCTTTTCAGAGAGAATAAGTAGTTTGCCAAATCCGTTTGCTCGACATCAATTTAAATTGATGAAGGATAAGCATAATGTAATTCTTATTCTTGCCTCTTCCAAGTGATTTAATTCTTTATTCTGGAGGCTCATCAAATTCCTGATTTCAATTGTTTCATCTTCTCTTTTTCCCCGGAGTTCCAACTTCTTCCAATTATTTCACCGCGGAGATCCATCTAAATCATTACAAGGTTTCACCTTGTGCTTTCAACTTCTCTTTCCTTTTGTTTGATCATCCTTTTATTACCGGAGTTCCTCATGGTGGTTCGTCAAGGATTCTTTTCACTCTTCAATTGTTCTTCAAGATATATCTCGAAGCTATGATCCGCCAAGATATACTTCAAGTTGTCTTCTTCTTGCAATCCGGAGTGCTATTCTTTCAATCTTATCTTTTGAGGTGGTGTTATGTCATTGTTGACAATTTCCCTTCGTGTTTCATGATTCGCAAGTTGTCCGGAATGACATATTTTAAACCCATCATTTTCAATTCGTTCATGAGTTCCTTTGTAACCCATCAATCTCTTCATTGGAGTTATCTTGGGTTATATTTCACCTAAACCTTTCCCTAAGGATTGTTGCTATTTATGGTGCTCATAAATGATCCAAGTTCTTCATTTATCCTCCCGGTGAGATAGCTTCTCGTCTCCTCGTTCTTATCAATCCAATTCTTTTTCCCATGAGTGGCAGTTTGTCACCTCATAATTTGAGATGTAATCCATAAGACCATATCAAGCTTATTCTTTTCGTTGTTGGCTTTCCAATAACTCCGTTCGACCATTCTCCTAAGGATGACTTTTCAAGCTCAATTGTGGCACAACTTGGCATTTTCTTCCCCATTCTTTTATTTCAATTATTTATCGTCTATTCTTTTATTCCGGAGGCATTGTGATGTTGCTTTCTTCAACTATCATCTCATTTCATCTAAGATCATGTTCTTTTCTGTGCTTATCCATCTAACCGGAGTGTTGTGTCATCTCTTTTAGTTCTTTTCATCTTATCAAGCATTTCATCTCTTTTCAACCGAAGTGCTGTCCGAATTTGTAATTCTTTGTTTCTCTTCCCTACCGGAATGCTTTCAACTTTGTTCTTCTTCGTTGCATTCTTTCTTTATATGGTTTAAACTTTTCAAGGTTCTTTGGTCTCACTCGTTTGTCAAAGAAGCAACTTAGCTTTACCTCTCCTCTTTCTCTTCCGTTTTCCCTCCGGTGCCATTCTAGATCTCGGGACGAGATCCTCTCGTAGTGGTGGAGTGTTGTAACGCCCCGAGGCTGATGTGCCAGGTGTCGTCCAGTTATTCGCTGTCGTTTGCCATGTCATTCGCTTGTGTGTTGCATCTTGTCATGTCATCATGTGCATTGCATCATCATGTCTTCAAAACTTGCATCCGTCCGGGTTCCCCAGTTCTTTCTGTTGTCCGTTCTGAGCCCAACCACACTTGCACACGCCCGCGGCATGTCCGAAATAGTATTTTATAACTGGCCGGAAAATGTTCTCGGAATGGGATGAGAGTTGACGTGTGGTCTTATTATAGTGTAGATAGACCGCCTGTCAAGTTTCATCGAATTCGGAGATCGTTTGATGCCCCAACCGTTAACTATAGCGACAATATAGTCGGTCAAATCGTCGGACGTTTTCGGTCTCCGGAAACAGTCGTCGGGTCTCTCTCTTTTCTCTTCTCTCAGCCTAAGGCCTTCTACACAACCCACTACCTCTCACTGTCAGGCCCTACCTAACCTCTCTCGTCAGCCCGCGGCCCTCCTCGCGCGCGCGTCCGAAAATTGTCCCGGACCCGACCCGAGCAGTCGTCACCGTGGTGTCCGGATCATCCCGAAACATTTACAAAACGTCACCATTTTATTATTTGGTATCCCTAGCTATTTTATTCGCGACCGTCCAATTGCGATCGGAGGGACGAGTTAGTCCCTAACCTAAATTCATCTGATATAAATATCAGCCTAAACCCTAGCCCCTACCATTCCAATCCACCCATTCCCATCCCGCCGCCGCCAGCCAACCACCTCTTTCGTGTCTTCCTCGGGATCTCCTCCCACGAACCACATCTCCGACCACCTCCCTCGTTCTGCGCCCCGCCCAAATCGCAGCAGCCTTGATCCCGAGCTCCCCCTCTGCTTCTTGCCCAGGCGCCTGAAGCCTACCTCTTCTTCCTCGATCCCGAATGGATCGTGTAGCTGCTCGAGGCCCCGAGCAGGAGCTCTCGGCCTCGTCCCCTCGCGCCGCCGTCGTTGGCAACCAGAACCTCCAGGCCAGCCCCTCGCGACCATCTCCTTTTGTTCCCTCTTCCCTGCATCTCTCTCTCTCCCTAATCTCCTCATCTCTCTCTACCTCAACAGGAGCTCCAGCGCCATGGCCATCCCGAGCTCGGCCCGCGCAGCTCGGAGACTCCAAGCCCCCCTCGTTCCAGCAGCCCAGGAGGATGCCGCCATGCCCGTGCTGCATCCCGCGAACCCGCCGGCGACCCCAACCTTCAGACTACCACGACGCGCCTAATGCTTCCTCGACCCCACTTTGGACCCCGACGCCACCTCGTCCTGCGCGCCGCCGATGCCAGGTCCGGCCTCTGCTTTGAGCAGAGGAGGAGGACGCCCGTGTCTCGCCGCCCGAGCACCGCTGCTTGCCCTCGTCCCCTACACCGGCAAGCTCGCCGCCGTCGGATCCATGTCTCCAGCCTGCCTGTGCTCGTGCACGCTCGCCTCCACCGGCCGTCTGCAAGCAGCAGCGCCGTCGCGGACAAGACCGAAGCCGCTCGAGAGTCGCCATGGCTGCGTCCCCTTCGACCCTGCGCGCGAATGCCTCGCTGCCTTGTATGGTTGCGTTGACCCCGCATCTATCGAGTAGCCACGGTTCAGAGCAAGGTATCGCTGTTTCAGTTTTCAGTTTCGTCAGACTTGCACCAGGTTATGGTTCATGTTGCGTGTAAATGCTTCTTTTATCAAACTTCCATCGTAGCCCAGTGGTCACTTGTGCATGCATCCATTCAGGAGGTCCTGGGTTCGACTCCCTGCTCCACATATTTTTTTGCGTTGGCCTTTTATTTTTAGTGTGAGACGAATTTAGATCTTTTCATGGCATGCATAATTTCAGTAAATGCCATTGTTTCAAAATGCTAATAACTCCACAACCGTGCATCGAATTAAAATACTTTATACATGTAAAATGCTTGGAATTTTGTGTAGTTTAATAATATGCCACTTTTATCCATGTTAAAAATGTTTAAACTGCTGTTTACATTAATTTGCTCCTATTGCCATGCTAAAATGATTTATTTCATAACTTTTAAACTGTAGCTCGGTTTTAAATAAATTATATATGTAAATGGGGTAGAAAAATGCCTAGTTTAATATGGTGGCTTTACTTTGCATGTTTAACAACCCTAAAATTGTGTTTAGGGCAGAACAGTATCAAACCTAATATATGCATATGAGGAGTTTCCGGACTTGTGGTTTGTTGTTCCGGCCTCATTTAAACTTGCCTAGTTTGGTAGTTTAATTATGCTTCACCCTCTTGCCATGCTAAGAACATTTAATATTGTTGGGTACATAAACGAGAGAGAACTAAATAAGTCATGTGGTGTTTTCTTCAATATGCAACTCCGTTGCATAATGAGCTCCACTTAATTTGTAGGATTGCTTGTGCACTTTGATATGCCATCTATCATTAAACCGGACATGCATCATACTTGATTGTGCATCATGCCATGATTATGTCTTGGTTGTTTACTATGTTGTTTGCTCCTTTCCGGTGTTGCTTCTTCGGGTTGGTTCCGATAACGTTGCGTTTGTGAGGATCCGTTCGACTACATCCGCTTGTCTTCTTCATGGACTCGTTCTTCTTCCTTGTGGGATTTCAGGCAAGATGATCATACCCTCGAAATCACTTCTATCTTTGCTTGCTAGTTGCTCGCTCTTTTGCTATGCCTATGCTGCGATACCTACCACTTGCTTATCATGCCTTCTATATTGTTGAACCAAGCCTCTAACCCACCTTGTCCTAGCAAACCGTTGATTGGCTATGTTACTGCTTTGCTCAGCCCCTCTTATAGCATTGTCAGTTGCAGGCGAAGATTGAAGTTTGTTCCTTGTTGGGACATGGAGATGTTGTTCCTTGTTGGAACATGTTTACTTGTTGGGATATCACAATATCTCTTATTTAATTAATGCATCTATATACTTGGTAAAGGGTGGAAGGCTCGGCCTTATGCCTGGTGTTTTGTTCCACTCTTGCCGCCCTAGTTTCCGTCATATCGGTGTTATGTTCCCGAATTTTGCGTTCCTTACGCGGTTGGGTTATAATGGGAACCCCTTGACAGTTCGCCTTGAATAAAACTCCTCCAGCAATGCCCAACATTGGTTTTTACCATTTGCCACCTAGCCTTTTCTTTCCCATGGGTTCTGCGGACTCAAAGGTCATCTTATTTTAACCCCCTCGGGCCAGTGCTCCTCTGAGTGTTGGTCCACCTGTCAGCTGCCGGTGGCCACCAGGGGCAACTCTGGGCTGGCCTACCCGTACCTAAGACAATCTGAGTGTGCCCTGAGAAAGAGATATGTGCAGCTCCTATCGGGATTTGTCGGCACATTCGGGCGGTGTTGCTGGACTTGTTTTACTATTGTCGAGGATGTCTTGAAGAACCAGGATACCGAGTCTGATCGGAATGTCTCGGGAGGAGGTCTATTCCTTCGTTGACCGTGAGAGCTTGTGATGGGCTACGTTGGGACACCCCTGCAGGGATTTGAACTTTCGAAAGCCGTGCCCGCGGTTATGGGCAGATGGGAATTTGTTAATGTCCGGTTGTAGATAACTTGAACCTTAACTTAATTAAAATGCATCAACCGCGTGTGTAACCGTGATGGTCTCTTTTCGGCGGAGTCCGGGAAGTGAACACGGTTGTTGGAGTTATGCTTGACGTAGGTTGTTAGATCACTTCTTGATCATACTTTTATCGACCGTGCTTTGCCTTCTCTTCTCGCTCTCATTTACGTATGTTAGCCACCATTTATGCTAGTCGCTTGCTGCAGCTCCACCTCATACCTTTTACCTTACCCATAAGCTTAAATAGTCTTGATCGCGAGGGTGCGAGATTGCTGAGTCCCCGTGGCTCACAGATACTTCCAAAACCAGCTTGCAGGTGCCGATGAGTCCGTGCAGACGACGCTACCAAGCTCAGGAGGAGCTCGATGAAGATCGTGTTCTTTATGTTGTTCCGTTTTCCAGTTGATCAGTAGTGGAGCCCAGTTGGGGTCGATCGGGGACCGTGTCGCATTTGGGGTTCTTCTTTTATTTTGGCTCTGTAGTCGGGCCTTGTTTGTAACTGGTTGATGTAATGCTTTATTTATGTATTTGTGTGAAGTGGCGATTGTAAGCCAACTATGTATCTCTTTCCCTTATGTATTACATGGGTTGTGTGAAGATTACCTCACTTGCGACATTGCTTTCAATGCGGTTATGCCTCTAAGTCGTGCTTCGACACGTGGGAGATATAGCCGCATCGAGGGCGTTATACCGATGGCGCACACAAGGCCCCGGCAAGACCCTTGCTGGGAAGATCAGCAAGACCGCGGCAAGGCCTTGCCGCCCCAGCTCAGCGGCCAACCCACCAACTAAGCAGGTACCCATGTGGTAGTATGTTGCTCCTAAGCCAACTAGTCAAGCTCCTACGTGGTGGCATGCAGATCTTCGTGAAGACCTTGCCACCACGCCAGCTCAGCAGCCTGCTAGCCTCTATGGTGTTGCATGCCTCGTTGTCCTGGACGCGTGTTGGAGCAAGGCAAAGCGGCGACAGACGGGACGGGCTTCGTTGCCGTCCCCAATAAAGCAAGAGGACACCTAAGTAGTGCAATTAATGTGTTTTGTCCTGTGATGTCAGGCGATAAACTCGACTACTGTACAACTTTCCACCTCCTGTGTGCCACTATGGCAGCCCCTTTGACTATAAAAGGAGGCCCGCGACATACTGTGAGGGGATTCAGACTTTTTAGTCCCTGCACGCTTTCTAGCTAGTCCAAGAACACCAGATAAACACAAACCAGCAGGAGTAGGGTATTACGCACGATTTGTAGCCCAAACCTGGTTAACCCCCCCCCCCCCCCCCCCCCCGCGCGTGTTGATCTTCTAAACCCACTCTTTTTACAGCCCCGTGCCACAGCAACCGTAGTAGGGATTCCCTGTGATCCCATAGGTGTCGTTCCTGAGCCCCGACAGAAGGGATCCCACGGTGGCCAATTTGAAAGGGGACAAGTAGTACATCCTATCCTGATGAAAGGTGGTCTTTGCCTACAAAGCTTCTAGTCATGATGCAGTGGTGGGCTCGGCGATGACATCCGTCTTGCCGTCCTGGCAGTCTTGGTATCGTTGCACCAAAATGGAAACCTTTGCCAGATTCCTAGTGAACCCATGCTTGTCTTTGTCTCCTTAGCACCAAAGAGGAAAATACCTCCTTTGCACCTGCTGGCGCTCGCCTGCCTTGGTCGTCATGGCTTGCGTCATGGTAGCCTCATGAGGCTGGGTACCTGCATAGAAATCTCCGCTCCTCGGGAGGCAGCCTGGGGAGGCCGCTCCCTCGGGAGGTCTTGGTGTCGTCCGCCTCGCGAGGCTTGGCCCCTCGTGAGGGTCTTGTCTTGGCGGTTGTCGGCGTTCTGGGATCGATGGCGGCGCATGACTCAGTGTCCTGTCCGTCGAAATGTTCAACAGCCTTCAAGTGCCATACGATCAGCTCCATCCCACCAAGCCTTTCTCAGGAGTGACAGACGGCTCCACCATCCCGATAGGGCAAGTTCGCCTCCCTGTCACCTTTGGTCAGCGCGACAACTACCACACCGAGCTCATCGACTTTGATGTCGCCCACATCCTCCTACCGTACAATGCCATCCTCTGGTACACAGCACTGGCCAAGTTCATGGCAGTCACCCACCATGGCTACAACGTCCTCAAGATGCCGGGAAGCGGCGGAATCATCACTGTCCATTACGAAGAAAGAGACGCGGTGTGCTCCCTCGAGCGCGCCTTCCAAGCTGCATCAATCGAAGACCCTAATAGCGCGGGTGCGTAGTACCCTCCTGAGGCCAATCCCAAGAATAAGAAGCAGCTACTCCGTGCTGGGCCTCAAGGGAGCGGCACCTCCAGCGGCACCACTTCAGGATCTGCGCCAGCGCCAGGGGCGCCTCCCTCCCTCGCATAGGGAGGTGCGCCCAGCGCCCTCCTCGGGCAGGGCTCGAGGGCTCTCTTCTGGAGGACCTCGGACCTGGCCAACATCACGAAGGAGGCGCTCGGGCACCGCGTGGAGGCATGCTTCGTGTCATGTTTCCCTCAGGAGGACACCGGGCGAGGAGCGCCTGGCGCTTAGGAGTTCATCACCAAGGCATCTCAGGAGTTTCAGGAAACGAGAGCAATACGCGGCGACTGTCGCCCACCTGGCGTTGCTCCCCACCCAGGCGAGGGTGGTGAGCTACGCATCTGCATCGACATCCCAGGGCTCAACAAGGCCGCATCTCAGGAGCGCTTCTGGCCTTCGCGTGTTGGCTGGTGTTAGGGACCGCCTCACAACTACGTTCGCATGTCGTTTGGCCTGCCGAGCGTGGATGTCGCCTTCCAGCGCAATCTGCGGAGCATCTTGCTAGGTCAGGAGGCCAGGCACCACACAGTCCTGGCGGAGATGGAGACGCTCCTCCGGAGGCCACCTGAGACTCTAGAGCCTCCGAGGCTCAAGGTCTCGGCGGCTCGTGAGAAGCGACTTCTTCGCTACGTGTCTTTAGCTACCCCAACACTACTTTGGTAACCAAACCAGGTGACATTTTTCCAAGTTCATTCAGCTGGGAGCGCCTCCTAGGCTGCATCATCCCCAGGCCGCATGGGTCCGTCCCTGCGGCATGTATCCACTTGCATCTTTGGTTCACTCTGCTGGGAGCGCCCCTCGGGCTGCATCAACCCCAGGCCCCTCGGGTCCAACCCAGTGGCATGTATCGTTCTCGCATTTATCTAAGCTAGTTGCTTTTCATGCATAATCTATCTATGGCTATCACCTGCTTGATTGTCACCTACCATGGGAGGCGCGCGCCGATCGTCTTTCTTCAGGATCCTTCACACAAGAAGGCTAGGCACGGCGTCTGTGCTCGAGCCCGTCCCTGCAGTGTCGATAAATCCAACGGCTAAGCTCTGTCCGGCGGGCCAGCCCCGTTGACGTCACCTCCTGGGGTCGTTGGTGCTTGGCCTTCTCGTGCGATAGCCTCAGGAAATCCTTTCGGCGTAGGTTGTCTAACCATCTCGCAGGAACACCACAGCCATCAAGAACCAAGACCAGGCGCAACCCGCCTTGAGGTAGGGCCTCGTGAGTCCCGCACTGGCTCACGAGTGCCCAGATACACCTCGTCTAGCCCTGCCGTGCAAGCCACATGTCAGGACGGGGTTGTACACGCCCCGGGGGCTCTCCGCAGTTGGCAGTCCCCTCCCACGTACCAGTGGAAGCACCATGCTCCGCGCTGGGAGTCAACACTGTCGAGGAGCGGCTATGCCCGTGCAAGTGCGGTAGTGCCATGGTCCGTCCTGGTGATAAACAACTAAGGGCGGCATCACGACCGTATCAACCTCCGGGAGCCTCCGAGCTCGGTGCCTGGCCTCATCGCAACACCTCCCCTCGGGAGTCGTGCGAGGGGGCTGGGCACGGGGGCTGCGCTCGGGTCATGCCCGAGCGTACGCCACCCTGCTAGGTCCCTCGGACTTGGACGTCATGCGCCCTCCCAAGTGAAGCTAAGGTACGAATATCATTTGAACGTCAAGGGGGACTCCTGAGCATCGCGACTCAGGAGCCTAACTGATCACGTAGCCCCTCACTCCTTGGTCCGTCCTGGTGATCCGGTCGGCCCAATGGCAGCTGAGGTATGCGCGGGGTCAGGCCCTGCCGACGTAGAACACTAGACCTACTCCAGATCTCCTTTCTATAAGTTGTTTGCGCGTCAAGGGGGACTCCTGAGCATCGCGACTCAGGAGCCTAACTGATCATGTAGCCCCTCACTCATTGGTCCGTCCTGGTGATCCGGTCGGCCCAATGGCGGCTGAGGTATGCGTGGGGTCGGGCCCTGCCGACGTAGAACATAAAGCAAATAGAAATGAAAACACAGAATCTCAAAGAAAATATTATAGGACATATTGTTCCCCTGAAATCAAACGCAAGTTTAACGCCTCCCCAAGGCATGGTGCATATTGCAGAAGCTAAAACAGGAAAGGGGCCGTCAGCAGGTTGCCTCGTCATTTCTAGATGCCGCCGTCGCTTGCAAGGGATGCTTCTTCTCCAATGGCGTCGCCTTCACCTGCACCACTAGCTGGAGTTGCAGGATCGGTAGCACCGCTGGTCGGCGGCGTAGGAGCGAAGGCGCGGAACCTCTTCAGCAGGGCCTCCACCTAACCCTTCACATCTGCAGCGGCGGCCTCGTAATGCTCGTCTTTCACAAGCTCCAGCAGCTCGTCAAGGCGGGCGGCGGGATCGCGAAGGTGGAGGTGGCTAAAGGCGCGCGTCAGCGCGGCTGAGGAGAGAACGCGGGCTTCTCCCTCTGCCATGGGACCGATGCCGCTCACGACGTCCTCAAGCGCATCAACCAGAAAAGAAACCAGCTAGTTGGGGCCCTCGTTGTCAGCAACCAGTGGCTCGTCCAAGCCCTTCTCATAGAGCGACTTCAGCACCGTACGAGCCTTCTCTTCAAGGAGCTTGAAGGCCGCGCGGTCCTCAGTCAAGACCTCCGCCTTGGCGTCGAGCTCGTCCTTCTCCACCTTCAACTTCTGCTCCAACTCCTCCAGTCGGCTGCGCTCCGTGGCCTGCGCCTTCGCCAGCTACTCCAGTTCGGCGTCGCGATCGTTGACGACATCCTCTCGGGCTTTCATCTTCTCCTCCTACACCTTGAGGCCTCAGGCTTCCTTCGCGCACTCCCTCTCCACGGTCTCTAGCTCGGCTGCCAGCGACCGACAACGGCCCTGGGCGGCCTTGGCATCCTTCAGCCCCACCTTGCGGGCGGCCACAGCCTGGACAACGGTCTCCCTGTCCTTCTCGGAGTTAGAAGCAGCTTGGCTCAGTGCCACCTGGACGGATGCGTCAGAATGCAGCCAGCCAGAGACCAGTCCCAGGCGTCCGGCCGACAGGCGATGGTTGGTACCCTAAAGGTCTTCTCGCAGCAAGGCCATCGCAAAAAGAACCCACTCCAGGACGTCAGGAGAGGCAGAGGAACTTGGGTCAGCAGTACGGCAGAAGGAGGAGGAGGCGACGTCGTCACCATGGCCTGGGAGGCCAGAGGCTCCTGAGCCTCGAGAACCCCAGCACCCAAGCCGGACGTTGGCACCTCCAGAGCCAGTGGGGCCTCGGGGGCTGACTCCTGCCGAGGATGCTCCACCAAGCCTCGCGAGGATGATCGGGCTGGAGAAGCACGAGCACCGTCTCCACCTTTACTCATGGAGAGGGGTGCGGCCGCAGGAGGCGATCTGGGCTCAAGCAGTACCACCTCGCCCTCCCTTCTCCTCTTCGCCGTAGGCGTCAGCCTAGTTGCACAACAAAGAAGAAGAGTCAGAAACGAGCAGCGGAAGTGATAACAAGGCAGGACGAGAACACTTACTGGTCCACCGCGACATAGTCCCTCCGCTTCGTAAGCTTGAAGCCGGAGAGCTTCGCAGCCCGAGGAGCGGGCGCACCAACTCCAGGAGCAGAAGCAGGGGCAGCAGCTGGACCGGAAGCAGCTCCAGGCGGCAGGGAGGCAGGAGTGTCGTCCCGTGAGAGCAGCGCTGACCTGCCCTTCGTCGAAACCACGGGAGTCTACCCCTTCTCCGGGAGGATGTCGGCCTCGCCATCATCATCAGGCACGAGGCGAAGGATGTTGGCCTTGCGCAAGGGGGAAGTCTCCCCCATCTCCTAGGTAGCTTCCTCTGAGTCGCGCTCCTCATCCACCTCCTCCTCTCCGTCCCTGCGGGAATCGCCAGAAGACATGTCCACTGTCGCCGTCGCCACCGGAACTTCATAAGGCGCTAGCGGCACCAGGCCGCACCCGTCGAAGGTGGGCATGGCGGCTACGGCCTGCGCCCCATCCTTCCAGAGGAACAAGTGAGCGTGGCGATTCAGCGGATACTCTTGGTCGTCTCTGACTAGGAGACGGAGGGCCAAGGCCAGCTCCTCATTGGACAAGGCCTTCGGACTCAACAGGAGCTTATCTTCTCCATCCACAAGTGTCCACAAGGGAGTGTGCGCGCCTGCAGAGGAGCCACCCGTAGCACCAAGAATTCCCTCAGGAGCATGGCCCCCGTCAGCTTCGCCGCCTTCGCATTACCGGCTTTAGGTCAGTGTTCATCTTCTCCAGCACCAACTTTGCCCGGTCGTCAGTAAGCTTCGCGCGGGACCATCCCTCATCAGGCTGGGGCATCCCCGTCAGCAGCTTCAGCCGTGGGTGGACACACTTGGCATCCATCATAACCCACTTGCTCCTGAAGCCGTCGGCCTTCTTCCCGTACTTCGAAATCGCGTTAGCCTTGCCGGCTGCGATGAAGTTGGCGCACCCCGTTGTGTGGCCGTCGTTGATTTGGAGGTAGAAGAAGTGGCGCAGCAGTGCCACGGATGGCATCACCCTGACGTACGCCTCATAGTAAAAGGCAAAGATGGACAAGAGAAGGACAGAGTTGGGATGGAGATGAAGAGCCTCTAACCCATAGTGTTGGATGCTACCTCTTGAACACTACGTTGGTTTTCCCTTGAAGAGGAAAGGGTGATGCAGCAAAGCAGCGTAAGTATTTCCCTCGGTTTTTGAGAACCAAGGTATCAATCCAGTAGGAGACCACATGCGAGTCACCTCGTACCTACACAAACAAAGAAGAACCTCGCAACCAACGCGATAAAGGGGTTGCCAATCCCTTCACGGCCACTTGCAAGAGTGAGATATGATAGAGATAATAATAATAATAATAATAATAATAATAATAATAATATAAATATTTTTGGTATTTTTATGATGTAGATTGAAAGTAAAGATTGCAAAATAAAATAGGTGGGAAACTTGTATGATGGAAAATAGACCCGAGGGCCATAGGTTTGACTAGTGGCTTCTCTCAAGATAGCATAAGTATTACGGTGGGTGAACAAATTACTGTCGAGCAATTTATAGAAAAGAGAATAATTATGAGAATACCTAGGCATGATCATGTACATAGGCATCACGTCCATGACAAGTAGACCGACTCCTTCCTGCATCTACTACTATTACTCCACACATCGACCGCTATCCGGCATGCATCTAGAGTATTAAGTTCATAAGAACAGAGTAACGCCTTAAGCAAGATGACATGATGTAGAGGGATAAAATCATGCAATATGATATAAACCCCATCTTTTTATCCTTGATGGCAACAATACAATATGTGTCGTTTCCCTTTCTGTCACTGGGATCGAGCACCGCAAGATTGAACCCAAAGCTAAGCACTTCTCCCATTGCAAGAAAGATCAATCTAGTAGGGCAAACCAAACTAATAATTCGAAGAGACTTGCAAAGATAAACCAATCATACATAAAAGAATTCAGAGAAGATTCAAATATTGTTCATAGATAAACTTGATCATAAACCCACAATTCATCGGATCTCGACAAACACACCGCAAAACAAGATTACATCGAATATATCTCCAAGAGAATCAAGGAGAACTTTGTATTGAGATCCAAAGAGAGAGAAGAAGCCATCTAGCTACTAGCTATGGACCCGGAGGTCTGAGGTAAACTACTCACACATCATCGGAGGGGCCATGGAGTTGATGTAGAGGCCCTCCGTGATCAATGCCCCCTCTGGCAGAGCTCCGGACAAGGCCCCAAGATGGGATCTCTTGGGTACAGAAGGTTGCGGTGGTTGAATTAGGTTTTGTGGTGCTCCTGGATGTTTGCAGGTTACGTGGATATATATAGGAGGAAGAAGTAGGTCGGTGGAGCAACGAGGGGCCCACAAGGGTGGAGGGCGCGCCCAGGGGGTAGGCGTGCCCCCTGCCTCGTGG